>NW_027142353.1:19353839-19726339 GCF_026170545.1 Melanerpes formicivorus
CTTTATTCTATTCTAAACAATTGGTAAGATCTCTCTCAGTCTTTTCTGCATGCTAAAAATCTCCAGGTCTCTCAGCCTTTCCTTGTAAAAGAGATGTTCCAACTCATCTTTGTGGCCCTTCCTCGGACTCTCCTCCAGCAGTTTCCCTGTCTCTCTTGAACTGTGGAGCCCCAGAACTAGACACAGTACTGCAGGGCTGGGCCTCATGAGCACAGAGTAGAGGGAGAGGAGAGCATCCCTTGACCTGCTGGCCACACTATTGTTAATGTGCCCCAAGATACTATTATCCTTCTTGGCCACAAAGGCACATTACTGGCTTCTTGACTTATTGTCTGCCAGGAGTCACAGGTCCTTCTCCATAGGAGCTGCTCTCCAGCAGGTCATCCCCCTAACCTGCACTAGCACATGGGATTATTTCTCCATAGGTGCAGGACCCTACATTTGCCATTGCCTGAACTTCTTTAGGCTCCTCTTTAGCCAACTCTCCAGCCTGTTCAGGTCTTTCTGAATGGCTTCATAGTCTTCTGGTGTCTCAGCCTCTCCTCCCAGTTTTGTATCATCAGCAAACCTGCTGAAGGTACATTCTATCCTTTCTTCCAGGTCACTCATGAGTATGTTGAACAAGACTGGACCAAGTACTCACCCCCTGGGGAGCACTGCTAACTACAGGCTTCCAACTAGATTTACCTCCCAATTACACCACCCCCCTGAAATCATATGTGCTAGAAGGCTAGATTTAAAATCTTAAGTCTCATCAGTGTGAATTCCAAAATCATCAGCTTTAGTGATTTGCATTTCAGTCCTCCTCCTCTCACCCATCCACCAACCGCAGCTGGTTTTGCTAGATCTCCTTTCCCCTCCTGCTGCAGGGGCTTGTGAAAATGAGGTGGATTATATCTCTGTAAATGTGACTGAAGTTGTGATTGTAGCACAACTGCTAAAATAATTAGAAGGAGGTGTATTTGCCTTAGACTCCTCAGCACATGCTATAGGTGAAGCTCCCCTCACCCCATCTCAGTGCTTACAAGGCAGACCAGGGTACAAAACCTGCTCGAACAGAGGTATTTTAAGACATTGGCTGCATACCAATTACTGCTGAGTCCTATTCATTTTGCAGTACATTCTCTGCTGCTATGTAGGAGTAATCAAAGAAAGCTAAAAGCAAAGCAGAGATAACAATCTATCCTGGCGTGAGTATTAGAAGATGAAAGAGCTTTGTTATTAATGCCCAAATAACAGGCTTTCTATTCCCATCCTTGCACCAGCTGCAATGGAACCACACTAGCAAATAGCAGCATGCCGCACCCTCCAGATTCCCTTGCTGTTTTTCTGCAAAGGAGAACCACCTCTGGGGGACTGTCCACCAGGCAGAAATCTGTAAGGATGACTGAAGCATTATTCTGAAGCAGCATTATTCTTATCTGGGCCTTGGCAAAAGTGAAAAAAAATCTCAGCACTGTAACCTCTGCCCTTGTATAAAGGAGGGAAGACAGAAGGCTTATAGCACAAAATGGGGATTGCAGAGATACTGTCCAATTGCCAGGTGTAAACAAGAGAACTGTTCTGCCATGCCTTATGTTTTCCTGGAATCCTGCAGATTTTAAAGCAGTGTCAGAGTCTGTCCTTTGTAACCTGCTGGCAGATTCTCCACTAAAACTGGCAGCTGCCTGTGAAAGCCTCCACCCTCAGTGTTTTCCAGCTGGCCCCGTGCAGTCTAGTCCTGAAGTTCTTGGACTCCCTTTGTGTATCTTTCTGGCTGCAGGTCCCCCCAGTAGACACACCTCTTCCCAGTCTGCCTCATAGCTCTGGACTGCTCTGGTTCTAGTAATTGGCCAGAGCCAATCTTCATAGTAAATAGCTGTAAATAATGATTCATTGTGGTTTAGATTAATGCATTTTTCAGAGCTTCTAGATTAAAATCTTGGAAACAAAGAACTCAAAGAGAAAATAAATTTTAGCAGTAGGATTCTTTGTAAACAGCTTCAAAATTTGTAATCCATGTTTCAGCTCTGAGATCCAAGAATCCAGATTTCATAGAGTTGTCCTCCCTCTTTGGGGATTTCTGGGCTCTGGATATTTCCTCTGGAACTTACCATCTTCATTGAAGCCCTGGGTTTTACTCCAGCTCTACGACAAAGCCACTGCAGGATTTTCCTGAGGGAAAATCTCTTGGATACTTGGGAGTTAACTCCCCCCCTTCACTCCATATCTGTTCTTGAAGGGGCTGCTGCCTCTCTGCTTTGTGAATGGCTCTGCTACATGTGAATCGGTTCCTTCCCTTACTCGAAACCACCTCGAACTGACTCCTACCTAAGCTGAACTATTTAATTAACTTTCTTGTTCCACCTTTTGGGGGTGGGGAGAAGGGAGAGGCTGGGTAATAATATAAAATACAAAAGATTTAAAAAACATTTGTTGTATATTGCCGCAAAGTCTCATGACCTCCAGTTCATTACCAACTTCCTCTAGGAACCAAACCTGCATTTCAGCAATCTTGTTTCACAAATTTGCACTTTTGATCCTAATGCATGGTTTGTTTGTTTTTTTTTGTTGATGTAATGTTGCCAATGTTGGGTTTTTTCTTTGGTTGTTCTAAATCTGCAAATGGATATTGTACTCCTTGGGCAGAAAAACTCAGCAGAGGGATGTCTTCGTCTGTCAAACACAAATCAGCTCTAACTCCTTTCATTTTTATAAAAGGACTTCCTTGCTACAGGAAAGTTCTGAGACACAGTCGTCCTCTAACCTCAATATTAGGCTTCTATGACTCTATTCCTTTGACAAACTTCATCAGCTTGAAGAAACCCCAGCCACACCCCTGATTTGTCTCTTCCTGCTGACGGCCATAGCCGTTTCACCCCCGGCTGACAGCCTGGCCCTCACCCTCTTTCGACCTCCCAAAAGTGCACTCTGCTGCTGCTTTGCCGTGACTCTCATCCAGGGACAACCCGAGGGAGAGCGACGCTGCCTGTTCAGGACGAGAAGGGGCTCGTTGCTCCGATCCGGGCGTTGCGGCCCCCACCCCCGGGCACGAACGGCACTTCCCGGGTCTGAGCCTGCAGCACCATGGAGAGAGGAGCTCCCTCCCGCAGGCGCCAGTGGGCAGGCAGCGGGCAGGCAGAGGGCAGGGGCAGGGGGCAAGCAGTCGATGAAGAGCAGGAAGGGAGCGGGCAGACAGCAAGTAGCCAACAGGGGCCAAGCAGTGGGCAGTCAGCAGGCAGGGACTAAATAGCGATCACGGAGCAAGCAGTGCGCGGAAAGTAGGCAGGGAATGGACAGCGGGAAATGGGCAGGACAGGGCATGGGGTTCTGATAGACTGTGGGGAGCAATCAGGTAGCAGGTCTGGCTTACTGTCAACTGGCAGTGTGACTTCCCTAGCAGTAAGTTTCCATCTAGTGAGCAAAGCTCTCCTGTCTGTCCTTTTCTGCTCTAGGTTGAGCCTTCTCGGAAAGTTGCTGGTCTCACGCTGAAGCATTGATCTCCACATCCTAATGAACTCAAATAGTGGTTTGACTATGCAAAGCTGTTTTGGATACAGGTGCTGCAATAGTAGTTGCCTTGTTTCAACTTCCTTCCACTCCTTAGCTGCATTACAATGGCAGGTTCATGAAATGGCAGCTCTTAATCTGCCTGCTGCTGTGATCCAAAATGCCTGGACATTGCCCTTTCCATTCTCATAGCACTACTTGCCCCATCTGGATCTATTAAAACAGGAACTAGCAAGATAAAGAGATGCCAGCAGAATATCTGGTGCTCAAATAACCAAAGGCTCAAAGAAGCACATCTATTCTACCTTCTGGCACACCCCTCTGAATGCATAGCATGAAAAAACAGAGAGTCATGATAAAAAGGAGAGGAATGAGAAGTAAATTTGGAGCTTATGGAGCTCTGAGTTATCCAGAGTCAGGATGGATGGAAACTCTACCATGAGAAGTCCTTCTGGAGTCTGCAACAGCTCTGACTCGAATGGAATCAGGAGTTTAAGTTCATAGGGTCAACCTTTGAAGGATCTTTATGAGACTTTCTTACTGGCAAGGACTGAGAGGTTAATTAGAGTTTAGTGATTTGGTTAAGCAATATTGTCTCTTTGTTAGTTTTATTTTCTGGCACTTATTGACTGGGTGAGTTTAAAGATCATAAAATTTCCACAAGTATATCATGTGCACTGATAATCATAACCAAGTTAACTGAAGAGATGATGTTCCCAGATAATATTTAGCTTGAAACTTGATGCATCTGTGTCAGATCTGATGAATGACTTTACTACATACTTCTCCCAAAGCAGCTGATTTAATAAAAGATATTGCTTCTTCCCACAAACATTGCCTTAAATGACTGTAGCTACAACACAATTACAACTTGTGCTACACTAAAGACATTGCACTCCTCCAAGATCTTTCATCTGAATGTTTCCATCACTGCAGCAGAGTACACTGTGGCTGTGCATGGGAATGTACATTTGGGAACAGCCCACCTAGCTTAGATACGTTAGTACCGTGGCCATGTGAACCCAGACTTCCAGAAACATTAACACCTCAAGTTCTGTAGGTGGGCTGGGTTACAGCAGCCATGCTCTTACTGCCTTGTCTGTTCTCCTGTTAGCATAATTAGTCCTTTATCTGAAAGTCAGTTTTAGTAAATACCTACACACTGCCTCTGACTGCAGAGTAATCCTGCTCAGAGAAAGACCTCTGGAGTAGTTTGTTTTTTTTTTCATTTACTGTGATTTAAACAGGAAAAACAATCTTAAAACTTCATAGGGCTTTTGTAGAAGCCTTTCCTGTGGAAATCTCCCAAAACTGCAATTGAAACTGGAATGATCAAATTAATCTGCTTTGGAGCAGAATTGACTTATGTTATTTACTGCTATTGCTTTCTATGAGGTAACCTGAAGGTGGATACGTAAGAATGGAAGGAGGAGCTTGTGTAGCAGTTATCTTTGGCTATATGGCAAAGTGCATATAGGCTCCATAAAATTATAAACATGTGGAAGAACAAGTTATATTGCCAGCCTACCCCAATGTCACTATGCCAGTAATTATCACAGTATCACAGTATCACAGTATCACTTAGGTTGGAAAGGACCTCGAGGATCATCGAGTCCAACCTATCAACACAGACCCCATGACTAGACCATGGCACCAAGTGCCACGTCCAATCCCCTCTTGAACGCCTCCAGGGACGATGACTCAACCACCTCCCTGGGCAACCCATTCCAATGACGAATGACTCGCTCGGTGAAGAACTTCCTCCTCACCTCGAGTCTAAACCTCCCCTGGCGCAGCTTGAGACTGTGTCCCCTTGTTCTGGTGCGGGTTGCCTGGGAGAAGAGACCAACCCCTTCCTGGCTACAACCACCTTTCAGGTAGTTGTAGAGGGCAATGAGGTCACCCCTGAGCCTCCTCTTCTCCAGGCTAAACAATCCCAGCTCCCTCAGCCTCTCCTCATAGGGCTTGTGTTCAAGGCCTCTCACCAGCCTTGTTGCCCTTCTCTGGACACATTCAAGTGTTTCGATGTCCTTAAACTGAGGGGCCCAGAACTGGGCACAGTACTCAAGGTGCGGCCTGACCAAACCAGAGTACAGGGGCACAATGACTTCCCTGCTCCTGCTGGCCACACTATTCCTAATGCAGGCCAGGATGCCATTGGCCCTCCTGGCCACCTGGGCACACTGCTGGCTCATATTCAGGTGGCTGTCGATCAGCACACCCAGGTCCCTCTCTGTTTGGGAGCTCTCCAGCCACTCCAAACCCAGCCTGTAGCTCTGCATGGGATTGCCATAGCCAAAGTACAGCGCCTGGCACTTGGACTTGTTGAATGCCATCCCATTGGACTCTGCCCATCTGTCCAGTCGGTCGAGGTCCCTCTGCAGAGCCTTTCTACCCTCTAACTGACTAACATCTGCCCCTAACTTGGTGTCATCTGCAAACTTGCTGATGACTGACTCGACCCCCTCATCCAGATCATCGATGAAGATGTTGAAGAGGACAGGGCCCAGCACTGATCCCTGGGGGACACCACTGGTGACTGGCCGCCAGCTGGATGTGGCACTGTTCACTACCACTCTCTGGGCCCGGCCCTCCAGCCAGTTCCTAACCCAGCACATAGTGTAATTATGGTGTATTGAACCTCTTAAAACAGAGATGGGAGTTCATTGCTTCTTTAATCTGAGCATTTTATTGCTTTACAATTTAGGATGAAGTGACAGTGCAAAACTCTTTCCCTGTTGAACTCTTGTTTTCCTTGGATTACCAGGAGTTTATGTTTAGCAGGTTTTCCAGACAAAATACCTCACTCCTTCCCTGTAGTGTTTATGCTATGTGTAACATTACCCTTTGCTGGTGTGTGCACTGGTAGGTTAAAATTAGACTGCCTAAATGCCAGTACAGCAACTTGCTACACTCTAACAAGAGCATGGTAATTTCATTTGTTGTGAATTTCTTGTCCATGTTACCCTAAACAACAAATAGGCAAAATCTTACTCAAAAGCCTAAGTGTATATTTAAAGGATGTGTACACAGTGATGTGTATTTTTGTTATTGAAATTACAGTCCCCAGTGATTCAAAATAATAGTGACAATACAGTGTCAAATGGATTACAGCTGATAATTCTGAAAGCAGCTTTTGTACTACTAATAATAGCAATAAGGGTAGTTTCATGTTACTAATGTACTCTATATTACTTTAAACAAGTTTGATCATATGTGCCTTAGAAGAAGAGTTCTTGTTTTTTTTTCCTTTCTCAGCAGAAGTAATGCATATGTGGTTATTTGAAAATATATACTATTAACTTATAAAGCATACGTGTGGATTTACATGCCTTATAAGTAATTTTTGATGAACAGCATTCTTTAAAATAAGTGAAACTGTTCTCACCCATTCATGTCCCTCATATGTGATTTGAGATGTTCTTTACTGTTATTTTACAAAAATGGTGCTGAGTTTTGTCTCAAAATCCTCTGTGCGTGTAAGAATCAATCTGTATGTCCCAGCACACAGTGTATTCCTGTGTCTATAGGTAGTGTGTGAGATGTGTGCTACAGGGTTTATGCAATATGGTAACAACTGTGCAACACTACGTTTTATACTTGATTGTTAACATCTTAGAAATGTGCTTCTTTCTGTCTCATAGAAGTCTTGCAAGACTAGTTCTGTCTAGCCTGGATTTCTTTTCTAGTTCCCTAAAACAGCAGTGTTTTAATTCCCTTTTTCCTACTCTAGCCTGACTCCATCTTGCTCGTAAGCTGCCCACATGCAGGAGAGAGCAGTCCCTCTGCCCTTGTCCTCGTGAGCGCTTATAGATAGTTTCACTGAAAATACTACCTTGCAACAAATAGAAAACAAACTTCTTCATTTATTGGTTTACACACAGAGCACAAAAAGAAAATGCATTGCATAGTAAACTTCTAGCTAGAATCTGTCTCTGAGAAAACCTGTTCCTGATATAAGGCAAGAAGACCTTTTTTGTTTTCACGCTCTGATAGAAAGCTTCCAAACCCAACACTTTTTGTTAAAATGGACATCCTGAAATAGCACACCTTTGGTCATTAAAGATAAAATATTAGCCTGTGATACAGCAAGTATATGCACACTTACTTAATTCCCAGCATATGAACATTTGCAAAGTAATTGTGGGCACAATTCTGTGCTATCCTATTTTCTTAGATAGTAAAAGGAGTCATGATAGCTGTCACAGATACGTTTCCTTGCCTATCCAGCAAGGAGGATGCTTATTTTCACATGGAAATTAAAGCTGGAGAGAGTTTTTAGTCCATCTCACTGCTAACACTGGTTTGTTACTGATAGCATATTTACTGGAACTCTGTTCAGTATACTTATTGCCTATTTCCAACCACCCAGAAGAGCTTACTGTTTTTCTTGGAATACATATAATTTCTGCAGAGTTGTTTCTGATATTCTGCCTATAATATCCTTTACTTACACTCATCACAATGCTTTAATCATGACCTCTTGGACAAGACAAGATAATATTTTTTCTCCTCAGGCCCACATCTTTGCAATACATGTAGCTCTCCATATAATCCAGTTAAATTACACTCACTTACCTTCTACTTTGAAGATAGTAAGGTGAGGTCTGCAGTGAAAAGCACCCAGTGCGTTGCCAGCACAGTTCATCCAAAGACCCTGGAAAACCCAGGTTGCAGTGATAACAGATGATGCTCGACTTGTGACTTTCCACTCATTTGATGCGGTAGCAGCAATAGCAGCCCCCAGCCCACAGAAACAAAATATGAAAGCTATAATCTGTATTCCTAGCATGTTTCTCTGCAACCCAGGGACTTAGCAATGCCACTGCATGGAGAGAAAAGTACTTCAGTCATGTGAGTAAGCAAAAAGGCATAACATAAGCAAATTGTGCTTGAACAAGCTCAGTAACACTTGCTACAGAAAGTTAATGTGGCTGAAAGAAATGGTCATGCTTGAGTAATTTAAGAAAGGCCCTAGGCACTGCAGATGTTTAGAGAGGGAGTCAAGGTACAACTTTGCGGCAGCTAATTAGTAGTACTTACTTATTAATTTCTAATTGTAAAAACTAATTAAAATGTTTTCATATTTTTTCAATTAAGGTATTCCAGTTAATGCTTAATTTTTAGTTAATTGGAAACTTACAACCGTTGCATCTAACAAAGTGAGTTCAGAGTCCAAACTGTACAGCGGTATTTAACGGATTACCATAACATTTAGGCGGATCACACAACACTTGAAAATAAATTTTTAAAAGGCTGTGGGATTAATTCAGCCAGCAGTCAGCATAAAAAAATTACCAATTCTTATAGTATATCTATTCTGCATGACAAACATAGCACAGAAACATCTGTCCCACCACTGACTGAGCTCCTGCAACCACTCGACATGAAAAATCCTCAAAGAAAATCACTGATTTAATAAAACACCATCTTTAAAGTACCAGGCACTGACAGTACCACACTGAAACAGCTAATCTACTTCCAATTTCTGGTGTGGGACATGGTTTTGAAGACTCTTTTAAGATGTCAACTTCCAGCTTTATTCATGCCTCTTAATTTCTAGTCCTTTTGACTCCTCTGAAGAAGGAGCATGCATCTCTTCTCTTTAGTGTTACTATATGCCATTTAGTGGCATGAGATCACTTTGGGTATTGAACACACACACACACACACACACACACACACACACACACACACACATCACTCCTGACAGTGAGAGTAGTTTATTTTTTCCCCTTTGGATGCTTCCAGTGTTACTTTTCCCTACTACAGGCTGTGATAAACACCACCCTGAACTTCAGCATCTGAATTTTCTGTTGTCTTTTCAGAGCTCAAGGAGGGGTAATCACAGATGGTAAAACACCACTGACATTCCATGTAAAGTACAAGAGGAATTTTACCAAGACTGTCCTGTTGAACCATCACCTGATACTTCTGTTTAACTAGCTTTTAGCTTAGCACTGCCACATAGGATCCAAAAGTATGATTATACTGAACAGCAAATTACACTACAAGAAGGAATTAATTTTCAGAATAATCAGTAGGCTCACATCCCACACATCAAAGACAAATAGAAAGCTTTTTATTAACATAGTCAGTTTGAGAGACACAGAAAGTGGTGTTACTACACAGGAATGCTATAATACAGCAGGTTGTTTTAATGATGAGTGCAATATTACACAGACAGGAAGACAGTTTTCCTTGCTGTCAAATGATGCAGTAACATATTTTTGTTATGCCAAGGGTCAATTTTCATGTAATCCCTCATGTATCTTTCCACTAAATTGTAAGGTATGGAGAAGAATACAGAATCTTTGAAGCAGATTCCTGAGATCTGGTACATTTTTGTTCCACCTCTGCTGTACAGAATGGTGGTGGTGGTGGTTATTTGCTTTCTTTCTCTGTGTGTATGTATTTGTTTGTCAAAGTCTGTGTTTGCTTACAGAGGAGACTGATAGATGTCATTAGGTACCTGTTTTTTCAACCAGCCTAGTGACAGTGATGTTCGCTGAGAGTTCAGAGAAATTCAAAGACATGTCTTACATCTCATGCTAGATTCAGGCCTAGTTCTAGTGTTCTCCCTGATCCAAAGAAAACCCAAACCCAACCCTGAGAAGCTGCTCATTTTGGAAAAAACAAGGTGACTGGGTGCAAACACTGTCTCAACCCTCCTTGCTCTTCTTTTTGCTATCTATAGCAGTGTGCCTTATGAATATAGCCTGTGAGGAGCTACACAGGCTCAGCAGGATGGTTACCTGGTTGCTTCTTAGTGACCTAAGCCAAAGGCAGTGGTGCCTCCTGAAGAAAATCTCATTCCTTTAAACCAGTATTATGCTAGGAAGGGGCTTCACATTTCTGTTTCTAGATAAATAGTAATACAATCTTCTGAGTCAATTCCCCTTCTCATTCTTGGATGATAGTATAAAAAGGCCCCAGCCAGTACAGGTTCACTCATGAGTGCCATGTTAGTGGGACACTGAAAGCCACTCACTTTGGTGGAAAGTGCCTGTAGGCACCACTGGAACTGTAGACTATACTTTTAGGGCTTAAGGAGGACTTGGTAGTTTCTTGGCCTTTATCCTGACTCCAGCACATGGCTCTGTGGAATTTATGGTTACAAGCACTTCACCCTGCATTGTTTATAGGCAGTTAGTGTGTGAGTGATGAATAAATTAAACAGATACTTAAGTGATAAGAAAGAAGTAAGCAGTCCTGTTTACAACCCTCATTTCTTCTATAAACTGTCAGGAAGTAAGTTAATCAGTCATTTAAGAAGTCCAAGGCAAAGTTGAAAGTTAACTTGTTATGGGGTTTTCCATTATATCAAAACTTCTTTTCTCTGTTACTGAACAGACAAAGTTGGAAAACAGATGTGAGTTTAAGTATAGAGCTGGAAGATGCAAAACAGCTACAGGCCTTTGTGGAACCATTTCCCCCAAAATCCACAAATATGCTAGCTGGCTGTTGAACTGAACACTGTGTCTGTAACATGTAATATTTCTACTACAACAGATATTTTCTTTTTAAACCAGTCCAATGTCAGTTTTTGAACACAGCTGACATTTTTGCAGCATGGCAAGAATGTCTATACAGGTAAGATGGAGCCTCCGTCTTGTGATTTCGACTTCTGCCGATGTTAATTGTAACCTACTAGGTGGAGGAGCTCCCAAGGCTGGTATGTTGGCCGATTGCAGTGGTTTAAGCCTTAAGTGGAGTTTAATCTACCAAAAAATAATCTGGAGTCGGTTTGGAAGTAGGAGAAGTTAATTTTTTAACAATATATATGTATCAATAGCAGGGGGGATTTACAAGGGTAAGGAATAAGGATGAATAAGAGAATATACAAAACCAAATTTGGATGGCCTTGTATCTCCCTTGATGTATGTGGATTTCAGTCTTTTAGAGAAGCTTGGATGCGGCAGGGAGACGATCAGGCCCAGACAGAACCAGGAGGCTGGCAGCAGCGGTGACTTCTTTCAAACAGGCAGGCAGGAGTGGAGAGAAAGACTGGCTGCCAGCCCCAACCCCACCTCCTTCCCCCTTTATAGTCATGCTGGACAGGAAGGGGGAGTGGAACTGACCAACTTACACTTGGGGGACCTCTCCTCCCAGGAGGGAGAAACCACGTCCACCTGGAACAGGTTTCTTTTGTCCCCTGGGGGAGGCAGGGCTCTTGCAACCCTCCCCAGCCCCTCAGGGGGGTGTAACCCAGCACACTGATACAGATCTGACTGCTGACGATATATTTCCCTCCTGAGAACATACCTACTTAGCTAAACTGAACTAGCTGTGGGAACAGTTTTGGCAATAGTTAAAAAAAACAACACCACAACAAAACCCGCAAACCCAACCCAAACAAAACAAAAACCCACCACCAAAACATGTAAATGAATCCTAATGTTATCTGGATAAGAAAAAAAATAGAGCTCTGCAAAGGAGGTAGCTAAGGTAACATGGAGAAGATGTGTCAGATGAGTAAGCAGTAATACCAAAGATACCCCTCTGCAGAGTGGGTGGGCAGTGCAAATGATCCTGAACACTGTTTAGCAAGACACAAAAGGCCTAGACAACCATGGACAAGTTGGACAAACAGTAAAACTAGAAGATACAGAGACTGAATAAGTGACTGAAGACCTCTGGAGAAGCTGAAAAAGTAAAAGCATTGTGTAAATAGGTGAAGAAATCAAAAACGCTCCAAGACATCACTACTCAACACAGACAAGGGCTAAGCTGTATGGCAGTATGCCTAGGCCAATAACGAAACCACCATAAGTTCTTGGGAAATGACAAGAAAGAATGAGGTGGTGTTGCAATTAGGAAGGGAGTATTCCAGTTGAGGGACAAATCCTGCTGTCTATTCCAGATGCACGCACCCTGGAAACACTAGTCAAAGCAAGCAGAAGGCAAAGGCTGAAGGATCACCACTTAGAGATGAATTAATGAAATGGCAAAGTTGAGGGAAAAGACAGTTTCACAGTTTGCTATGGCAGAAGGACAACACCAGGTTATAGATGTGGTATGTGGTCATCAGGTTTGAAGCAGTTGTAGTTTGAAATGTTTGCAGCTCACCCCATTACAAAGTGCTGGATGCCATGCACAATTCAAGAAGGTAACCTTGGAGTCTTCTGCTCATTCCAAATCTCCAAATTTTTATTGAGCACTGCAGTAAAAATACAATTATATGATTAAAATATTAGTCTTACATACTATAGTATGATCCTATTTTTAATAGTACAGTTGTTATACTGTGGTAGAACAGAAAGGGAAATTTCATATACTCATCATTAGAATAGAATAGAATAGAATAGAATAGAATAGAATAGAATAGAATAGAATAGAATAGACCAGGTTGGAAAAGACCTTCAAGATGATCAAATCCAACCTATCATCCAACACTATCTTATCAATTAAACCATGGCACCAAGTGCTTCATCCAGTCTCCCCCTGAACACCTCCAGTGATGGTGACTCCACCACCTCCCTGGGCAGACCATTCCAATGGCCAATCACTCTTTCTGTGAAGAACTTCTTCCTAACATCCAGCCTAAACCTCCCCTGCTGCAGCTTGAGATTGTGTCCTCTTGTTCTGGTGCTGGTTGCCTGGGAGAAGAGACCAACACCCACCTGGCTACAACCTCCCTTCAGGTACTTGTAGACAGCAAGAAGGTCTCCCCTGAGCCTCCTCTTCTCCAGGCTAAGCAACCCCAGCTCCCTCAGCCTCTTCTCAGAGGGCTTGTGCTCCAAACCCCTCACCAGCTTTGTTGCCCTTCTCTGGACACATTCCAGCAACTCAACATCTTTCCTAAACTGAGGGGCCCAGAACTGGACACAGGACTCAAGGTGTGGCCTAACCAGTGCTGAGTACAGGGGCAGAATGACTTCTCTTCTCCTGCTGGCCACACTCTTCCTGATACAGGCCAGGATGCCATTGGCCTTCTTGGCCACCTGGGCACACTGCTGGCTCATGTTAAGCCTACTATCAAGTGGTACCCCCTAGGTCCCTTTCTGCCTGGCTGCTCTCCAGCTACTCTGACCCCAGACTGTAGCACTGCATGGGGTTGTTGTGGCCAAACTGCAGAACCTTGAACTTGGACCTATTAAATGCCATCACGTTGGACTCTGCCTATCTGTCCAGCCTGTCAAGGTCCCTCTGGAGCGCCCTTCTACCCTCTTAACAGATCAACTCCTGCCCTGATGGAGTTGTGGGGAGAGTCTCCCATCCAGTGAGGTGTTGTGGGCAGGCAGGTGTCCATTTCAGCTGTGGTATTTGCTTTTAAAATGGTTTGCCTTTGCTGGAGCTGCAGCGCCTGCTGCCTGGCACTCCAACTGGCATTGGGCTGTGGGCTGCTAATCTGGAGGCAGACCCTCTCCCTGATATGCCAACTTGACTATCCGTCTTGACCTTGGACCTGTTTCATTGCTGTGGACCTTCTTGGTGGTCACTGGGCTGTGTCGGACTGGTTGCTGTCACTATGGACTACTGCCCCCAAGGCTGCCCTGATCCCTGTCTGGGGCAGTGGGACGGGTCCCAGCTGGCAAACCCCTGCTGTCCCACAGCCAGTTCAGGCCACTCTGCCATGGGTCCAGGCTCTGCTGATCTTCTCTGGCCGAGAGCTGAAGGCTCCCCACTATGCCCACACCCCCAAGGCCTCTGCAACCTTCTCTGTGGCACCTGAACCCTTCCATCCAACCCTGAAGACCCTCAGCGGCAACCTCAACTCTCTCCATGGCCTTACAGCTCTTCAGGGACAGCTTGACTCCCTGGCTTTCCCTGCCTGCCCTGGACCATATAATGACCCCAGCAGTATCAGCCCAGGCCCACCGGCTGTTGGAGAAGGATCTATCAACCATCCCACACTGAGTCGAGGAGCTCCACGGACCCTCAAGATAGCTCTCTGGGGACTCCTCATGCAGCCTGGGACCCATCAGACATTGCTGTGACCCATCCCATGCCCAGGGCATCTCATGCCTTTGTTGAGGAGAGGGCCATGGCCAGAGCCCACCATGTCTCACGGGAGTTATTTTGAAGCCAACACTTTATTGCTGTGTCTCTAGCAGAGGCTGCTGTGCTGCAACCCAGCCTGAGCCTGGCTATGGATCCCGTTCATCCTGACCTAGACCCTCACCTGTTAGGCAACACCTGAGCTTGGCCTCAGCCAGTTCCCATCTCCAAGGAAGTGCCCAATGCCCAGCACTGTGGCTGCCTGATTTCTCTGTCTGCCACTTTCTGCCCTGACATGTCTCAGGGAGCCAGGCTCTGAGAAGTCATTATGCAGATATCTGGGCATTAACAGAAGGAACCATAGCAGAACTGAGGAATCATAAATCCTATCTAGGCATAGTTTATATAATCTGATTGTGTTAGTAGTTTTGAATGATCATATTTAAAAGTATATGCAAATCACTCTTCCTGAGTACTCTGCAATGTTCTTGAGTATGGACACACAGAAATTAAAAAATGCTTCAGTTTTCAGGCAGCAAAGCATTAGGCTGAGCCATGACTGAGCATGGCCAACACTGCTCAGAAGCCAAGTTTGTAAAACTGATGGAAGTATTAATTGTTCCAACAGTTTTTTGGAACTTCTCAGTCCACTGAACCAACACCATCAAGCTTGGCAGGAACTATGGGGTGATGACAAAGATCTCATCTCATACCCGAGAGCATATGCAAGGAGATAAAGGTGTGGCACAGCACTTTGTTTGCTAGTGTGTTCCTAGCTTATCACTCATCTGGACTTAGGCCCAGGAGATACAGCCCATTTCTTAAACCCAGCCTTGCTGATAAGTAAAAATATACTCAGATAGTCTAGCCATGACTCATGCACCTTACTGAGAATGGCTAACCACATTACCTTCCAAAATTGTCAGGAGCTCGTAAAACATGGTCACAGCCCTTCATGGGCTGAGCCTAGCTTCACCTATCTGGTAGCCAAGCAGATGAATGCAGTACTGAGAGCAGCCAGGAAGCTGACAGTGGGATCTGAACCCTTCTCAGCTCTCTGTTCACAGCAGGGCAAGCCCCAAGAAGAGGGGATCTGCAACACTGTCTTGTTCACCACTCACTAGCTGCATCTTATATCGATTACTGGCTCTTGATACTGCAGCACTTTAGGGCAAGAGGGAACTGTTAAGATCTTCTCATCCATATGTCACAACATGGATTAGATTTCAACAATTTCCCCTTTTCATGGAGGCTAATCTCACTAAAGTCTGTCTTGGAGAAGGCATTCGCTTCTGATTTAATGGATATAGATGTAGACAGGAATGTGCTACTGAGCAGTTTGCTCAAAGGGCAGTTTGTTCAATATCTGAAATGCACCTTTATCATCCAGTGTCTCTTCTTTGGCTTCATTAAAAAGCTGTCTAATGTTGGCTACCCTGGAAATGGACCAGGTTGGATGAAGTGATCCTTAGAGATCCCTTACACCCTGAAGTGTTATATGAAACAATGTTATACTGGAGTTGTTGTATAATTGAGACCTTATTGCTCTCTACAACTACCTTAAGGGAGATTGTAGACAGATGGAGGTTGGTCTCTTCTCCCAGGCAGCCAGCACCAGAACAAGAGGATACAGTCTCCAGCTGCACCAGGGGAGGTTTAGGTTGGATGTTAAGAAGAATTTCTACACAGCGAGAGTGATTGCCCATTGGAATGTGCTACCCAGGGAGGTGGTGGAGTCACCATCATTGGAAGTGTTCACGGACAGACTTGATGGGGTGCTTGGTGCCATGGTTTAGTTGATTAGGTGGTGTTGGATAATAGGTTGGATGTGATGATCTTGGAGGTCTCTTCCAACCTGGTTTATTCTATTCTATTTTTTTTTTAAAATTGATCCTCAGTTATGATTTTCATAAACTAAACACGTAAAGTTCAGTCTCTTGCATTATTTTCTTGAACTTCCAGACACTTCCTGGTTTTTTTTCTGCCTCACTTACCCCTTCTCTCTTCCCCACCCCCCCCAGTTTTCAACATTTTTTTCAGATTATGAACAATGAAATGGAAAGTTACAGTCTGGTATGGCCTGTTCCAGTGCCAGCTCTATTTCTTTCTTTTCTTTTTTTTTTTTTTTTTCCCCCCAAAAATAATCTGATTAACTTTATTTTCCACAGTACTTCTTTGGAAACTCATATTCAGTTATGGCTCAAGAGCATTTTCTGAAAATACTCTTTGCCAGACCTTGAAATTGGGTAATTTCCATGTGCTATTTTACAAATTACTCTGTTTAAAAAAAATCATATTGATGCCACTTATGTCAGAGGAAGGCGTGCTCAGTTACTGCCCGAAATGAAAACCAGCAATAACATTTAAAAGAAAAAAACAAAAATCTTGGTAAAAAGAATAGTACTTGGAAATTAAGAAACCAGCCCATCTTAGACAAATGGCTCTTACACATGAACATCAGTTTTGGCAGAGTAAAACCAGTCTACGTGGAAAACAAGTATTTCAAGGCCCTTTCAACATTAAAACATATTACTCCTAAAGACTTTAACCCCTGGAACCATGCCAGAGGTAACTTTTCAGGTGTACTGATCATCCTTTCCCATTTTGTGTTCTGCTTAATTCCAGCTAAGGAGAAAAATGTGTTGCATGGTGTTACAATTTATGATAGGAAATACATGACTGATCTACTTCAGTTTTGTGGTGCTATCTACTTTGGCAACCAGAGTAAAATAAATGTTTTCTGTAAGCGGTGTTTTTTATGCCTCTGTATCTGTACTTGATCGTGGCCCAGCATTGTTTGAATGTTTGTCTGAGTTCTCAGACAGATAGAAAAGCCAAAGTCCAGGATATTTCAGGACAAGAATTAAGGCAATTACTGTTGCAATTTCATGATAGAAATGATGTCTGAGGAAAAACTTTGCCATTTCTTGTACCAATGTGGGGTCTTCAGGCTCAGAGTCTAAAGGAATTTCATTAGCAGTATGACAGTATTTATGTGATTATACACTGTGCCAATGCTTGTGGTTTATTGTTATTTAATCTTGCTTGGGAAGGGAAGGATGGGAGTAGTATGTTATTGCTGGGAAGTTTTTGCTGGAATAATTGAGAACTAATAATTATGTTGTTCAGAGCCCAAGCTTTTGCAGGAATGAACACTTTGTACTCCTGTGTGAACCTGGCTTCTCAGGTGTTTAGGAGAGCAGAGAGGGGAGAGAAAAGAACAGGAGGGGAGGATGGAGGAGGAGAGGGGAGAGGAGGACTCTGCAGTCACAGTCACTGGCTAGTGTTGATCTGTTCCTGAATATGGATGTAATCTAGTATGCTCAGTGGGACAACGTCTGATACTGTATAGAATAGAATAGAATAGAATAGAATAGAATAGAATAGAATAGAATAGAATAGAATAGAATAGAATAGAATAGAATAGAATAGAATAGAATAGAATAGAATAGAATAGAATAGAATAGACCAGGTTGGAAAAGACCTTCAAGATTATCAAGTCCAACCAATCACCCAACACCATCTAATCAAGTAAACCATGGCACCAAGCACCCCATCCAGTCTCCTCTTAAACACCTCCTGTGATGGTGACTCCACTTCTTCCTAACATCCAGCCTAAATCTCCCCTGGCACAGCTTGAGACAGTGTTCTCTTGTTCTGGTGCTGGTTGTCTGGGAGAAGAGACCAACCCCCACCTGGCTACAATCTCCCTTCAGGTACTTGTAGACAGCAATAAGGTCTGCCCTGGGCCTCCTCTTCTCCAGGCTAAGCAACCCCAGCTCCCTCAGCCTCTCCTCAGAGGGCTTGTGCTCCAAACCCCTCACCAGCTTTGTTGCCCTTCTCTGGACACGTTCCAGCAACTCAGCATCTTTCCTAAACTGAGGGGCCCAGAACTGGACATAGGACTCAAGATGTGACCTAACCAGTGCTGAGTACAAGGGCATAATGACTTCCCTACTCCTCCTGGCCACACTATTCCTGATACAGGCCAGGATGGCATTGGCCTTCTTGGCTATCTGGTGTGAAGGTTTAACCCACACTCATTAAAACAAAAGCTTGGCTGAATGCAGTCTTGGAAGCAAAATGGAAAGCTGTATTTTACAAGCAATAATGGAATGCAATAAATATGTACAAAAATACACAGTATTTACAATATTATACAGGAGGGCAAACTTCAGCCTGTTTAAGAAACTTATTTGTAAAGTCCCCTGGGTACCAGCCCTCATGAACCAAAGGGTCCAGGAGGGTTGGACCTACTTCAAACAGGAGCTCTTGAAGGCACAGGAACTGGCAGTTCCCACGTGCCAAAAGACGAGCCGGCGGGGAAGGCGACCGGCCTGGATGAGCAAGCAGCTCCTGGAGGATTTAAGGGGGAAAAAGAGGCTGTATCACCTTTGGAAGGAGGGGAAGGCTTCTCGAGGTATGTTCAAGAAAGTTGTTAGATTATGCAGGAATAAAATTAGGGAGGCAAAGGCCCAGCTGGAACTGAAGCTGACCACCTCTGTGAAAGATGATAAATAGCATTTTTACAAATATATCAACGCTAAAAAGAAGGGCAGGAAGAACATCCACTCCTTATCGGACCTGGAGGGGAACACGGTGACTGAAGACAAGGAAAAGGCTGAGGTCCTGAACACCTTCTTTGCCTAAGTTTTTAACAGCAAGGCAGGAGTTCAGGAGGAGTGGCCTCCTGAGCTGGGCGATGGGGTCGGGGAGCAGTGTAATGCCCCAGAAATCCATGAGGAATTAGTTCAGGACCTGCTGAGCCACTTGGACACTCACAAGTCCATGGGACCAGATGGGATCCATCCCAGGGTGCTGAGAGAGCTGGCAGATGAGCTGGCCAAGCCAGTCTCCATCATTTTCCTCCAGTCCTGGCTCACTGGAGAGGTCCCAGATGACTGGAAACTGGCCAATGTGGTCCCCATCCACAAGAAGGGTCGGATGGAGGAACCTGGAAACTACAGGCCGGTCAGCCTGACCTCAGTGCCAGGGAAAGTGATGGAGCAGATTATCCTGGTGGCAATTACTGTGCACCTGAAGGATGGCCAAGGGCTCAGGTCCAGCCAGCATGGATTTAGGAAGGGCAGGTCCTGCCTCTCCAACCTGATCTCCTTCTATGATCAGGTGACCCGTCTGGTGGACATGGGGAGGCCTGTGGATGTGGTCTACCTGGACTTCAGCAAGACCTTTGACACTGTCCCCCACAGCAAACTGCGGTCTAAGCACTCAACTTGATCATCCTTGATCTCTAGTTCCATGGCATCTAGTGCCTTCCTGATGTACAGGGCCACCCCTCCACCCCTTCTTCCTTGCCTGTCTCTCCTGAAGAGCCTGTAGCCATCAACTACAGTGCTCCAGTCAAGTGAGTCATCCCACCACGTTTCTGTGATGGCAACTACATCATAAACTTTCCTGCTGTAACAAGGCTTCCAGCTCCTCTTGTTTGTTACCCATACTACATGCATTCGTGTACATGCACTTCAGCTGGGCTGCTGTTTTCACTCCTGACTCCATCTTACCACCCTCAGACTCCCGGAGGGGGGGACGGACACTGGTTTCAGCCCCTCCCACCTTCAAATCTAGTTTAAAATCCCTGTAGTCCATGCTCAACACATGGAGGGAGTAACAGCTTCTCAGTACCGTTTCAAAAGCCTGTTTGCATTTATTGTTCCTGGACACCCTGAGCCAGACCTTAATCCTCACCCTGGGTACCTGAGCTAATTGGAACTACACTTTTGACTCTGATGGAACAGTTTTGAAAATATTCATGCTGTCTGAATCAACATCACCTCCTTGTCTCAGTCATCTTTCATCTTGCATGCATAAATTGCCTTTTTGTCTTCCTTTAATATTGAATGCTTTACTCACAGCCAAGAGAGAATCAAATTTGGAACCTTGTTCATTTTTGAGGAAGAACTCTTAAAGGAGTGTCTAAAAGAGACTACCTATAGATGCAAGGCAAAATAGGACCCCTGACATGACTTCAGTGAGCATGGAACAAAAACCACTATTTCATTTGGGCTGGCAGCTACACTCTTTCTGAAAGTTCAGTATCTCCTTGACACTGCTAGCTGGTTAGCTGTCGTTTGCTTTTCGGAGCTGGCCAAATTCCAGAAAGCAAACATTTTTCAGAGATCTGGAAAGGACTAAGTGGAAACACCTTTCAGCAGTAGGTATTTTAAAGCTCTCAGTGGTGCATGGGCCAAAGCCTCTATCATGTTACACATGCATTCCAAATGTTTCAGTGTCTCTCTCTGTGTCTTTCAACAGATTTGCAGTGGGCTCAGAAAACAGCAGACTGTGGTTTAGACAGCTATAATCAGATGTCAGTACAATCTTGTTTCCTATCAACAGCATGTACAGTTCAGTAGTGGTGAAAAACATTCTCTGCAAAAAACCCCATTTGATTGACCATTCTCTCCTGGTATTCATTATTGTTCCAATGTGATACAAATGGTCATGCTAGTTCTTACAAGAAAATGCATTTCTTGACACGTACATGCCCATTGTCTGACTACTGGTTGATGATTTCTAATCTTCTGAAATCACTGGTCTGTTTGGGATTTGAGAGAAGCAAAAGTTGAATTACAAAATCTTATTTAAAGAAGAGAGACAAAACACATTTTGAAGTGTAGAATTCTTTGTCTACCCACCATGCTCAGCTGCATCACACACATAATTCAAGGATCTCCATCCAAAGTCCAGATCCAGGAGAAAAGCCTGATTTGGCCATAGCCCGACTGATGTCAGTGGAACTGATCTCTTGTTTACGCCTTCCACCAAGCTCACATTACTCACCTGTTTTGCATTCCTTTCATATTTTCTACCAACTTCAGGTGCTTGAATGCTGACACCGCTTCTTGAACATAGATAGATGGATAGAGACCTTCAGAGTAAATGTCAAAAGATATTGAGATGTATAAAGAGAGGACAAAGAAAATGTCAATCAACTGTATGAAAAGAAGAAGCAAACTGGGGTTGCTTAGCCTGGAGAAGAGGAGGCTCAGGGCAGAACTTATTGCCATCTACAACTACCCGAAGGGAGGTTGTATCCAGGTGGGGGTTGGTCTCTTCTTCCAGGTAACCAGCACCAGAACAAGAAGACACGGTCTCAAGCTGCGCCAGGGGAGGTTTAGGCTGGATGTCAGGAAGAAGTTCTTCATAGAAAGAGTGATTGGCCATTGGAATGGGCTGCCCAGGGAGATGGTGGAGTCACCATCATTGGAAGTGTTTACGAAGAGACTGGATGGGGTGCTTGGTGCTATGGTTTAGTTGATAAGATAGGTTGGACTTGATGATTTCAAAGGTCTTTTCCAACCTGGTTAATTCTATTCTATATTAATGCTATGCTGGTATGAACACAAAATTAAAGACTGCATCCAATAAGGGATGTGGGCTGTGTGATTGTCAGCACCCAGTCAGGAGTGCCCATGCAGGCACCCATGCAGTTGTTTCTTATGCATTGACTAAGGAAAGGTAGGCACTACAAATGGGATTTGTAACACCAGAAAGCTGTAGAGTTCAGGCATATGTGGGACTTAATAGAGAGTATGAAAGGGTGGTCAAAAATGCTGTCTCCTGGATTTAAACATCCTATCAAGAGCTAGGGCACAGGAAGTGACCCAGTGAGGCCTGGATCAGTTCTGTGCTTAGTAGATATATTACATGCTGGAATGCAGATGACTGGCTAATGGTTTCCCTAACAAAGATGGAGAATGAATGGGAAAAGGCCACAATTAATTCTGAAGAATAATATATTAATTAAAGCAGGCAGCGAAGAAGTGGAAGTCCTGACATTTGACTTCTGTAAATACAAACCATCAGGTAAATCCTGCAGTCTATGTGACCAGTGAATTACAGAGTGAGTGGGATGGAGACACACTCCAGCCTCTGCCCTAGCTATGCAGTTGCCAATATAAGAATCACGACTTCAGAAAATATATCAGGCCTGACCCTGAGGCCTAGTAAGTAAGGGATATAGCTGGATAGGGAGCGTTAGCTTCATCTCTCAAAATCAGTAAAGCATCCATCTGGTTTGCTCTTCCCTCGTAACTGCTATCAGCACTTGGTCAGACACAAACTCTTTCTGCAGTGTGCAAAACTTTTGGAGATTCTTCGGGGTGATAATAAAACAAAAATGATGCAACATCTTTAGAATTTCCACATGAGCAAGGAAACCAATACCTCCTGCCATACAGTGCAGAAACAATCTGTGCTGGGTTCACTTTCCAGATGCAGATTTGGCCTCTTTCTCCTGTGGCAATGTGTCAGTGCCTCTGTGTCCTTCAGGTTCCAAGATGTGCCTGCAGTGTACCATGCTGCTGGAGCTGCTTCTTCCTGTCAAGGTTTTGAGGCAGTCATTGTCACTAGGCCAGTTTTGCACATTAAAAAGTCCTGCATTTCGAAGGACTGGATCATCTGCAAAATCTTTTAATCTAATTTTGAAATGTTTCAAAGTAACAAAGTTGCATTTTTCACTGCAAAAAAAGGAACAGCAGGTCTACCAGTTCCCATTTCTTGAATAGTTTGAAAAGGAGACAATCTCAAACCTTTTGATTACCTCAGAGTTCATATGTGGCAAATCCAAAACATTTGCTAAGATATTTGATCTGACCTCTTTTTGGAAACTCAGGCTTGGGGTTCATGTAGACAATGTGCACTTTAAAAATCTCTGTCTCATACTTTCCACACAGTTTCAATTAGATGGACTGCTTTAAATTGATAGGTCCTAGTACTACTTCCTATTTTAAATGCAAACAAAACAATACCTTTAAAAGCCCAGTTCTTCTTTAAAACTTTGTTACGATTATTTTGCTGGAAAATTTCTAATGGACTCAAGTCAGGTGTACTACACTGTGGGGAATAGCGTAATAACACTGAAGAAGTTTATTGCATTCACAAAGTGTACTGTAGTCCTGTAGCATGGGGATATGAACTAAGATCCTAATCTTATTTTTTTTAATTGTTCTGCAATGATATCGAGTGGATTGCCTTAATACGTAGATATCAATTGCTTATCTTTGCAAAGCCCATGGACTTAGTCTCCAGATACTTACATCACATCACCTAAATCAATGCATGGTGCAGGCACCTACATACCTTTGCCAATCTCAAATTCAGGGGATGCCGTCTTACTCTCAGCCTGGAGAAGAGAAGGCTCCAGGGAGACCTCATTACAGCCTTTGAGTACTTAAAGGGAGCCTGTAAGAAAGACAGGGACAATTGTTTTAGCAACGCCTGTTGTGACAGGACAAGAGGTAATGGATTTGAATTAAAAGAGGACAGATTTAGACTAGATATATGGAAGAAATTGTTTACAGTGAGGATGCTGAAACACTGGAACAGGTTGCCTGGAGAGGTGGTAGAAGCTGCATCCCTGGAAACATTAAAGGTCAGATTGGATGGGGTTCTGAGCAGCTTGATTTAGTTGAAGATGGCCCTGCTTACTGCAGGGTGTTTGGACTTGGTAAACTTTAAAAATACCATCCAACTCAAGCTGTTCTATGATTCTATCATTCTGTTACAGCACTCAGGGGAATTTCTTCACAGCCAAAGTCCTGCACAACCAAATGCAACAGGAAGAGTTAGACATTATTATGAATATACTAATGTCACAAGAAATAACAGGTAAATCAGAAACCAAAATTTTCCAGTTCATGGAGCAGATCTGAAAAATTACTTCATGATTCTCAACAGCTAGGTGGTGTGTGTTAGCTTGTTAGGCTGATGTCATGTTTAATGCAACAACTACATCACATTCTGAGGACTTGCTTAGACACAGCCCCCCTTTGCCTTCTTTCTTTAGCCAGTAGTAAGTGGCTTGGCATATGCTCCGCAACTGGCCAAATCTGATAAATGTAGAAAAGGGAGAAAATTCAAATATTTACCATATTTCATGGTCTTCACTGTCTCATCCCATCCAACTCTGTCAAGCCTGTATCTCAAAGGCCTCAAAGTCTGGCTCTGACCTTCTCAAAAAACTGCAGGGGTAATGCACTTCAAACAGACAAGATGGCACAGAAAGACCTACTCACTAACTATCTGTCCTCATTTTGCTGGGATGAAAATCACAGGCCAGCCATGGGCTACAGGCCATCAGCAATTCTGAGTCAACCAGGAGAGCTGACTCAAGTTGGCTCACAGGTGTACCCCATACCATGAGCATCACACTCACTATAAAGGAGGAAGTTTGGTGAGGAGAGTGGAGTCTACTGCTATGTTTATGTCTTGGATTTCTACTTGTTCTGCTCCTTTCTGCTGTTTTTGTGGGCTCCCTTCCTGGATGTTATGACTGATGAACTTTTGTTGGGTTGAGTGTAACTTTACCTGTCTTGTACTAATGCTGATATTAATTTGGCTGTTTCATTAAGATTGTTTTCATTTCAAACTGTGTATCTTCTCTCCTTATGCTGATTTCCCTTTACTGCTGAGACTGTCAGTGGGTGATAGAGTAACTACTACAGTTTAGTCCTACATATGGGCTAAAACTAGTTTTTGGCTGGACTGGATGCATAAGAAGGGAACACTTAGTTTATTCTGTGTCACCTAGATAGCCTAAAACTGTCTCCAGTACTGCTTAGATTACTATTACAGAAGTGATGTTGTTCCATCAAGGGTATCCCTAGCAGAACAGTATTAGCAAATAAGGCTTTTAGCATTGGCTGGACATCCTGATACCCCTCTGAAGAGATGCAGCAGACCCTGTAGTCTAGCCTGTTTACTTTGAGAGAGGGAAAGTACTTTTCAGGACTCTTAGAAATGGATGTAGCATGCCCAAGCAGGCCATGTGGAAATGCAGCATCTCTGTCTCATGTTTGTAGAAAACAAGTCTTCTGGGTTTGTCCTGGAAAAATACCAGAGCCTGGTTTTGGCAGGAAGCTATGTTTTCAGACTGCAAGCTACTCCTTCAACAAGGGTGAAAACTAGGAATGTGCCTTGTAGCACTGAAGGGAGCTTGCTTATCTTCTTTTATCCTTGAGGCTTTCTCATTAGGTAGCTGTGTGTTGTTCTAACCACAGTACCTGACTTAGTTGCCTGGGCTGAGATGGCTGGAGCTGAAAGCAATAGGTAAAAAGCACATTTAATTCAGGAAATCTGGGAAAGTTTAATCTGATGTAGTTGAATCTGTCAGAATGCTAGTGGTTCAAGGCCTGCTGTTCACTGACAAACTTCTGAGTTTTCTGTGGTGGTCTGAGTGTAACAGTCCCCATGTTACACTGCCTTAGGAGGCGTATGGAGCACAGGACTGCTGCTCTTTGGGTACTGCTTGTACGAGTCTACATTTGCCGGTGGCCTTTGTGAGCAGAATTCAGCAATGGTAACTGGCTACTTTTGGATTGTGAATGTGTCTTGTTGCACGTGGGCCTTACTGGATGAAGTACTGCTTTTTCCTGACTTTGCCTATGTGCCCTCTGCCTTCCTGTAGTCTGAGCTCTTCTGAATCTGGAGTACCAGAAAGAGAATGACATCCAAGCATTCTGCCCAAAGCCAGCAGTTAAAACTGATTTACTGTAACATTGCTAATAAAATTAGGTCAAATAGTTAAATTGTTATAGTTGCCCAAATACTGTACATTCCCATTGTAAAAGTATTCTAACTGTACATTGAACCTTTTGATATGTTTTGGTAATTTTCATATTAATAAAGGTTATTTTTATTAATATTGCCATATAATTTATAATTAAAGGAAATATTATATTCCTTTATATTCCTTTTTACATTTGTAATGAAGATAATCTAAATTTTATCAATGGTTTTGTCTGCTGTGATCTGTTGTATGTCAGATCCATTTTCAGGCAGGGGAGGAGACCAACTGGATTGAGATGGTTTTTAAGGAAGTGGCTGTGTATATGACTATGTAAGAATACAGGTAGTGCATGCTCTCATTCTGTGACTCCTGTGATTCCTTGACTAATACAGAAACACATCTATGTAATAAAAATGAGAAGGTTAATTATCCCAGTACCTGTGCAGATGTTGTTGGTAATGCCTTTTATGTGAGAAACATGAACAAATAAGATATCTGAAGTTCAAGAGACAAAAGAAAGGAAATACTATGCCAAATTTTAAAAGACAAACCCTTAAGGAAAAAAAGTTTGAGAGTACAATATTAAAGAAAAATCTTGTCACTACTACACTCACTAGAAAGATTCTCTTCTGAATAGTCATTGTAAAATACCAAAGCTTCATATCCCAGAAACTAATGTGAAAATAGGAGGGTTAAATTATTATATATTTCTTTAGTTAAGTCTTCAGTTACATATGCCCTTGGCCTATAAATGCACTGATTTTAGAAGATAAACATGCTTTTACAGGGTCAGAAGAATAGAAATCTTTGAGTCAGATACTGCCTGAATCTAGTAATAAATACATCCTTGGTTTGAAAAGCTACCATCCTGTTTAACACTTTACCTTCTCTTTTCTTCATGGTTACTCAGTCTGTCTGTTCTATTTGTAGTCCTACTTAAGGCACCAAATGGCAGAAGGTTTTGTATGAGAAGAGGTGTAGTCTGGCAAAAGCCTAGCCTCCAGACTGGAGGGGTAGGACCACTGCATTACAGACATAACAGGGTAAGTCAGGGATATCTGCCATGTGCCTTTCAATCTGAATGTAGGGGAATTAAAAAACATTGCCCATGTACCACGAGTTTTAGAAACACTGGTTTGGAGTCAGTTTAAAAAGAATGCATGAACCTGTAGAGGAGCTGCTAGTCCTGGAAAGGAGAAGTTGACAAAAAGTCAATTAGTGATAGATTTAAATGTGGTCCCAGGAAAACTAAACATATTGAGAGCTTTTTAAAAAAATCAAAATCAAAAGTTTTGCCTCTAACAAACTCTAAATTTAACTTTTGTAGAGGGGATAGGTAGAGGAGTATTAGCTCTGTTGTTGAGACAGCATTAAAAAGACAGGTAAGGGGATATGCAGGGATTTTATATATATTAAAAAAAATTCAGTATTCTTCTGGCAAGACAATTTATTCTGGCTCTGTGGGGTTGTGTCAAAATCTAAATTGAGAGTAAAAGCAAAAGCAATATTTTGTTTAAAAAAAAAAATATGTTGTGGTTCTATTTGAAAGGGGTGGCCCTGTACATCAGGGAGGCTCTAGATGCAATGGAACTAGAGATCACAGATGATCAAGTTGAGTGCCTGGGGTTGAAAATTAGAGGGAAGGCTAACAAGGCTGACATCCTGATTGGAGTCTGTATTGGCCCCTTGTTGTTACTTGTACAAATTACGTGCACTCTAAACATGTTTTGCCAAGGGTACTTTTAGCATCATGTTCCATTAGGGAGATAAAGATGTGCCTATCATAAACATTTTGCTTTATGACCTGTAATAGTTCCCAGCTTGAAGTAAAACTCTAAGCTTATTTACTGGCTACTATAAGGCAGCACTAGCAGGAAGTCAAATGCAGGCCTTTATCAGTTAGGCATTTATGGAATTAGGCCATATTATGTTACTACTGAGTTAATGTGTGGGGTTTGGGGGGATATTTTGTGGAAGTTTTTTGTTTGGTTGTTTTTTTCTTTGTGTTCCTTTTGTAATGTTGCCACCCCTTTAGAAGAAAAGTACATTCTGTGAAGTGTCACCTAGTCCACACAAAGTGACAATCTACGGCACTTTGTTTCTGGTCTAAACTCACATCAGGTTAAATCTTTCTGAAAAAAAGTAAGAGCTGTGGGGATGCTTAGTGCTGCATTTCATATTTGGACTTACCTGAGAGGTTGTACAGAGAATGGGAACAGACTTTGTAGCCTACCGGGAGCTCAGTAGGATGCTACTTTTGTTTTAATTTCCAAAGTTCTTCTTGCTTCTATTTACCTGTTTGGGTGCTCTCACTCTCATTTATGTGCAGATATGTCCAACAAAACAGCTGGTTGTACTGAGTCACTCCTGCTGAACAGAAGCTCTGCAGGAGGAAGTAGGAGAGCACTTACCCAGTCCACCTACTCACAAATGTTCCAGTGCAGAAATTACTAATGTCATGGTGGTGGTCTTATGGGTGGACCTTCTTACTTCAAAGAATGACTTTTCTATGAGGAAATAGAATTCTTACAAAATTACTGAAGGAAAATATTTTTTAAATTTGGCAGATTGAATGACTCATTGAAAAGGTCATGATGTGTAGAACAAAAGCTGGCAAGATTGTTCTCATTCGTTTTCTATGATAATGTAGCTCCTGGGAATCGTGCTCCCAAAGCAGGAGCGCTATGCCAGTACTGGACAAAGAATGAAAAGGATAGCAAATCAGCAGAGGAGCTCAGCATCCAAGTGTGAAGATGATGATTTATCCAGTCCTCTAAAACTCTGTGTCATAAAGGTAACCTCGTAGGAAACTGACTGTTAGGGTTGACCAAGATTTTTCAGTCTTCATTTTCCTATGTTGAGGAGAGCAGGAAAGAAGGCCCATCAGGCATAGCTGTCATGTTGGAGGGGGGATTCAAAAAGATCCCATCTACATTGTTAGCAGCATGGCAGGTTTTTCTGAAACAAATTCCATCAGAGCCTCTCGCTGAGGAAGGATAATCACAGTTCTACTTGCACTCACTGGGAAGCTTTTGTGTTTCCTTTTAGTTACTGCCATATAGAGGAGTGGTAGTTTTGAAGGATATGAAATGCATTTAGTTACAGTAACAGAACTACAGCTATGACTACTGATAGAGCCCAAAGCTATCCCATCCACAGAGATAGGAGCCTATAAATATACACAATTTATCCCACCTATTCCTGCCTGCCCTCCCACCCCCAGTCACAGCTGAGAGGATTTGTAAAATAGTTTCCTATCTATCAGTTTAGTCTTGAATTTCAGTTGTTGTTGGGACCTGACACACATGATTGGCATGTTGGATAAGGCAGTGACTCCACACTTCACCATCTGCTGGTCATCATAGTACCTGACACAATCATCCTTCTTTCCTATCCCCCTTTCATGGTTAACTTCACCTCTGTGTGTGTTGGTTTTTCGTTTGTTTGGGGTTTTTTGTTTGATTGGTTTGGTTTGTGTGTGTGTTGGGTTTTTTGGTGGTGGTGGTTTGGTTTTATTATCATGCTCAGTCTTTTATCACTCCACCTTATTTTCCTTTCTTCCCTTTCTGGTACTACTTTGGACCCACATCCCCCTCAAGCTTTGCAAAATGCTTGCCCCCAGCTCCTCTTTTGTTATTATTCTCTGTGGTTCACCTAGTAGTCCTTACTGCCACAGCTGTTGTCCTTATGCTGACATTTCTAACTTCATGGTTACTTCTCTTCCTTGTACTGTGCATGGAAGTACCACTCCTCTTCTAAAAACATCCTCAACCTTTTAATACTTTTTCTGTTCTGAGCTATAAAGTTTGAAAGGCCATCATAATTAATAAGCAGGCAGGGAATTTGATCAGAGAGATAAGAATTGTTTGGAAAGGATGAGGACACTAACACAGAACAAGATGCAAATATAACAAATGCAAATAGGGCTACAGCATTCCCAGGAATGCTTCACAGCTTCAAAGCAAGAGTAGAAGGTGTGTGTGTATGCATGAGTTTACATTTCACTGGTTCAAGTCATGGCATGGGAAAGCTCTCCATTTCTCACCAACACTAACCTTCTGAATAGCAGCAAACATAAGTAACTCTTATCTCCCACAGAACAGGAAATGGTGATTTGGTTTGGTGTGATGTATCTGAAGCCATGGTGTTCTTCATTCACATTTACCCACCTGCCTGTTTCCTTTGGATAACACCCACTCTCTGGATTTGGGTGTGAAACCCTCATCCCATAGAAAATACATGAAGTGCAGAATACAAGGTGCACATCCCCAAAGTAATGCACAGTACTATAAGCACATCTGTGGTCTGTTCTCTGCTTTATCTTCCTGAAACTATTGTTAAATGCAAGGCTCAATTCTTGCCCTCCAAGTGCACTGTTGCTTATTCTCAGAGATCTAAATAAATGCCAAAAAAGACCAAGGTAGACATCTTTTTGACCCCAAAGTGATTAGAGTGCCCTTCTGTAAGAGCAAGCCTCCACGTATAGGAGACAAAATGTTCCACCTTGGTTTGTCTGATGCTGAGAAAAAAGTAGTTATGGCATGAGAGTAATAAGGAAAACCTCACTGCCTTCTGCTCTAACAGCAGTATGTATTGCTTCAGCCTTTTCTTCTCTAATGTAAACACAGCTGTTGTCATATTAGCCTGAAGCTACATTAAATCAAAATGGATTGAGAGCAAGAATAAACAACAATTGGCAAGTGTTAATCATGATACCTAATGTGTTGCTAGAACATACCCAGATGCATTAGTGATTAAGATGTAAGAATCTATGCACAATAAACCACTGGGCTTGTAAATATCCTTGGTTCCTGTGAGTCAATATTTATAGGTGATTGAATCATAGCATTGTAGAGTTATAAAATCATTTAAGTTGGAAAAGATCTTTAAGGTCATCAAGTCCAATCGTAAACCTAGCACTGCCAAGGCCAGCACTAAATCAAGGCCCTGAGTGCCATTACATGTCTTTTAAATACCTCCAGGGACTCAATTGCTTCCCTGGGTAGCCTGTTCAAATGCTTGATTATCCTTTTGCGGAAGAAATCTTTCCTAATGTCCAACCTAAACCTTAGGTGGTGCAGCATAGAATCCCAAAATCGCTTTGGCTGGAAGAGACATTAAGGATCAACAAGTTCAACTGTTACCCGGGTGCTTCCAATGACCACTAAACCATAGCCCTCAATACCACATCAGAAAAAGACTCTCAAGATCTAATCCAAACATTAGCTGAACACTGACAAGTCTTTGACTAAGCCATACCCCTAAGCACTATGTCTACACAACTCTTAAATCCTTCCAGGGATGGTGACCCCACCACTTCCCTAGGCAGCCTGTTCTAGTGCCTCACAACCCTTCCAGCAAAGATAATTTTTCTAATGTCCAACCTAAATATTGCCTGGAGCAACTTGAGGCTGTTTCTTCATGTAGTAGGATCATTTTGCTTCAAAAAGACCTCTAGGATCATCAAGTTCAATCGTCAACCTAACACCATCATGGCCATTAAGCCAGATTTCAAAGTGCTGTGTCTACACATTTCCTTTAATGTCTCCAGGGATGGTGGCTCCACAGTCTTGCTGGGTAGCCTGTTCCAATGCCTGATGACTCCTTCAGTAAATATTTCCTAATATCCAGTCTAAACTTCCCCTGGTGCAATTTGAGGCCATTTCATCTCATACTATCACTTGCTACTAGGTACAAGAGACCAACACCCACCTCACTACAACCTCCTTTTAGGTAGTTGTAGAATGCAATAAAATCTTCCTTGAGCTTCCTTGCCTCCAGGCTAAACAATCCCAGTTCCCTCAGTCGCTCCTTGTAGGACTTGTGTTCTAAAACCTTCACCAGGCTTGTTGTTCTTTGGACACACTCTAGCACCTCAATGCTATTCTTGTAGTGAGGGGCTCAAAACTGAACTCTACTTAAAGTGAGGCCTCATCAGTGTAGAGTACCAGGGACAACCACTTTCTTAGTCCTGCTGTCCACACTATTTGTGATACAAGCCAGGATACTGTTTGCCTTTTTGGCCACCTGGCCATGCTGCTTGCTTATATTCAGCCAGATGTTGACAAAAGCTCTGAGATCCTTTTGCACCAGGCAACTTTCCAGCCACTCTTCCCCAAGGCTGTAGTAGACCCAAGAGCATTACCCAGTATTTGCCCCTATTAAGTCAAACCATAACCCAACTTGAGGCCATTTTCCTTTGTCCTATCATCTATTACTTGGGAAAAGAGATCAACTCCCACCTTGCTATGACCTCCTTTCACAGAGCTGTAGAAAGTGAAAAGGTCTCTCCTGAGCCTCCCTTTCCCCAGGCTAAACAATTTATTGTATTTGGGTTTAAATGTACCATTTTAAAGGAAACCAAATAAGAGGATTTAGCACAAATATAATACAATAATTATACTGCAAGTCTAACAACATAAAATTCTGACTTAAAAAATTCATATGATTCAGAAAAAGTTTCCTATATTCTTGTTATGTAGTCCACCCTTGCCTGTGTCAGGCATCAAGTTCCAAAGAAAGAATTAAGGAAGAAGAGCCTTGTCCAGTGGTGTGTGTTAGGTGAGGAGGATATGTAGTCCAGGGTTATGTGGACAAAAAAATTGCCTTTTGCAAGCTTTGCTTTGTCAGACAACTGGTGATCTGCTGAGAGCTGCCTCCAGAACTGTCAGAGAAACTTCTGTTTCTTCTCAAATTAGGGATACCCCAGAAAAAAATGGAGATTTTGTGTGATCTAGCCAAAAAGTCAGGCCATGGACCTACGCATGCTAAACCCTGGTGAAGCAGCCAAGAGCTAAGGAAGGGCAACTAATAACAGTGTTGAAGGGCTGTTGGCCAAGGTTGAGAGTAATTATGTTTGCTGACATTTGGCATAGTTTGTGTTATGATTTGACTGCCTATACTTGATATAAGTGCCTTATATCCAGGTCAGATATGCCATTTTGAAGATGTCTCTGCTGGCTTGCGCTTATTTTTGTTAGGACAGAATTGCTTTTACCCTTTCTATCACCAGGTTTCCAGTGAAGTATTAAAACCTGTGTAAACCAGCCTCTCCTTTCCCAGCAGAAATGGGAAGAATACTTTTTTCTTACTTTCCTTTTTTTTTCTTTTCTTTTTTTTTTTCTTTTTTCTTTTTCTTCCTTCCCCCCTCCTCCCTGACCTTAGCACCTTTCCAGAATGCCTGGTCATTTTCTGTGCCTTCTGTGATCTCAAGCTAACAGCGTATGCACAGAGTTGTATATTTAACTTGTGAGGTGGAAATCAGGTGCAGTATAAGTGTGTTTCATTTGCTGTTAAAATTTACATGAGTGCTTAATTTTGTGACCTCTAAATATTATTTGACCTAGAAGCATTTTAATTTTTTTCTGTCTTCCTCCAGAATGCTGCAAGGCATTAGGCTTTTGCTTAGTCTATTCATGGTAGCAAATACCAACAAGGAATCTTAAAAGCAGTGAAAAAACAAATATAATATTTTTTAGGTTTATTGTTACTTGAAGTAAGTGCATAGACTGAAGATTTCTGCTGGCACCATCTGTAGTTTCTATTTTAAAGTCAGAAGTACTGTCTTATAAGAACAGAAATCATTTTAATGACGTCCAACCTCCCATCATAGTTGGTAAGCTTCAGTAGGGCAAAAGCCACACCGTGCGACTCATTTTAAGCAAGCTTTTCTGTGGCTTTATGTTACTAAAGGAAAAAGCTCAGATCGAAGTAGTAACTTATGAATTTGTCTGTGGTGCCTTCTGTCCCCTTGTTATTGCCAAGAATAACTTTCTTAGGTCTGGCAATGCCAAGTGAAATGTGATCAGGATCCACATGACCTTAATAGTGACATTTCGTTCTGAAAAGTGACTGATGTGCCTTTTCTTCTGGACCAGGTTGATTATTTGTGTTATTGCTAGAAGGAAAGGAATTCATTTGGGAAGAAAGGTAGTTTCTTTTGACTGTCTGTACAATGTGTGTTTTTCTGATTTTAGTATGGAAGTAGACTGGCTTCAGGAACAACCAGAAATGTCTGTGCCATAAGAGTGAACCTGTTGATTGATTTGCTGTGTGGCATATAAATGCATGAGTGCTCGCCATCAGCTTTTTCCTTCCTTCTTCACATTTTAGGCGAGGATGAACTTTCATACTTCCATTGTTGATGTCCTCTTCCTCTTGCCTATTTAGGTTGACATAAAGCAAAAGAGATGGAATAGAATAGAATAGAATAGAATAGAATAGAATAGAATAGAATAGAATAGAATAGAATAGAATAGAATAGAATAGACCAGGTTGGAAGAGACCTTTGAGATCATCGCGTCCAACCTATCATCCAACACTATCTAATCAATTAAACCATGCAACCAAGCACCCCATCAAGTCTCCTTCTAAACACCTCCGGTGATGGTGACTCCACCACCTCCCTGGGCAGCACATTCCAATGGCAAATCACTCTTTCTATGAAGAACTTCTTCCTAACATCCAGCCTAAACCTCCCCTGGCACAGCTTGAGATTGTGTCCTCTTGTTCTGGTGCTGGTTGCCTGGGAGAAGAGACCAACCCCCACCTGGCTACAACCTCCCTTCAGGTACTTGTAAGACAGCAGTAAGGTCCTCCTCTGAGCCTCCTCTTCTCCAGGCTAAGCAACCTCAGCTCCCTCAGCCTCTCCTCAGAGGGCTTGTGCTCCAAACCCCTCACCAGCTTTGTTGCCCTTCTCTGGACACATTCCAGCAAGTCAACATCTTTCCTAAACTATGGGGCCCAGAACTGGACACAGGACTCAAGGTGTGGCCTAACCAGTGCTGCGTTCAAGGGCACAATGACCTCCCTGTTCCTGCTGGCCACACTATTCCTGATACAGGCCAGGATGCCATTGGCCTTCTTGGCTACCTGGACACACTGCTGGCTCATGTTCAGCCTACTATCAACCAGTATCCCCTAGGTCCCTTTCTGCCTGGCTGCTCTCCAGCTACTCTGACCCCAGCCTGTAGCACTGCATGGGGTTGTTGTGGCTGATGTGCAGAACCCGGCACTTAGATGTGTTAAATCTCATGCTACTGGATTCTGCCCATCTGTCCAGCCTGTCAAGGTCCCCCTGCTGAGCTCTCCTACCCTCTAACAGATCAACACCTGCCCACATCTTGGTGTCATCTGCACACTTACTGATGATGGACTCAATCCCCTCATCCAGATCATTGATAAAGACATTGAACAGGATGGGGCCCAGCACTGAGCCCTGGGGGACACCACTAGTGACTGGCTGCCACCTGGATGTGACACCATTCACCACCACTCTCTGGGCACAGCCCTCCAGCCAGTTCCTAACCCAGCACAGAGTGCTGCTGTCCAAGCCATGGGCTGACAGCTTGCCCAGGAGTTTTCTGTGGGGGATGGTATCAAAGGCCTTGCTGAAGTCCAGGCAGACTACATCCACAGCCTTCCCCACATCCACCAGGCAGTCACCTGATCATAGAAGGAGATCAGGTTGGTGAGGCAAGACCTGCCCTTCCTGAATCCATGCTAGCTGGGCCTGATCCCTTGGCCATCTTGGAAGTGCTGTATGATTGCACTCAGGATGACCTGTTCCATAATCTTGCCTGGCACTGAGGTCAGGCTGACAGGTCTGGAATTCCCTGGTTCCTCCTTCTGGCTCTTCTTGTGGATGGGCACCATGTTGGCCATCTTCCAGTCATCTGGGACCTCTCCAGTGAGCCAGGACTGTTCCAAAATGATGGAGAGTGGCTTGGCCAGCTCATCTGCCAGCTCTCTCAGCACCCTAGGATGGATCTCATCCAGTCATGCAGATCATGCAGTGGAAACCAGAGTCACGAAAATAAGTTTGAAAAATGCAAGAGAATGTTGTAAACCTGGAAGAATCACAGGTTTTACTAACTCAACTGGAAGAATGTTGTTTGTTGATAATTTGCTACATGTCTTCTTACCTACTGTTGGAAACAGCTTTCTTACCAAAGCCACTTGAATTCCATATTTTCCAGTGCTGTATGTCCTAAATGTTGCTTTAGAAAATCAAGACAAAACTCTTATGCCTAAGATCCTCATCTATTCAGCAAAAGCACAGCATCACAGGAATCAGACCTACATGAAACTAAGTGGAGATCTACCATTCACCTTCAGGCTCTGACAACAAGTTTTAAAAAGTGCATTTCCCATTTGTTGTCTTGAAGTTATGGCAACACTCTGGCAATCTTGCCTAGCCAAATGAGTCCATGGACACTGACATTCTTGCAAAACACAGATGTCAGAAGGTCAGCTAATCCACTTCCTATCCTTGGACTAGGTTGCCTGTGTTGAACAAATATCATAACAGTGATTAATCTACTAAATGTCAGGGATGGAAAGTCTTTATTTCCTTAGGCCATCAGTCACAGTCTGCACAATATTTACAGAAGTTTGCTTTCTGATTGCTGACTCACCCTTGTCCTGGAGCTAGTTCAGTCTAATTTTTCTGTTACTGTAATTCACTGGTGCTTGGATATTATTCTAGGCTGTGCAGGCTGGTATTAAACTAGAAAAGCAAGAGATCAGGATAGGAAGGTGGCAAATAAAGTGCAAGATTTTCTGCAAGGTATCAGCTGATAGAGAATGTAAGGATAGGCTTTGCTCTCTGGAACCTGTATTATCAATATTAGAAATGTGGGTTAAAAAATGGAAGACTTGAAGCTGTAATGAATATAAGCACAATGTTTAATATCTGTTATCTGGTGAGAATAGAACAGTGAAATAAGTTTTTAGCTGCTTAGGAATGGAGAGATAAAGATATGTAGGTCAGGACAGCAATACTGTAAACACACATTAATTGGTGTTTTAACTAACAGCATAGGGACCTGCTGCCGAAAGCCTGCTGCAAGGTCATCCAAATAATCCTATGGAAACATCAGCCTCTAAGTATCTGTGCATGAAGCACAGAGATGAAATTGTTGGGGGCAACTGAACAAACAGGTGGGAGGTGTGTCAATTTTAACCTTTAGTACAACCTTTCTGATACTTTTCTACTGCATTAAATGTTTAATTCAACAGAAAATTTGAATCTTAGCAGATAATCAGCAGAAACTATTTAGTATGGATTAATGATTTTTAAATAGTTTTGTGTAAAGCAAATAAGTAGACATCCAAACATCAAAGCAACTAAACTATGGAAGCTAACAGAAATATTGTGTGTGCACATGAGATTTAGATAGAAAAATGTGAATGGAAATCAAAAGCTCTTCAGGAAGAATCATATTTGCCAGAACAACCTTAATGCAGTAGTTAAATATGGTGAGGTCTCTGGCTTAAACCCCAAACTAATTCAGTAGTGAAGATAGTAAGGGAAAGATTTAGTTGTTTAAACATAGGTGACTACTGTCATTCATAAGACATCAGCATGGGATGATTAGATACAACACAATTAATGAAAGACCTGAAACCTTCTGGAAAGGTAAATTTTGGCCAAGTAGAATATGTGTCTAAAATGCAAAAAGGCACCTATGCTTAGGTATCTAAATTGCGTTATAATTCAAGGAGGGAATAACTCAATTAGAATAAATAAGAAACTCTGGCATGTAGAAACTTGATACACAGATGTTAGAAAAGATATGGGGAAAACAGATGGCTGGGGGGATAACAAGAAGAAACAGGAAGAGCATCTGAGAAAGGCTGTTGGCATTACACACCGATGATCACATCAAAATGGTGAAATTATTTACAGCTGGGTTCTGCAACATTAATATTTCTGTGCTGCAGCTGAACAAGAACAGGCCAATGTGTCTGTACTGCAGGGTGAGAAACTACTCTCCAGTTGGTATGTCAGCAAGATGATGAAACAAGCCACTGGATAGTGACAAGCTGGGCTCACAGCCAGTGGGACAGCCTGCTTTCTTGTCCATGGCATGGCTGGAAAAAAAGGCTGCCTGTTTAGTTTGTCAGGCAGGCACATGGTCTGCTTTTATGCCTGGCTTCAATCAAAAACATGAAACCCAAACAATGTACTGTTGTAAAGCCTTCATGTTCTGCTATAATAGCTTGTCTTTGAGAAATGGCTGATGTCTTTCAAACAGCTTTGAATCTGATTCTGTTCCTAGTACTGCCTCAGAGATACCAAATCTTTTATCGGTACTTTTCAGACACACTCATGTACATCCGCTTAGTTTTCTAAGTACCTGTCTCAAGACCCTAGGGCATGATATATATTATTGTGCAGCCCTGAAATCAGTGACCATTTGCCTGAAAGGGAAATGTAATAGTGCTACGTCCTCTGAAAGACTAAGCTTTAGGCTCCTGTTGCATCAGGATCAGTGGCTATATTTCATCTTAAGATCCACATGCTTTTATTTGTCATCTGGAAATCAGTTGAAACTGCACATTACTTTCTAAAGGTTTCGAGAAAAGCAGATGATTGTGAGCTTGTCATACTCCAGCCATAAATGCCATAGAAATTGTACATGAAGGAGCTTGTCAGTGTGACTGTATTCAGAATGAGAAGAAGAGTAAAGCGAAAAAGCCTTAAGGCCTCACATCATATAGAAAATTATTTAGTGACTATTGCCTTTCTTGTGCACTGAATTAAATAGGGAATCTTGTATGTTTGCATCTTTGTGGTATCCTCTGTGATCATCAAATTTGTTTCCCTAGCACAACGTATATACATGATGGGTTTAACTCAGATACCCCTGGCTTAATTTGGCTGTTACCCTGTTTGAGTAGTTGCCTTTGCTAGACTGTTGTCCATATTATAGATTTATTAAGCTGCACTTTCATTAGTTTGTTATCTTGCTCTTTTCATGTTATGAATATATTGTTGCTATAGCAAAATATTCAATGGATAAATTGGAAGGTGCTTTTCTTTCCCCCTAAAATAGAAAGATTATTAACTTCATTACTGTGCTATTTTCCCTTTCTTCCATATGCAGTCTCAGATTTTCCTGAGCATACCTGTTGCTAATGGCTTTACACTTCTTTATTACTGCATCAGTTTCTAATGGTTACTTGCAGACTTGAGTTACAGATTAACCTGACTTTCAGGATATTCTTTTTGTTGTATTTTATTTTGCCCTTCCTTTTTAGTTTTCCACTCTCCAAAACTTCATACAGTGTTTTGGTTTGGACTTAGAAGTAAATATCATTTTAAAATCAAGTGGTGCCAATATTTGTCCCTGATAATGCTGGCAAAGGACAAAATATATTTAAGATTCGTTCTCTGTCCTTTTCCTACCTACCATCACAACACAATACCATTACAATACAATTACAACTGGAAAAGGTTTAACCTTTTGCTTCAATACTTTAAACTGTATTCTTAAAATAAATTACTTGTTCATTACTAGTGTTCTACTTCCTTACAAAATTAAGAAATGTTTGAATAATCTTTCATTGCACATCTTCACAAAGTAGTACAACTTCATTAATAAAACTCAAGTTTGAGGTTTATATCTTTCTCCTACTGTCTGGCCCAAACTTTATTGATATTTTGGGACTTGTATTGGGCTGCTATAGTTTTTAATTCTCTTATGAGTTATAAAAATTTGCTTCACAGAAATCTAAATCTGCCAGATTTTGCTGATGGGCAGAGCTTTTCTTCACATGTTTTTGTGAGGTCCTGGAATACATAAGCAATGTTTCATTAAAGCTTGTCCTTTAAAACCACAGGACTATTTCCCAAAGTTTGTTTCCTTCTTTTAATCTGGAAGGATCTACATGCAGTTGTTGACATGGGACTTACTTACTGCTTGCAAATTATGTGGCACATTGTCTAAGCTCAGGCAGCACACGCTGTTGCCAGCCCCATCAGTGTTTACTGACAGCAAGCTTAAGCTTAATTTGTCTGACTTACGGCTGTTACAACATTCTTGTAAGCATGAACTGATGCTGTTTCTTCTATAATAAAGTGTAGCCCAGACCTCTCTTTTATCTCAAAAACATATCAACTTTAACACCTACAATGAATTTCAGCCCTGTTAATTGTTTTTCTGTCTTTGCTGGGAAGAGACAGGGCTGGTCGCTTCTGGGGGGCATGAGGTGAATACACAGAACACCAGAACAGTAGCTGTCTTGCAGCTGTCTTTGCACCTGGCTCAGCTGGAGTGGGAAGGAGTCCAGGAGATCAGGGTTGTGATTAATTGCATAAAGTCTAGATGGGGTCAGTAACTAGTAGTGTATATCAGGGGTCAACATTGGGTCCAAAACTCTCCATCTTCTTCATAGATGATCTAGATTATGTGGCAGCGGGCACTCCCAGCAAGTTTAATGATGATACAAAAGTGTGAGGAGAGGCTGATATACCAGAGGGTTGTGCTGCCATACACAGGGACCAAAATGGGCTGAAGAAACTAGCTGACAGTGATCTCATGAAGAAGCATAAAATGAAGAACAACCTCAGCATCAAAGAGTGCTGCCAGCTAGAAAGCAGCTTGGCAGAATATGATCTGAGGATCCTCGTGTACTCCAAGTTGAACATGAGCCGGCAAAGTGTCCTTGTGGCAAAGGCTAACAGTGTTCTGGGCTGTATTAGGGGGAATGTTGCCAGCAGGTTAAGAAAGGTGATACTTTATCCCTGCTCGATATTGTGAGGCTACACATGGAATCCTGGGTTCAGTTCAGGACTCCCCAGTCAGCACAACAGAGACATGGACATGTAGGAGAGAGTTCATTGATAGGCTCTGTCTGTTATATGAGGAAAAGTTGAGAGAGCTGAGACTCTTTAGCCTGGAGAAGGCTCAAGGGGATCTCATTAGTATATGCAGTGGGTGCAAAGAGTCTGGAGCCAGGCTCTTCCCGGTGGTGCCCAGTGATGGGACCAAAGGCAATGGGCACAAACTGAAACATGGTATCTTCCCTCTGAAAATTAGGAGGGTGACAAACCACTGGCACAGGATGCCTAGAGATGTTGCGGAGGCACTGAAGATCTTCAAAAGCTATTTGGACAATTGCCTCTAGGCTGCCCTGCTTCAACAGGGGAGTTGGACAGGCTGACCTCCAGAAGTCCCTATCGAACTCAACCATCAGGTGATTCTCACGCCGCCGAGAAATAACAGCAGTGCAGCGCGGCGACCCTCGGCCATGCCGGGGAGGGTGCAGATCCCAACCCAGCGCGGCCTCCGGGGCTCCAACGCTTCAGCTCAGCCTTCGCGCTGGGGCGGGCGCCGCGGGGAAGTCGTGCCGGCAGGAGGCGTCCTGCGGCGGTTGGGCGGGACAAGACGGAGGGTGCTGGCTCTCCCGGAAACAGCGCCGGCCGGCGGCAAAGCGGCGGCGGCGGGTGCCGCGGTGGTGAGTTGTCTTTGGTCTTGTGCCCTGGCTGCCGCTGAGCGGGTGGGTTGGCGTGGCGGGCGACATGGAAGCGGTGCCCCGTGAGGAGAAGCCCAACCCGCTGGAGGATGCCAACTTCTGCTCCCGGCTTTTCTTCTGGTAAGTGCCCACGCGAGGGCAGGGGGGGAGGGTAGCAGCGCTGCTGCCGCGGCGAGGTGCGGCCGCGCCGGTGCTTAATGCAGCTCTCCCCGCCTGGCCGCTCAGCTGCGAGGCTCGCCCGGCGGTGTCTGGGGGGATGCCGAGCCCCGGCTAAGGGACTGCCCGGCTCGTACTTCAGTGTGGTACCCAGGAGAGTCCGAGCTCCTCCGCGGCGGGCAGGGGCGGGTGTGTGTGGGGGATGGGAGGCGGCGGCTGTCGCCCGAGCTTCTCCGTTGGCTGCCGGCAGTGACTTAGCAGCCGCGGCTCGGCACCCGCCCCTGCGGGCCCGGCGTGTCAGCCCTGCCGCCCGGGGCAGCCCCTTGCACGCAGGTGGCTGCGGGGAGCACGGCGAAGCGGAGCGAGGTCTCCTGAGGTGAATCCCGCGGCTGGTACCGGACAGTAATCCCCGTCCGCGGTCTGGGCACAAACCATCAGGCGACCTGCCCGCCTCGGTCAGGGCAGCTCTCAGCCGGCCGGCCGGGCGGCTCAAAGCGCAGCCTTGTTGCCCCTTGGAGCGCACGTTTAATTCTGTCGGCAGCTGCGTGGAGGGCGGGAGCGTCCTCTCCCTCCTCTCCTTTGGTCCTTCGTCCTGGGGCCGGATGCAAACCTGCTACCAGGCATTGTTTTGCTTCCCCGCTTGCATAACGGATCGCGGCCAGGTATTGCTCATCTCGGCAAGGCATCTGGCTTTTGGCGTGGGGCTTTCCGCGTCCGTGGGCGAGGTGGTTTCTGAGCCGCATAGCTGCGTGGGACTTCCCGGTGTAAGGGACGGCTGGGGCAGCAGCCAGCTGCTGTCAACCATGCTTCAGCTGCAGTCGTCTGCCTTGATGCTAGGTAGCTTAGAGCGTCCCGGAGAGAAAGCAGGGGGTATTACGTTGTCACCACAAACTTCTATGGAACCAGATGACTACCAGTCCAGAGTTAGTGCTTGTTCTCTTAGTGTGGATATATGTAGTTACTCAAAACAGTGAGGAATTACTGCTCAACAGATTAGTTGTTTTGAGGTATAATGGGAGAAGATGTGCAAGGGGAGAGAACTTTTCTGTCTTAGCAGATTCCTTTTGGAAGAGAGCAGTCACAGCGGTAGCGCTTGCCTTGATTCACCTTCCGTAGGCTGAGCCAGAGGACACGTGCCATGTTCTGTGATGAAGGAGGGGGAAGGAAGAGAGGGCACAGCATGTGAGGCTCTCTTTTTGGAAGCCTCTGAAACGCAAGTGAAAAAGTCTTTCATCCTATTAGCAACTCTGAGGAGGTGCAGAAATCCCTTTTGGAAGGTAGGGGGATTTTAAAAGTCCTGACAGTTTATCTAAACTGATTTTCAGTCAAGGATATTTTCTCAGAAGTACTCTCTGCAAAAAGAAAGAGGAGAAAAAAAAAAAAAAAAGGAGAAGGTTTATATTGTGCAGAACTTCTTGTGCCTGGCTTTCTGGCTTGCAATTTCTTCTTTTACACTGAGGTACCCACATGGGAAACAGCTTGGGAGATCCAGACAGAGCAAGATGAACCTCGATTGACCACCTAGCATTCCAAGGCCTCTTCTGATCCTGCACCCTTTCCCTTGCCGAGGTCTTATGGTGGCACTGGTAGTTCTGCCAAAACCAACCTGGCAAGGTGTGAAAAAAGGAAGTGTGCAGTGTTTGGAGATAGTTTTTTGACTGCTGCTATCACCCTTTTTTAGGCCTTTTGTATCAATTTTCATGTGTTGCAGTGAAGTGTTCAACAGCAACAATGAAATACCTTAAATTTCCCAAGTTTTAGGCAAGCACTTGAAAAGTTCTTTTTACCCCAATCTAATTTGTAGGTTCTCAGTTGTGCAAGGCCAGAGTAAGTGAAACTCTGTGCTTGTGGGTTGACAGGCCTCCTGAAAGTCCAGAGACTGACTGGAACATCATGCTTTCCAGTCAGATGGTAGTGTACAACTATAGGGCTTGTGCTTTCAAAAAGGGTTTAGTGGGGTGTGAAAAGCTCTAGAAGTTGCCTGTGCACTGGTTTTGAGGCTTTTACAGGCATAATAATTCACAGCAGTGGAAATACCCTTCTAAAGTCTCTTCTCTTACCTGTGCTGCAGGTGATCATGAAAAGTACCAGTATATTCTTGTTATTTGCTAGTCAGAAAGCATAACTATTTTCTTAGTGAAATATTTGCAGTGTCTTGAATTGAGTAAGCATCAGGGACTGTCACTCTTCTGCAAGATAATGCCGTTTTATATGAAATCATGAAAGTCTTTAAACACCCGTCATGGCGCATTGTGTTTTAAAAGTTGTTCTTCCTTCCTGCAAAGCTTACAGCAATTGACAGGCATATGTGCAAATACTGCTTCAGCACTGCTCCATTTAACTGCTGTCTCACACAAGAAGTTCTAGGGCTTTTCAGCTGGAGAATTGTAAAAACAATGCTAGAGGAGAGCTGTCTTGGGAGTAATGGCAACCACCACGATGCAGCTGTTCAAGTGTGCCTGCTCTGCTCTCTAAATCCCTGGTGTTGACTGCTTGTTGTCAGTGAGGGTAGAAAGTAGGACATCACAGGTAGCTGGGCAAGGATCTTTCTTATTTTTATTTAATTTTTGTTTTGCTGAAAAAGTAGAATTTTGCCAACTGTAAGGAAGCATACTCTCATTTGTTGCTAGTGGTGCAGAATTAAAGCTGAAATTGCTGCTTGGCAGAAACAGGATCAAACTCACAGGAGAAAAGAAGTCATGTTTTTATTGAATTATAAAACTAAGATAATGAGTGTGTAGGCTGAAGATACATTCTTCTCCCATTGTTCAAAGCTTGTCTTCTGGCTTTCAGGTTGTGACTTTGACAAGTATGAGCTTGATGAACATTAAACACTCTAGTAGTATGTTCATGGGAAAAAGGAGCATCTGTGTGTGAATGTTGTTATTTTTACAATGTATCCCTTGTGTAATAATAGGATGTTACAAGAAAAAAAAATATTTATGACAGAAGTATGAAGATGAAGGCAGTTGCAAAATATTTTGTTCTGCATCTCTCACTGAATTATCTTTGTTAACATAAGAATGTCAAAACCCAAATTGTTGGTCTGGATGTTCTAGATACTACTGCAGCTACCAACCTTCAGAGTCACAAGTTCCCGTGCTCACTAAATTTCTGTAAGCTCTGGCTGGTAATGCAGCAGTTAGCAGAGTTAGCAGTATTTGTGCGTATTTCTGATTCACTGCCTCCATGTTGTCTTGTTAATTTTTTGTTTTATTTGTTTGTTTTTAGTGTTTTAATTGCTGACTCAGCTTGCTGGTGAGAATGCATGCTCTGAAAGATGCATAGGAGGATTTGCTTTCCTTTTTAGGTCCAACCAAGAAAGAGAGAATTCAGTCCAGTGTTTTTTATGTTTAAACAACTGTTTCCTTGTAGAAAGTATTTTGAATTTAAAAAGCCTTATACTCTGTACTTTGCAGTTGAAAATAGCACTTTTCACATTATTTTTCAGCTGGGAGATGGCCTGGGGGTTATAAAATTAATAACTGCACACAGAGTATTTGTCTTTATGAATGTAGCAGGTATATTTTTCTGTACTTAGAGCATTTGCTAGCTACATGGCAGTTGAAGTTGTGTGCACTCTGTTGTTCATGCATCAAGTCAGCTTCAGTGGAAAGTTACAAAACGTGGGCTATGATTATCCAGTCTTTTAAAAATCTAACTTCTGGCCTGTTAATATGAGAAGGAGGGCAAGCTGGAACACCCTGGAAAGAGAATTTGGTGATTTTGTTCAGAGAAGTAAAAAACATTAAAGTCCTGCTAAATTTGATATATTTACTTTGAATAATACTAGCAATTACTTATCTGTTACAGTCTCACTATGACTAGACACTATCAGCATCCTGAGGCCAGATGTCTTTTTACATTATCACTTGACATGTGGCAATTGCAATTACAAGAGCAGTATTAAAACATGAGCTGAAAACTTGCTCAAAGGCATTTGCACAGTTATAATTCCAAGGAATAAACATCTGGTTTATCATGACTTGGTGGCATCTGACAGCATTGTTCTTGGATTACTAAGCATGTGCTTTAGGGACAATGACAAACTCAGTAAGTTTTCAGAGCTCGGACTTGGTGTGTAGTTAGAGAGGATTTAAAAAACCAAAACCTTTAGCTTCAGATTTCAGCATGAACTGAGCAAGGTAAGCTTAGACATATGTTACAGGTTTAGGGCTAGTGTCTGAATTGCAAATAGATTTTACCAGAGAATTGTAGTCCAGAGGATGAACACTTCAAAGGGACTGAATAGAACATAAGAGATCTGTTTATCCCATTTCATTCGTCTGCATTTCTATATAGTTTGAAAACACTACTTGTTTTCTCTCTCTTGCTCACTTCTTTCCCTCTATCTCTGCCTCTGACCTTGCTTGCTTGGCTTGCTGGTTTCTGTTTGGGTTATGGTAAAGAACAGCGACAGGACAAGAGATAATAACTTTTTTAGCTGGTAACAGCCCTCTGGGCTTTGTCCAGGGGGGTCTGAACTATTTTCCAGGGAGGTGTTGTGCTGTTGTTGATTTATATATATTTTTTTGTATATGTTTATTACCTTTTATATTTAGCCTACTTCTGTAAATAATAATTTCATTTAATTTCCTAATTCTGAGTAGTGTGGTGATTTACTCCTTCCAATTTGTATGGTGCTGCAAACCCAAACCACCACAACATATAAGAGGCAAGATTTTCACTGATCACAAACCTCTCTTGTAGTGGTGTAAATGACTACATACTTTCATTACTTTACGTTTTATATCCCTGTATCTTAGAACTGGGAGGACCACTGATTGATTTACTTGGACTTCTAAGTAAGCCTGAATAACATCTGCCTTTTAGTCCTGTAACTTGCCTCTCTTCAAAAGTGTATCTTGCCTTGTCCCACACATTTAAAGAAGTTAGGGAAAGAATTCATTGTGCTTCTTGGAAGTTTCAGCTGTAGTTTAGCAATGCCACTGGTAAAACTGGTCCATGTTCCTTATTGTGTTAGTGAATAGAGATTTGCCTCTGAGGATTTGACATTCACTTAAAGTAAAAGCAGCATCAGGCTTTGAGATATGCCTGGAATCTTGCCTGATACCCAGTAGATTCCTCCTGGCACTGCCTGAAATTGGTGATGGTTAGAACTCCTAGAGATACCTCAGGTCACTAACTGTTAATTAATTTATGGACGATAGTGGATGATAGTGGTACTGTAAGAAACTCCCAAGAAATATGTAAGCATCCTTAGTATAGAGAAGCAGAAAACCCATCTTCAAAGAATGAAATTACACTTGGTCCTGCTTGGTTTTGTTTTATCTCCTCATTGAAAGAAGACTGAGGATCATAGATACAACTTGTTTTAAAGATAATGCCTTGTTTGTTCCTTTATCAGGTATTTAATATCCTATAGTCAAATTTGAATCACTCATTCTCTTGAACTGCTGCAGTCATTTTTAAGTTCTGCTTGTTTGTTTCCAAGATTCACTTTATTATGCAGAAAAAAAATACTGTTAGAAAATTATTGTTTATGAGCTAGTGAAATTAAAATAGGTGAGTAAAGAGTGCTAGGTAGACTATATTGACCACAGGAAGTGTGTGTAAATTATCAGATATTAGCATTTGCTATCTACAATAAACATATGTTCTTAGATATACAATTAGATAAATGGTTTGGGTGTAATGAAATGCTGAGGCTATTTGTCATTGTGAGGCCTACATAAAGCATGCTGTGTCATTTAGCAGAGAAAAGGTCCCTATTACAATTCCTGCAAAGCTTCAAGATCAGAAGCATGTTCTGCTGGTTGTTGGTTTGTTGTTTGTTTTGGTTTTTGTTTTTTTTTGCTTGTTCATGTTTAATTTTTGTGTATTTGTTTTTGAGTTTTTCTATTTTTATTCAAAGTCAATTTCTCCCTCCACTCCTAGAAGAATTTTCAAGACTTGGAGTGGAGAGCAGAGATAACACAATTAGAGTATAGGAGTGGAAGATTAAGAAGGCAAATGATAATTACTATTCTTTTTTTTTTGAATTCTGACACTCAGTCTCCTGTAAGTGTGAGCAGCTGATTGTCATGCTTATTTCCATTACTTGTCAGAAAGTAAGTTCATACAGAAATTGCTACCATTAGGTTTTAGCGTGTGTGTTTTCCTTTGGAAATTGCTATCAGAGGTCACCATGCTCAACTAGACTTTCTGTGTAACTGTGGGTTCAAGATTTGAGCCTTTTTTGTTGTAGTTTCTTCTTTTTGTGTGTAAACTATAAAACAACAGTTTTTAAATGTTTCAGTAGTAACTAACCTGAGATTAGAAACTTGTTTGGATGACTAGTTCTTTTATGTGAAATGGAAGAACTCTTCCTTTTGCTCTATGTAATTACTTAGGCTATCCTTCAACACATGGTTTGTACTAACATTTGTTGTTGTAAGGCATGATCTTCAGACCTTTACATCAGATCTTTTGTATCTTGGATATTCTTCCTGATGTGTGGATGCCAGGGTTGGTATCAATATTTTACTGATATACTATACTTATACTTACTTATCCTGATATACTTATATGTGGTGTTCCAAAGACTCCCTTATTCCCTTCTAGGCCTTGCAGAAAATATTTGTCCTGTTTGTACTATTTTTCTTGCCATCCGAAATAGCAGGACATATGTTAGGGTAATTTTTCATACTTGATCAATGCAGGGTGGATGAACAGCATGAGAATAGCCTGCAGTAAGTGCAATCAAATACCAACTCAGTTACTGTCAGCATCAGAAAGTAGATATTCAGGCACCTGGCAGTGTACGCTGTGCTGTGAAAATGAGCTGAAGCAGAGTATCAAAGGTTAATACAGTCTGGCATTGAAACTGGAAGCTTGAAGGGTGTTTTTGAGTTATTATGTCTTTGAAGTAATTTCATTGTATTCCTATTTTTTCCTACTGTAAGCAATGAGAAAATCTACTCTTTAAGCCACAGTAAGCCATAGAGGGAAGTTGCAACCAAAACACCATTTGAAAAGCATCTCAGGAAATGTCAGAACTTACTCTGTTTACTTTATTAATCATAGATGATTGCCTTAGTAAGGGGAAGTGGGAATAGGCAGTTTACTGGGGAAAGGCAGTTTACTGAAGAGGACGGGTGAACATGTGAAATGGAGACAGGTTTAAAAATAAACTACAAACTCTTGTGGTTAACTTTATAAATTCTTGTGAAATATCACTGGAGACTGTCAGTATATAGCCTTCTGCCTGTATGTCTCATCCCAGCCGTGCTCCTCTGGCCTGAGAGCAAGTGCATAGCAGTGTTGGATTTGCATTGCTGATTCCAGTTGTGAAGGTAGGTAATGAACAGTCAAATGAAGCAGGTAGAAACCTGAGGTAAGCCACAGAGGATAACCAACTTGGATTTATAATCAAAAGGTCCTGTGAGGAAACCCCATTTATTTTACAAAAGTAAAGCTTCAAAGTAGATGATTAAAGAGAAAGAAATACATGTTATTTTGCAGCTTAGTAGTTGAAGTAGTGCTTCCAAGCAGCTCAAGGAGATGAAATCCTAGTGTTGCGGAAGAATTTGAATAAACAAAGACTCTCCTGTGCCACTGTTGAAAAATAACTGGACATTGAGTGTAAACGGATGATGCTTGTAATGTGATGTACAAATAGGCTTAAGAGGAGTGGGGAAAATGTAGTTTGTAAACTACCTCCTTAAGGAATGAGTTGATGAGAGTACATAGGATGTGGCTTTGACTAGGTGCTGTAAAATTATCCAGGAGTTGCTTATGCCTATAATTACAAATAAAGACAGACAAAAGGAGAAGATTTTTCTGACTAGAAGAAAGTAGTCTGTGTAGTCTTTTTTACTACTTGACCAGTGATGAAGCAAGGGCTTTTGTGAAACTGGTGAGAGCAAAATTTTGTACTTGGGCAGGGGAAAGTACAGTAATATGTTAATGACGAACTGTGGTGTAACTGTTGTGGGACTGGTCAGGGCAACTGAAGCCAGTGGGTCCCTCCAGGGCCCCAACAGACACATCATTTTATCTTGGCATGTTTTGTTTTTTTATTTCTATCAGCTTTGTAATGTAATGCAAATGATTTTGAGCTAATGTTTTGAGAGAGACTTTGTCAGTTCATGAAGAAATTACAGTATTTGCATGGGTTTCTGCAAATCTCTACAAGACTGCTCTGTAGTGTGGCACTGGTAGTTTTCAAGGCATTTGCAAGCAGGACATGATACAAATTCAGAGACAGAGAAGGGCTCCTTCCTGGGTTAATGAACCAGTTGAGCTGGATACTGCTATTAGCTTCATGTGCCTGTCTGTAATGTATTTTGTCCTTCAATGAAAGGAAATTCTTTTGGGATGGTAGCAAACCCAATTTCAAAGCTTTCTCATTTAGGACATTTTATTTAATGTGTGAAACAGAGTAGCTTGACTATTCTGACAGCATAGTGACCCTGCCTTTTTGACAGCAGAGCCTGATTCTATTGTATGCTGTCTCTGTGAAGAAGGGGATGACTTAAGACCTTCCCTTGAGGTCTCACTTCTCTTACAGGGCTGAGAAGACACTTGTCTGTCCTATCTTTTTCTGCAGGCAACATTAGAGGCTTTCCAAAATCCTGGTAGAATTGTTCTAATAACAGCTGGTAAAAATGGCATCTTCCTGACCAACCAAGTAAATTGTGACTGATTATGTTGTAATGTTACAGGGTGTGTAATGTCAGCGCTCAGGAGTAGGGAAATGCAGGAAGTGAATGTTTATATTCTGGTCTTTGTGTATCTGCTCATTCAGAAATGAATCACTTTCCTTTTTTATCAGTTCTCAAGGTACTGCTGTAGAGGTGGAAAGCGATCTGTGGTCAGAGCAGTGAGTTCCTGATTTGCAGTTTGCTATCTCTTGGGTTTGTACCAGGTTAGAATGCTTTTTCTAATTTAGTTTTTAACCTTTATTCCTAGTGACATCAGTATTCTGGCACTAACAGGGACTATATCTGGGCTTCTTTCCAGACTGATGTCTTTGATCAGCTAATCACTTTGATAGAACAAAGACATTCCCAGCAAAACAGAAGGTACTCAGGATTCTTTCATATACTCACATTTTTATGTATAGTTAATGCTAGTGAAAATTTGGGTTAAGGTATGATGTGAACCCTGTGTTTTGAGTGCCTAAAATGAGGTGATATGTAAGAATCAGCATTTTTAGCAAACAGGAAGGTACTTGGAGACAGAGAAGACAATGACTGAGGGAGAATCCTATTTTTACTTAAGTTGAACAGCTTCTTCAGAAAGAAATATAGAAATGACAGACTGAGGTATCATCTTTCTTCCTTGTCATGCTGCTCCTCTTCTTCAGGCAGTAGATTGTTATTGAGTCCATTTTATGTCCATCCTTGGGATAAGAGTAGTTTACATCACCGTCTATATATGCTTCCTTCAATTCTTTAGGTCATCTTTAATTTTGTTTATTATTTTAGCTTTTCTGAAGTTAAAGAATAATGCAGCTTGCACAGTTTCTGTGTTATAACAAATTCTACTTTTTAAAAGAATTTATTGGTTTTTTTAATGCTTCCTCAAAGACATCAGTGTTAGGTGATCTCTGGTTTAACAAGAGACATACCACTCTTAACAAGCAGTTTTCCTTTACGGCTAAGTTGAGGTTTCAGGGATGTTCTTGATGTAAGCCATTGCTTTACTTGCAAGCTTTCTTTAGCAGTGCTCTTATAGCACTCTTTAACTGAGCCTGCAGGCAGGAGAAGGTCTTGGTTGGTTTACTTGTTAGGAGTGTGTGACTGGAGTAACAGCAGGCTGTGTGAAATAGTAGGTTGGTCTCAGTTCTGCTCTAAGTGCCGAGAATTCCACAGGGCATAATCTGCATGTGGCATCCTGGTGGAAATTTTTGCTTTAATGACTGAGTATGAATATCTGCTAAGTTTTCTGTCTGAAAGTAGACCTTCCAGTGCAAAGTTCAAGATTGGAACTAGATGATCCTTGTGGTCCCTTCCAACCCTGAATGATACTATGATACTATGATACCTCAGTAAGGTGGTGAAACTTGAACTATTCTGTCATACTGAAAATTTGCAGTGGCCAAACAGAAGACCTTATTCTTGGGCTAAAAGTTCTTCAAGGACTAAGTGTCATTTAAAGTTTGAAAAGAGAAAGAATTGACCTTCTTCTAAAGATCTTCAAGTATAGCCTCCAATAACACAACTTAAAGCTTTTGTAAAAAACTTATATATTATTAAAACTTCCATAATAGTAGCTCTTGGAGATTGATGTTCTGGGGCAGAAAGCTCAACAATAGTTGATTTTTAATTATTTTTTCCTTTCTATGCCTTTTTTTTTCCCTCTGATGTGACAGAAACCTGTGGACTTGGGCTGAGTCTTTGACACGTTGTCCATTATAATAAATGAGTCACAAAATGAATTACCACAGTTTCCTGCATACTCTGGATTGATTTTGTTGTGGTTAATGGTTTACATGAGCTTGTAGTGCAATATATTACTGATTTCAAAATTATGGAAAAATATGAGAAGCTCTGAATTTGCAGTAGGTATCAGTGGAACGAGTAGCCTGAAATCCCTAAGATGTGTGGCAGTGTTTATTCTGCACTATTACCTTCATCTGCTGCTTGATTTGGAAATTCTGCCTCATAGTGTGTACAGTACTTGATTGGTATGCAGATGAGGAGCCAGAAGGGATATGACTGTAAGAACTCAGTGGAGGTGGATGTATCATCAGTATGGGGTTTTTGAGAGTTTCAGGCCAAAGGGTAGGTGAGGTGACTCCAGCAATCCTGTAAACATGAGACTGTTACCTTTCATCCAGTTACTGGATGTACTGTGTCTGTGGTCAACACTGCCTGCTGCTGTTGGCTGTAGTGCTGAATTGAACTGACATCAGGACAGAGCAGTTGCCCTCAACAGAAGTGTTGTTCTTGCTGTAGCTTGGTTGTGGTTTTTTACCATGTTTTGAAAAGTGGAAGTAAAGGAATGGAGTTCTACAGAGTAACATTAAAACCATTATTTCATTTTGCAAAGCTGTGTGTTTACACATTTTTGAGAGTCTTGTTTTCCTCCATGCATTCCTCCACATGCCAGCAATAGACAGCACTATGCAGCACTGGTGAGACCTTGAGTCCTGAGTCCAGTTTGGGGTTTCCTAGTACAGGAGACAGATAAATACTGGGGAGAGTCCAGTGAAGGGCCACAAGGATGATGAAGGGACTGGAATATCTGTCCTACAAAGAAAGGCTGAGAGAGTTGGGACTGTTCAGCTGGGAGAAGAGAAGGCTCAGGAGGATGTCATCAGTGAATATAAATACTTGAAGGGAGGGTGCAAAGTGAACGGAGCCAGGATTTTCTCAGTGACCAGAGGCAATGGGAAACATGGGAGGTTCCCTCTGAACATCAGGAACTACTTTTTCATTGTGAGAGTGACTGAACACTGGCACAGGTCATCCAGAGGAATTGTGAGGTCTCCTTCCTTGGAGATGTTCAAAAGGTGTTTGTACATGGCCCTTGGTAATTGGCTCTGGATTGTCTTGCTTGAGAAGAGGTTTGAACCACATGACATCCAGAGCTCTCTTCTAACCAGTCTCAGCCAGTTTGTGGTTCTGTAATAAATATCCTATTTATGCTCCTTGCTTGTTTATTTTCATGACCTAGGCAGCAGTAACTAGTGGAACCTTGTAAATATTTCCATAGATGTGAAAAGACTACCTCATCCTGATTCTCATACTAAAGGTGTTGGAGAAGAACTTGGTTCTCTGTCCTTCTCTGTCAGAAAGGAGACCTGTGTAGACTTACAGTCTACACTCTAGGCTAATACTGTTCCAAGAGGAGGAACACTTGGTATTGGCCACAAGTCAACTGAAGTCTGCAGATCTTTCCTGTAACTATCTGTCCTAGAGCAAACAGAGCTCTCTAGCAAGCAGAAATTGCCTGAATGGCTTTGAGATTATTTGCCTCATGTCTGCTTTTACGTATGGTTGACAGCAAGAACTGAGGCTGAAGAAGAAATGTTTCAATGGAGCAGATTAATTGGGTCAAACCAGGCAGAAGCTGGTTTGGTGGGTCTTTGAGACATTTTGTTAAAAGCTATAGGAAAATTGTGGCAATGATTTAGGCCCTGAGTCCATTTGACCATCCAATCCAAGTAACAGACTTGTCTGACAAGTACTTTCTAATTGTGCCTTTAACATACCACAAGAGCTTAAAAAGGGCTGTTAGGCATCAAAGATGCTGCTCTTAAGGATAGAGACTTAATCTTTGAATGAATCATACAAACACTGAATGAGTCACACAGACACTGTGCTAACATGCTAAAGTACTGAAGGAAAACCACTATTAATTCCATCTGTAACATGCAGTTGTGCTGTGGAGACTGTGAAAAAGATCTTTTCTAAAGTTCTGTCTTCAAAGAAACTCTCAGAGCCCCACCTCCTAGAGTGCCACCTGCCCTTCTACTCCCTATAAACCAATTGACAAAATTCTCATGAGGCAGCATATAGAAAATTTAATTGTAACGTGCCTGAGCAAGAAATGCAAAGCTGGTCAATGAGTATTCATAACCACTGTTGTGGTTGTGAATAAATAAATGCTGCTGTTGTAAACCATCCCAGTTTTGGCTTCTTGCATGTAGGTCTTCGATCAAGTAATACACTTACTCTGGTGCTCCTTTTAAAAAAGGTGGGCTGATGAAGTCAGGGAATAGTTATGCATCAAATTAAACAGCAGCTATGAGCTTTCATAAGCAATTGACATCAGACAAACACCTTGACATGGGTGCAAGAGTGTTTTTTTCCAAAACAAGTGCGTCTCTGATCACTTTGGCTGAGAAACTAATAGGAAACAAGCCTGAGAGGCAAAATCCACAGCTGTCCTGAAAACCAAGTATCATGGATTCGGTAGAGACAAACTGTGTGGCAAACTTAGGTTCCCACTAAGCCATGCTTGTTTCAGAGGCATCTCATGAAAAACTTGGTTACTTTTGTGCTTTTTTGCCACGCATCTGTTTGCTTTGTGGAGTACAGCTGAGACTGTTTGGATGTCCTTGACCTGTGTTTCAGGCTTGAAGAAAAATTTAGATGTGTAAAAGTTAGTCTTATTGTTCCTTGTCAGTATTATTTGATCTAACAAAATATTGTGTTTTCTGACAAACCTACAGTAGCTTTGTTTTCAAAGTGCTCTCATAAAATCCTGAGCTTTTAAAAATCTGTTTGCTAAATGAGCTATTAGCCAATAATTTGGTTTTTTGAACCCAACACGTTGTGGCAGGGTTTGCTTCTAAACATGGGTAAGATCACTTCTTGCAGTAATCAATTATTTACCCACTTTTTACATTTCAGTGGAACGTCTTTAAATTAGGAACTTCTAGTATTTGTCAAATTGTCAGCTGAGCTGCAGTTAGTATTTTCCTCATGTAAATGAAGAGCCCTGATAGTTACTAAAAGTGTCTTTTGATGTGTGGTACAATTTTATTTACAACTCTGTCAGTATTTTAATAATAAAATTAAGTTCTGTTTTTTCCTAAATATTTAAGGGAATACTGATTTTCCTTAAATATAAGGAAACACTGTAAGAAAGCAGTCACATTAAGGCCAAGAAGAGTTGTACTGTCTGTCTGGATGCCTGGGAGTAAGGTGCTATGGGGCATAAACAGCTTCAGGAAATGGAAAATATTTTGCTATTTGTAAAATAGGGGTGACTTAGAATCACATAGTAGTAGGGGCTGGAAGGGACCTCTGGAAATGATCTACTCCAGCCTCTCTGCTAATGCAGGTCCACCTGGATCAGGTTGCACAGGAAAACATCCAGTCAGGTTTTGGAAGTCTCTGGAGCAGGAGACTCTACAGCCTCTGGAGACAGCCTGTTCCAGTGCTCCATCACTCTTAAAGAAGTTTCTTCTTAAGTTCAAGTGAAACCTCTTGTGTTCTTGTTTGCACCTGTTTGTTTTGGGAAGATTAATAAATCTAAATCAATTCTTTGCACATCCCTTTTTTTCCCTTTCTTTTTTTTCTTTTGTTAATTTTATGAGTGTGAGGGACCTCCAAGTTTGTTGCAGGCTACAGAAGAAAATCTGACTTGTGCTGATGTCCAGGCAGTTTAACCAGCTCTGCTGCAGCAGGCAATTGCTCTAGTAATACGAAGGCTCTAGTGACTGTCAGTATTTATCTTTTTAGCACCTGTTTGTATTCCCTTCAGCATCTGTTGTCCAATTTGAGCATTTTTTTAAATGATGACTTCCAGAGCATACCAGTGTTTGCACCTCTTCTTGTGACAGATGTATATTGTTGATTTGCTCTGTTGCCTGACACAAGCATAATCTCAGGAACTCTTATGTCTGGTATTTAGTGTATGAGATGGATGGCCTGTGTCAGGAGTACTGCATGAGACAGTGCCATGGTCTAGTTGATTGGATAGGGCTGGGTGATACGTTGGACTGGATGATCTTGGAGGTCTCTTCCAACCTGGTTGCTTCTATGATTCTACGATTCTAAGTGTGGGGCTAAACTATGAAAAATGACTGGTATAACTGGAATGTATTTGTACTCCCAGCTGAATACTTGGCTTCTTTTGGACAAAGGTACCTAGAGTTATAGAGATGAAAGTGTTGCAGAGTTGAGAGTCTTGAGTGGACAAGCTTTTCCAGTAGGGGCTGGTGGTTCCATGTGTGAAAGGACAGTAAAAAGAATTTTGGGGGGAGTATGGATGAGGATAGGTAGCAAGAAGCATCTGGAGTTAAAGGGAGGACTACAGAGAAAAGGTAGCTGTATGGAGAAGGTGAGATGGAGGCAGAGAAAGAGGTGGCAACAGTGATACTGACTTCAGAGAGTGTTAGGAATCATAGCACAAGGGTAGACCATCTTTATTGCTTCTGATTGCAAGGGCGGCATTCTTGGTGGACCTCAGAGGATGACTGTAGTAATACTAGAGCAATCAGTATGGCTTAGCCCAGGACAGAAAAATGAGAAGGAAGTACATTGATTCAACTTTCTGACTCTCCTGCTGGGAGATCACAAGTGAGATTTTGACTTGGAGACTATTAATGAAAATTTTCTTATCTTATTCAGTTATTTTCCTGTGACAAGATTTGTGGGTAGTGGTGACATCTTTTATTGGATCAACAAATATAGTGAGAAAATTAAACTCTACGCCAGCTGATACAGAGTATTGCCTCTACTTACAGATGTTTTTATGCTTATGCATCTGTAGAAGAACACAGCTACAGAATGGAAGTATATATTATTTTTTTTCAAACTTGTGTAATAGGAATAGTTTGGTTTAAATGAATAATGAAACAAAAATGGATCTCTGCCATTTGTCTTGCTGCTTTCTAACTCACTTGAAACCACCAAATCCACTGCAATTGGAAGTCTAATCCTTGCTTCTCAAAGAGCATCTCTGTTTACAGGTGTTTCATGGATGAGTGGATTGGCACTGTAATTAATGGGTAACGGCAAAAATATCTTATGAACTCCAAAATTGTGGAGGCTGAAGAGGGAAAGGAAGACTATGGCAAAGTGTGATCACACTTAATAGCTGCACTGCTGATTAGCCTTCCTATTTGCGTAGCAGGCTTCAGAATTGGGCCTTTCTGGCTAAACAGCTTGTTAATATTTACTGTAATGTCACATTAGGCCTCTTTCTCATAAGTCTGTCTAGCACTGCTCTGTGAAGCTTCCTGTGAAAGCCCTATAATGGAATAGAATGCACTGGGTTGGAAGAAACCATTAAAGGTCATTTAGTCCAACTCCCCTGCAGTAAGCAGGGATGTACCCAAATAGGTATGTTGATTAGAGCCCCATCAAGCCTGACAAATGTCTCCAGGGAAGGGGTGTCCACCATGTGCCTTGGCAGCCACACTCATAATGTTCAATTGTCTTGGTTTCAGAGCAGACAGTTACCCCTTCCAAAAGGAGTAAAATAAAAATGCTTGAGACACAGAACTGGAAAGTGAAATGGAAATTCTTACACAAACAAAAAATACCCAAAGTTGTATTCAGCCTTGGCCCAGTCCTTTGGCCTGGTCTTAAAACAACTTCATTAGGCCAAAAACCTTCCAAAACCTACCCCCAACCAGGTCCCATTGCCAAACCTTGGTGTCCCCCCACCTCATCCCTGTTTCCCCTTCACGAGGCCCGATTAGCACCGTAGAAATGAACCACGCTGCTCAAGGCCAAAAGCCTCAACTCCCCCAAGAAAATACTAGAGAGATAACAGCTTGATGTGCTGAGAGAAGGGAGAGAGAGTTAAAAAGGGCAGAATAGCCTGTGCTGTCCATTTGTATAGGGGAGATGCAGGAATGATGGGATGAAATAACAAAAGATTAAGTTTTTCCGGTCTCCAAGTCCTGAGCTATCAAGTCCCTGGAAGACTTTTCTTCTCTATGGTTAAGACATGGTTAAGTTGGTGAGGGGTTTGGAACACAAGCCCTATGAGGAAAGACTGAGGGAGCTGGGGTTGCTCAGCCTGGAGAAGAGGAGACTCAGAGGTGACCTTATCATTCTCTACAACTACCTGAAGGGAGGTTGTAGACAGGTGGATGATGGTCTCTTCTCCCAGGCACCCAGTACCAGAACAAGAGGGCGCAGTCTCAGGCTGCGCCAGGGGAGGTTCAGGTTGGATATTAGGAAGAAGTTCTATACAGAAAGAGTGATTGGCCATTGGAATGGGCTGCCCAGGAAGGTGGTGGAGTCACCATCATTGGAGGTCTTCAGGAGGAGACTTGATGGGGTACTTGGTGCCATGGGTTAGCTGTTTGGGTGGGTTGGATTGGTTGATGGGTTGGACGCGATGATCTTGAAGGTCTCTTCCAACCTGGTTTGGTTTATTCTAAATAAAGTTTATTCTAAACATCCAGTCTTAAACGCACTAAACCAATCTAAATCTACCCTTCTCTAGTTTAAAACCATTATCCCTTGTCCAAGTGTGTCATAGGGTTGGGGGAAAGGCTGGGCCCTTTTCCCCCCCCGTGAGTAGAGGGAAGAAAATTGAAAGGAAAAAAACTGCACAGCCGGATTAGCAAAGGAGTGGGTGCTGTATATTTACAAAGCAGTTTAGGGAACGCAGGTTTATGTACAGAATTTACAGTATTTACAATATATACAGAAGTATACAACAAAGTGGTACAGAAATGAGAGTTCCCTCCTCTGCTGAGGGGGGTTCCCCACCCCTGTATCCCCCTTCTCTCCCCTTTTCCCCAGAGAGGGTTAGAAAGAGAGAGAGAAAAAAAAAAACAGTTGTTAGTTGGAAAGCAGTTAATACAGGCCTTGGAGTTTATCAGTTTCAAGGTCAGTTTGGCCGAAAGCCCAGAAAGCTGCAAGCTGCCGCAAGGAAGGAAAAAAAAAGAACTGAGACTAGTCCCACTGGGAACCAAACTTAAGGCAGTGCTTCTGCCTCTCCACCAATGAAATTAGTTTAGATCTGTCTTGCGTTTACAAACATTCGGCCATAGAATCCCTTTGTTAAAGGCACTGCCTCAAACGGTCACAAAGTGCTACATTTCCTTGTAAAAAGTCCCTCCCCAGCTTTTTTGTAGGGCCCCTTCAGGTACTGGAAGGCTGCTGTAAGCTCACCCTGGAACCTCCTCCTCTCCAGCCTGAACAACCTCAACTCTTTCAGCCTGTCTTCATAGGAGAGGTACACAGCCCTCTGATCATTTTTGTTGGCCTCCTCTGGACTCTCCTTCAAGTCCATGTCTTTCTTGTTTTGAGGGCCTCAGAACTGGACACAGTACTCCAGATGTGGTCTCACCAGACTAGAGTAGAGCAGAAGAATCACCTTTCTTGATCTGTTGTCCACTAATCATTCTATGGAGCCCAGTATGCAATTTGCCTTCTGGGCTGCAAGTTGTCATTGTTGGCTCACATCCATCTTCTCACCCACCAGTGTATGCCAAGTCCTTTTCTGCAGAGCTGCTCTCTTATCACATCCTCTCCCCAGCCAATACTGATAATGGGGAGTGTTCTGAGGCAGATGTAGGACCTTGCACTTGGCCTTGTTGGACCTCATGAGGTTCACCTCAGCCCACTTCTCCAGCTTGCCCAGATCCCTCTAGAGGACATCCTGTTCCTCTGGCATATTGACTGCACCAATTGTCTTGGTGTCATCTGCAAACTTTTGAGGGTGCACTGGATCCCACTGTTTATATAATTGTTGAAGGTACTGAACAGCACTGGTCCCATTACAGACCTGTGAGGGATACCAGTTGTTGCCTGTCTCCATATGGACATTGACCCATTGACCACTACCCCCTGGATGCGACCATCCAGCCAATTCCTTATCCACTGAGCAGTCCACCCATTAGAGAGACGGACGTTGTGGGGAACCGTGTCAAAACCCTTGCAGAAGTCCAGATAGATGACATCCATTACCCTTTCCTTGTCCACTGATGTAGAGTTAATTCATAGGCAAGAAAAAAACTGCACTAAAATGTGTGGATAAATGACTTGGAAGAAGAGGGTGAAAAAGGGGTAAAGTAATTAAATTAATGTGCGAACAAATTACTCTTGTGGTCCCCTGATCTTTTTACTAATAATTTGTATTTCAATAGGTGGTTGAATCCCTTATTTATTACTGGCCATAAACGGAAGCTTGAAGAAGATGATATGTATAAAGTGCTGCCAGAAGATTCCTCAGAGAAACTTGGAGAGGAGTTGCAGTGGTAAGGCGAAAAATGATTGTTCTCTTTCAGTGTTTTTCTGCTGGTGAAGGCGAGGGCCTAATTCCTATCCTAAAATTAGAAGTTACTGTAAAGTTTAACAAGGTCCACTGCTTAAAATGCTGAAGAACTAATTGTCACATTTAGTACTTGTTTATGATGGAAGCATTTTAGTTTTTTTAAGCTATAGATAATGAAAATGCATTAGAGTGTTTTCATTATGTCATTAATTTGATATCTTGCAGAATGCTTGGAAAAGACATCTTTTAGTCAACTGTTATTGGAGTAATCCTTAATAAATTAGTGTGAATCTTCTGGCCTGTGGTAAAACAGCTATGGAAACCTTTTGAATTTCTCTTTATAAAGAAAGTGAGCAAAATGGTTTAGGGTTTTTTTCTTGTTGTTTTTGGTTTTGAGCTCAAGCTAAGTTAAAGTTATAGCTTTGTGCCCCTTAATATGTGTGTATACAAATAGATGTGTGTTAAAAATATGCCCTTCTTTAGTAAAGTAGATAAAATGCCTTGGACATCTAAAAACTTGTGTCTACAAGGTGCTCTTACTCTGTTATATATATTCTTTCATGGACTGTGTAGAAATTTATGTTGTTATGGACCCAGGAGGATTTAGCTTTTTTTCTTAATAGTGAGATACTTCTGAGAGTAGTATTTCATGTAAATTGTCTTGAACCTTACAATAGAGAAAAATTTTTGTCTTAAAATAATCTCTGGTTAATTATAATTAGAGGAAGAGGTGTCTGCTAGTGAAAGGTATCCTCTGTATTAAGAAATTGTGGCATTACTCTGAAGGTAGAGCAAATTAACTTTGCTAGTAGTTTGATTTAGAGTCAAAAAGTAAGAACAAAGGTTATGACCAAGTCTTACATCATCCTGCTGTGGATGAGCTAACTAAAAAAAGAATGATGAGCCCACAGAAGTGCAGCTTTTAGCACTTTCATAGCTGAAATTCTTTGCCAAATTCCATGGTTGTGTCTTGAAGCAGTTTAGGGAACTTGCTGTGGAGGAAGATGGACTCTTGCCAGTGATTCCTACAGTAAAAGAGCATGCTTTCTGTGAGTCAGGAAATGGTAGAAAATACAGCATCAAAAAAAAAAAAAAGGAAAAAAAAAAGTGGTTTTTAATTCTTTAGTGTACTTGGCCAAGAAGCAGAGAATATGATTCATAAATAGCCAGCTAAGGAAGTAACTTTTTTTCATGAACTAGCAAACACCATGGACTCTACAGAGTCTCAATTTTGAATCTGAGGTATTTGGACAGTAGCTCTCTAATCCTTTTCTTAATTAAGAAAAATAAGGAAAAAAGATAAAAAAAGAGGTGTTAAAAAAAATCTCTTACCCATACTATGTACTTCAAACTCTTGTGCTTTGCTGCAGAAATAATTCAGCTTTCATGCTTTACAGTCATTTCAACATTAGAGAGCTTGACAAAATATATAGCCTCCAGAAGCAAAGAGGAGTATCCTGGCTGGCAAGTGTGCTTGAAGAGGCCTGCTTAAATTTTGATACTTTCTTGTTAAAGTGCTTATCATTACTGTCTTTGGTTTTAATGTTGAACAGATTGTGTCATACTTGTGGGCAGAGATGTAGTAATGCAAAGTTCTTTGCTGCTCTGCTGCTGTAATTCAGAAGCACATCTGGAGTCCTAAATGACAAAACTACCATAGACAGTTATCTGCACTTGTGCTTGTCCTCACAGAAGCATGTGGTGGATAAAAAGAAAGGGCCAGAGGTGAGAAAGCGTTGTGCCTCACAACCTTTCTGGGGAAGTGCAGAGCTTAGAGGAAGATAAAGACACTGCCCTGCTTCAGTTTAGTCCATAGTCAGGAGATCATATAATAGGCTCTTAACTAAGGTGAATGGCTTTCCAGTCTGAACTGGAAAGAGAAAAAAGAAAGAAAAGGTTCCTCTTTGTCAGGTATGTCAAGGACAGTAGTGGTTGACAAAGGTGAATTGTTTGTGATTCCACAAGATCAAATAGGCCTGTAATGCTAAGCACTACATGTTTTTGTGGATGAAGAAACATGATTATTAACTTACTATGTTTTTAGTTGCTGTATGAAACCCATCATGGCCATTTGGCTGAAAGTATTTTATTGCAGGTAATTGCCTTCTGTCTTTCAGCATGTTTGCATTTTATTTGTTAGGTACTGGGACAAAGAGGTACAAAAAGCGAAAAAGAGAGGAAAAATGCCACATTTAACAAAAGCCATTATTCTTTGTTACTGGAAGTCCTATTTAGTTTTTGGAATTTTCACAATGATTGAGGTAAGTGGTGTAAAATATCACACAATACTTCTTAGCTAACAGCAGTGTGAAACTTGGCCTCTTCAATTGCATGATATATACTGAGATACTGTAATATTCATGTATTCTCTCGGGAAAGTAAACCAGAGCCATAGGCCTGTAGAGACTGAGAAATTGAATTTGTAGCTGCTGGATTATGTGTGTGGAACAGAGAGCTGATTTCAGTGCTGTATTTTTGAAACTTTACAAACCATTCACTTGCTTTGTAAAGCTGAGCTGTATTTTGTGTATCTGAGTTGTGTCCAGTAGAAAAAGGGTTTTCTGCTATATGGAAATAGCTGTAAAGGACACTGTCGTCTTTTAAAATGGAAGCATAATACATGTTCATGTAGTTTTTATAACATCAGGCTTTGAATGGAAACTGATAGAGATATTTTTAATTATTCAGCTAAATTTTAATGTGGAACATATTTCTTTTGGATTACCTTGATAAAAATCGGGTTGATATTTTAGAGCTCAATAAGAAAACAATATGGGTTGTGACTTGTTTGCTGGGTTACAAACTTGGGCAGCATGGTATGATATGAAATTGCTAATACTTCTTTTTCTTTCAGGAAACCCTCAAAATAGTTCAGCCAATATTTTTGGGGAAAATTATTAATTACTTTGAAAACTATGATTCCTCACATGAGGTTGCTTTGAATTTTGCATATGGCTATGCAGCTGCTCTGTCTGTGTGCACACTTATTCTAGCCATAATGCACCACTTGTATTTCTACCATGTACAGCGGGCTGGCATGAAGCTGAGGGTAGCTATGTGCCACATGATTTATCGTAAGGTAAGCAAATACTGGGCTGTTTCTTTAGGGGAGTGTAAAAACACAGTTTGTAGTTATGTTCATGCTTGCAATTCCATTGAAGTTACTCATTTGTAGAAATGTAATGCATGTCAATATGTATCAGACCTTATATACAGGTGCCTTTGCTCTCTCTTTGGTAATACTGTCTGAATGACAGCTTCAGTCCTCCTAAGTGAAGGTGGTGAATTAAGTACCCTTAAAGCCCAAGAAGAGCTGCTATTTCTCTCATGCTATCACAAGAAGAGCCCCACATCCATTGCTGGTGGAAGGGTTGTGTGCTGGAGTGCTAGGAGGAAGTTGTCATTCAGCAGGAGAGGGGCAGAGCTCTCAGGGGATGCTGTCAGATACAGAACCTTTCAGTTTCATACTCAGGGATGATCTTGCACTTGGTTGTCACTATCTGCTTCAGCACTTTCACTTGCCTGGGAATTACTTCACTGTCCTATTCCCTCCCACCCACTCCCGCTGCCTCTGTTGTAGGTAATGTGAGATTTATTTCTGTTTTATTACAGCAGTGTTGTGAAAGCAGTGAGTTGCTTCTCTTGCAGGCCAGACAGGATGACCTCTGCTTGGGGCATTCATCAGATTAGTTCAGGAAGAGGCAGCTGTGCTGTGGGACTGCTGCTGCCCCCTCCAGGCTATCGAGTATGCCTAGCTTCTTCATAAAACATTTTGAGTTGGAAGGGATATTTAAAGGTCACCCTGTCCAACCACCCTGCAGTGAGCAGGAACATCTTTCTCTAGATCAGGTTGCTCAGAGCCCTCTCCACTCTCACCTTGATTGTTTACAAGGATTGTGTAGGGGAGCATAGAGGGATTGAAATCAGCCTTGCTGAGAAGGACTTGGGGGTACTGGTAGGTGAAAAGCTGGATGTGAGCTGGCAGTGTGTTCTTGCAGCCCGGAAGTCCAGTTATATCCTGTGCTGCATCAAAATAAGTGTGACCAGCAGGTCAAAGGAGGTGATTCTTCCCATCTGCTCTGGTGAGGCCTTATCTGGATTTGGCGGAGGAGACACGGTTCAGAATGAAGTGGAACCCTAAACCTAGGGTAGAGGAATTTCTTAGTAACATTTGCTGGTTTTACTGTAGGAGCACTGGAGTCCTTCATAGGCTGTGGTTTCTTAGCTGTCTGTGTGTCCTGATCAAGAAATAGCTGTCTTTCATTACAGATGGAGCAAAGACTGCTGTGGGATGGAAAGTGAAACAAGAGAAATTATAGATACAGGAAGGCCTTGAGTCACATCCAGGAGAAAATCCTGGCTTTGGTGTGCTCTGAGGAGCAAGCAATCCAGTTATGAATGTTTGCTTCTCTCCTCTGAAGCTATTGACAATATTCAAACGATTGAGCCCATGTCCACTTCTAAGCAGGAAGTCCTGGCTGAGGATGCTGGAAGGGAAGATCTTTTTGGCTTTAGTGCAGCTAAAATAGTCACCTGGCAGTTGTTACCTCAGCAAAGAAGTTTACTTGAAGGATTTGGACAGTAAATTCTCTTTAAAATGTAAAGAAATCCATATTAAACACAGGTAGTCTCCACTTATGGTGAACACTTGTAATACTGGTATAGGTCATACAAAGATTTTGGGCAAGGAGTAAAGTAAGGAGAGTAAAAATGTCCCCATTGTAAGTGATGATTGCTTTTCATGCACATATTTATTATCCTCCCTCTTCTCATACCTTGGAAATTATCCTCTGGGAGCTCAGCTCTAACATGTCACACTGCTTGCTTGTACATAAGCATCTCTCTAAGGTACTAATTTACCAAACTGATTATCATAGCACAGTTGGAAATTCGCAAAATATGTATAGCAATGTTATTTGTCGCTGTGTTGATATTAGCGTAGAAACATGGAAAATAAACATCCATAGTATGCATCTTTATTTCTAGAGATGTGGTTAAATGGAAAAGTGGTATTCCCTCTTCTCATAAATGAGGGTGAAGGCTGAGGTCACAGCGGAATGTTGATAAACCTTTGTAATCATTTGTCTTCGTTATCTTAGGCTTAGAGACAGGTTCTGCTTTTTTCTTTATCCTCATTCAGGCTTTTGAAGGAATCTGGATGCCAATTTACCAGCACTTTGTAGTGTTCATTAATTTTTGTAGTAAATAAAAACTTGTATTTGCAAGGATAAATGGATTGGATGAGATCATCCTTAATGGAGTACTTCAAATACTCATAACTCTTAAATTTTTTAACCTTTTTCATTTCCTGGAAAGTTAAAACCTTACTTGCAACAACTCTGTATTGAAACACCCAAGACCTTTTGTGATTGGTAAGAAGTATTAGTAATGCATGCAGAAACCTCCTAACAAAAACAGAAATGGAATCCATCTCATGACTCACTGTCTCATGTTGTAAAGCCGAAGGCTACTTATGGGAGGCTGATTATTTATGTTTTTCTTAAGACTTAACTCCTAGAAGTTCATTGAGATTTGGAATAAACCCGAAAGCAGTTCAAGCTGTGGAGTAGTAGGTTGAGACAGAAAGCAGCCAAAAAGGTGTCAGAATTTATTTGACTGAACAGTTACATTAAAAATGGAGAACTGACCACAGAAAGGAATAATGTGCTTTGGAGTTAATTATTTTGTCGTAGGGAGAGATTAAAACGCTAAGGCAGGAGCACGGAAGGCAAAGAATAGTTAAAGAATTGAAACAGGGCCTGTGCATTACATTGGAAGGAAAAAATGTTAAACATAAGACATGAAGTGCGCAAGCTGGTTTCAGTAGCTCATATAATGTCTTTGTTTAAAGAGTGGACAGGTATAATTTTACTCCCCCATAAGAGTAAAATAACATGATCCCATTGAATTGGAGAGAAGTACAGAAATTGTATTAAAAATGATAAAGAAAAAATACAGAACACCTGAATCCTAACACCTAATACATATTCCAAAAGAATACAGGATACATGAAAACCTCCCTAAAACCTTGCCATGTTGTCGTATAGTTGATCTAATTATCTTGAGCACAGCTTCCAGGACAAGATGTAAGCAGGTGAAGACGTTTATTATGTTATAAAGCAAAGTTGTATAGTCTTTTTGAAAGCATAGGTGTCACATCTTAATTGGCTGTTTTCTACTGGCATGCGTGTAATTAAGGCACACAATAGGTCAAAATACCAAAACAGTGTTTTAACACATCCAACCAAATTCTGCCTAGTTTCCCTCTTTCAGTTACAAGGTGTTTATATTCCTCTCTGAGCTGTAGACCAAACATAGTTTTCTCTAATTTGAACAAAGGCAAATCTTCCCCTACATTTCCCCAACCAGATTAAACCAAGAGTCCCACTGCTCCTTCCCCACCATTGCCTGCGTTCCATTAGGCCTAAACAGGCTAAAATTGTGCAGGACAAATTAGTCAGGTTTCTACAGGCCATAAACAGACCTGCTCCCCCACGTTACCAGATAAGGACTGCCTCTGGAAAGCTGAAAGGAGGGAGAAAAGATAAAAACTAACTCTGCAGCCAATTTTATAGGGATGTAGGCATTAAGGGAATGAAAAACAAAAGATTATGCTTTCTGGGGTGTATCCTGGGACTGTCTAGTCTCCCTGGAAGACTTCTTTGTGATGTAAGACCTCCTAGGGACATATAATTAAAATATACTTTCCTTCAGAAAGGGTGCTTGCTGGTAAATGTATGAAAAATTTATAGACAGAAATTCAAGCAGATCTTTGTGCTGAAAACAGCTGACAAATTTAAAACATAAGGTCAAACTACAGGTGCTTTTTAGGAAGGTGTGTGGCTCTGAATAATCTTTAGTAGTATTTCTTACTGTACTGAGTTAACAGAGTCTGCTCCTACAAGCCCTCCTTCCCCCCACACTGTCAGTACAGTATTGAATATTCATCAGCAGATTCAACTCACTGATTCAACTCAGTGTCAACCCTGACACTTGCCTTTGGAGTGAATTTGTAAGTGTTGTTATCAAAGCAGTGTTTAAAGCCACAGCAGACTGACTCACTGGGATGGAATTAATTTTCTTCATAGCAGCTCATATGGTGCCCTGTTTCACAGGTACTAGAAAGGGAAACTACTAAAATAGGACTTTTTGGTAAAAATTGATTATATAAGTAAAACTGCTGGTTTGTGGCCAGTGTTTCTGTTTCCTCTTGTACAGTGAATGGTGCCACATCCAGCTGGCGGCCAGTCAGTAGTGGAGTCCCCCAGGGATCAGTGCTGGGCCCCATCCTCTTTAACATCTTTATTGATGATCTGGATGAGGGCATTGAGTCCATCATCAGTAAATTTGCTGATGACACCAAGCTGGGGGCAGGAGTTGATCTGCTGGAGGGTAGAGAGGCTCTGCAGAGAGACCTCGACAGGCTGGACAGATGGGTAGAGTCCAACGTCATGAGATTTAACACATCCAAGTGCTGGGTTCTGCACATCGGCCACAACAACCCCATGCAGTGCTACAGGCTGGGGTCAGAGTGGCTGGAGAGCAGCCAGGCAGAGAGGGACCTGGGGGTGCTGGTTGATGGTAGGCTGAGCATGAGCCTGCAGTGTGCCCAGGCAGCCAGGAGGGCCAATGGCGTCCTGGCCTGCATCAGGAACAGTGTGGCCAGCAGGAGCAGGGAGGTCATTCTGCCCCTGTACTGGTTAGGCCACACCTCGAGTCCTGTGTCCAGTTCTGGGCCCCTCAATTTAGGAAGGATGTTGACTTGCTGGAGCATGTCCAGAGAAGGGCAACGAAGTTGGTGAGGGGCTTGGAACACAAGCCCTATGAGGAAAGGCTCAGGGAGCTGGGGTTGCTTAGCCTGGAGAAGAGGAGACTCAGGGGTGACCTTCTTGCTCTCTACAACTACCTGAAGGGGGGTTGTAGACAGGCAGAGATTGGTCTCTTCTCCTAGGCAGCCAGTACCAGAACAAGAGGACACAGTCTCAGGCTGCACCAGGGGAGGTTTAGGCTGGAGGTTAGGAGGAAGTTTTACACACAGAGAGTGATTGCCTCTTGGAATGGTCTGCCTGGGGAGGTGGTGGAATCGCCATCACTGGAGGTGTTCAGGAGGAGACTTGATGGGGTGCTTAGTTGCATGGGTTAGTTGAATAGGTGGTGTTGGATGATAGGTTGGACACGATGATCTTGAAGGTCTCTTCCAACCTGGTCTGGTCTGGTCTGGTCTGGTCTGGTCTATTCTATTCTATTCTATCAATAGTTTGTAATCTAGACAGGTCCACTCAGCCAGAAAAATGTAAGGCTTATTTCACTTACAAAAATTTTAAAAACCCCAACAAAACAAGAAATAAAACAGTACTACTTCAAAAGCAGTTTTGGAGCAGAATGGGAAGAAAAAACTGAAATTGCCTTGTCTGCATTGCCACTGCATGTGCGTGGCAGTCTCTTCCCTGAGAAGACAAATTAGTGACAGATGAGCACCCTTCTTTTGGCTGAAATGCTTGCGTTGTTCCTCCCAAGAGTCTCTTGGTCAAAATGAGCTGGTCTAGTGCATCTTGAGACTGCCTGCGATTTGCTGGCTATGTCTGAAATAGGAGAGGTCAGAAAGGTGACTCATGTGATGGGTCTGAGATAGACCTACACTGTGAGCCACTAGCAAGATGCCAATGAAGGGTTCTTGAGTGGTTCAGGTAGACCTCAAATAGCAGATAGGTCTATGTTGTAGAGTAGTAAGTTGCAGAAGGTGCTGTAAGCAGCCTACTCAGCAACTTCTTCAAACATGCATTACTTGAACTCCGGTTATTATGATCTATGCTTTTCTAGGATTTAACAGTTTTTTCTAGAAGCTTATCAACTTTGCTCTGTGGTGTGGAGGAAGTGTGATAGAAATGTGGATGTGCTGTGACTGCATTACCTGCAGGCAGCCTCACATGGAATTTCAGATGTGTGAGAGGCAAATGGCTTTACACAAGGAACGAAACAATGACTTGCTTAAATAATTAAATCTCATCTCTCATATCCCCAGTATGCTAGTTTTATTACTGGGTTCTCAGAGGAATTTTATAGTGGAGTTTTAAATGTTTTTGTCTGCTGGTTTCAATGAAGTGAGTGTTGGGATTCTCTCTGTGATTTAATACCTTTGAACAGTGAGGGGCAAGAGGTGTAAGACGCTTAATTTTAAATTTTGCTTTGAATAGTACTTTGATGTATGATATTCAGGTCCTAATAGTTGTTTGGAGAGGAAGAAGTAGATGCTCAGTGCCTGTAAATGTGAAGTATTTCTTAGGAGTGAACTACTCCTGTTACTGGATAAAATTTAACTTTTTTTTTGGTTAATTTGTTCTGCAAAACTGTTTTCAGCAGATGTAGAAGGAAGCAGGGTCTGTTGTCTGCATCTTTGAGCTATTTCAGTTTGCATCATTGGAGTAATGTTCAGGCTGCATGTTTCCAGATGTGATTTTTCTGAGGGTTATTTTACAATCACATAGTATTTTCTACTGATTTACTTATTTATTAGCCTATACAAATATTTGATATTTACCCTTGTTTTTCATAGCACATGCTAAACTTCATTTAATATAATTCAGAAATGCTATGATTTTACAAGTTATTAACAAGGGAAGTATTTATTAACTTGTAAAGGGATATTAATTCTGATTTGTGAAGAGACATAGCATAGTTAGCAACATTAGCAAGAACTGATAGTGTAAAATTAATAACTTGGGGTTTTTTTGTCTTCTATCAGGAATCTCATCCAAACCAAAATTCTTTCAATTGGCCAAATTTCCTGATTTTAATTCGGTCTTCAGGTAGAGTTTCCCTATTTAGAGTAGATGCTCATAATGTGGAGGACAGCAAAGCAGATGAGGAGTTACAGGCTCTTTTGTTCAGCTTTAATACTTTTGTGTTGCTATTTTTGCATTTTTAACCATTTTGGACCTGAAGGTAGTTACAGCACTTTTATTCTTGCAGTCCTTCCCTAGAGTCCTGGGGGTTTTGGGTTTTTTCTTTCTTTTTCTTTCATAATTGGGACTTTCTTCAGAGGACATTACCCATATATTATCTAAGGTTCCTGAACTGTGCCCAGATACTCTCAGGCAAAAGCTGAGCTGTGCCTTCAGGATTTGCCCTGATTATATTTGTATGTGGGGTCTGCTGTGTATAGGTGTACAGTGCTTTATAAGCTGTGACAATTTGAGGCTCTTCTGACTTTTTCAGGCACTTCGTCTCAGTAACGCAGCTATGGCAAAAACTACCACTGGTCAAATAGTAAATCTTCTGTCAAATGATGTGAACAAATTTGATCAGGTAAGAAGTATTACAAATCTTTTCAAGGGGCTTAAAAGATCTGGGGTTTGAGTTAAGAAACAATTATCAGGTGTAGACTAAAAGTTCTTATAATTTATTCTAGTTGCTTCTTGAACATCATGGAAATAAAAATGTTCTTTTAAAATATGGGAGGAAAATGTACTTTTCCTCTGCCTTACTATTTTTCTGCTGTTTTTTTAAGCTCAGAGGAATGTTGGTGCATGAAGATAAAATAAAATCAATGTAATATGCTTACACTCTGAAGGTCAGGCACCTGTGTGTAAACTTAGTCTCTGAATGCCTCTCACTGGATGCCTTATTAACTGCTTCATGCAAAGGTGCTTCCTCAACTTTGTATTAACAGAGTTTAACATTTTAGTTAAGTCCAAAAGCTAACTTTTGTTTCTTAACTATTTGCCTAGGTAACAATTTTCCTGCACTTCTTGTGGGCTGGACCAATACAAGCTATAGCAGTAACAGTGCTTCTCTGGATGGAGATAGGCCCATCGTGTCTTGCAGGAATGGCAGTTCTGATTATTCTTCTTCCTGTTCAGACATGCATTGGGAGGCTTTTTTCTTCCCTAAGGTAAGGTCATGTATGCTGGATTGTAGGTATTTTCTGTCCTGGGTTTGAAAATGTGCATACTGGATGCTGGTGGAATACTGCTCTGAGATCACCTTCTGTCTGGTGAGGATTTTGCTTTGTCTTTCTTTTGATGTGAGTTGCTATTTAGGGACTCAGTGTTCTATCTTCCAGGAATGCTGAAAAGAGCTGTTTCACATTAGATGTCTGGTATATGAAAAGACTTGAGCCACTTCTGCAGATCATGGGATAGAATTGTGTCACTCCTTGAGCTTTGCCTTCCTGCATTGATGCTTAGGGAGCAATGCTGTCAGTCTTCTGATAAGCTTGACTTACTGGGGTGTCCCGGTTTTGAGCCACGAGCTGTACAGGCCAAAGGGACAGAAAATAGATTTTACTCCTTTTCAGGGAGTAAAAATAAAAATACTGTACACTGATTGGAACTTTAAATGGAAATTCTGTACATACACAAAAGGCATTCAGGTATAATGAATACATTATACCTGCTCAGCCTGGAGAGGAGGAGACTCAGGGGTGACCTTATTGCTCTCTACAACTACCTGAAGGGGGGTTGTAAACAGGCAGAGGTTGGTCTCTTCTCCCAGGCAGCCAGCACCAGAACAAGAGGACACAGTCTCAGGCTGCGCCAGGGGAAGTTCAGGCTGGAGGTCAGGAGGAAGTTTTACACAGAGAGAGTGATTGCCCATTGGAATGGGCTGCCCGGGGAGGTGGTGGAGTTGCCGTCACTGGAGGTATTCAGGAGGAGACTTGATAGGGTGCTTGGTTACATGGGTTAGTTGATTAGGTGGTGTTGGGTGATAGGTTGGACGCGATGATCTTGAAGGTCTCTTCCAACCTGGTTTATTCTATTCTATTGACAAACTAGGCCAAGCCTACCAGGCCAAAGCCTTCCAGAAACCTCCACCCTAACCAGCCTCAGCACCCCCACCTCAGGCTTACCAGACTTCATCAGGCCTTGTGTAAGCTCAAATTCCCCTGCCAGCCAAAGCCGTACTGCCCCCCCACCCCGCCCCAACAAACCATGAGATTAAATGTGTGCACTCTTCTTGAGGAGGAGAGAGAAGGGGAGAGGAGAAGAAAATGCTACCGGTTGTGTGTTCCCTTAAATAGAGGAAACATCAGGAAATGGAATAGAATAACATATTACAATATCCTGGGACGACCTGTCTGTCCCCCTGTGACTTTCTGTCTTTTGAATGACTTATTCTTTGTGGTTATCTTGAAAGCGCCTGAGCCTCAAAACCACCACATGAGGCAATACAGAAATTGCAGCAGAAAGCTCTGAAAGTTTTGTGTTCAATGATCTTGCTCTTTCTCCTCCTAAAAGATGCAGAGAGAAAAAAGGGGAAGGAACTGGGAGAGAAAGGGAGAAAAACATGATGGTGGGTTTTGTGCCAGCTATGGGGTTTCCAACTGTAAGGTTCTAGGCTGTGGGGATATCAAAAGAGTTTGCAGTAATTTCTTATTATCAGACAAATTTAATTTGTTTTTCTGTGACTTGCTCTTAAAGACTTGGCTCAAGTGGGAATATTGAATTATATCTTCAATATGCTTGCTTCCTAACTTTCTTATGTAATTAATCATGCTCTACTATCTGCGCATCCTGAGTTCAAAAGTGGCTTTTGCATCTAAATATTTTTGTGTGTTTTACTGTGTACACATCTGCTTAGTAGGGTTATGCATCTTGTTTGCATTTGCATTCAGGGTAAATGGTTTCCTTCTATCTCTTTGGATAATTTTATTTTTATTTTTAAAGTCAGCTGCTGCTGTTTTCAAGTTGTATTTTAAGGCAAGTTTTCCAGAAGTCCTGAGAACAGCATTGGTGCTGCACAGCTAGGTATAAAGAGAGAGCTAATAGTTGCAAAATGAGACTGACTGATAGACTTCTATTTGTTACCACTATGATGATCTTCATGATGAGTTGCTATGCTCACAGGCTATTTCTCTAATAATGAGCCATTCAGTGTTCTCTGTTCATGTTATTTTTTTTTAAATAAACCTCTCTGTAGAGAAATTCCAATATTTTCTTACATGTGCATTTTTACTGCATGTACAATATGTATGCATAAGTATAAAGTTATTTCACTTGGGTTTTTTTTTAGTTTGAAGTTTTTGTGATTTTGAACTTTGAGTCAATAGTCAAAATGCTTTGCACTTCACTACAGTCTTATCCATGGCAGTAAGCATTATTATCCATGCTTTAGAGATGGGAAATGGGCACAAGGACATTAAGGGACTTGCCCAGGGTCAGACAACAAGGTGACAAATACCTGGAGAAAGTTCTTTACTGAGAGAGTTGCCATTGGAATGGGCTGCCCAGGGAGGTGGTGGAGTCACTGTCCCTGGAGGGGTTCAAGAGGGGATTGGACGTGGCACTTGGTGCCATGGTTTAGTCATGAGGTCTGTGGTGACAGGTTGGTCTTGATGATCTTTGAGGTCTCTTCCAACTTTGGTGATACTGTGATACGGTTTTAAAAAGTCAGTCAGTGGCAATGTAATGTTGTTCGGGATTTCCCACCATTCATTCAGCCACTTGTTTGCATGCAGTGCAAGGGAAAGAATTTGTTATCCAGAAAAGCTTTTGCTTGTCTGCGTGCGTACGGATCTTTGTATTTGCGAACAGAAATGTGCTGCGAACAGAAGGAGTTAATGGTAAAAATGAAATGGATTCCAGCTCTGTAATGATGAGTGTGTTCACACAGCAATTGCTGGGAATCTGTATGGATTTAGGGAGATCAGCATATGAAGAAGTAATTTAAGGATTAAAGCTTTTGCTAAAATCCAGGCACGCTCAGTGTGGCAGCTAATTTGTGCTATTATTCAGCATTGTGCTTGTGACCCAGTCTTGTAAAGGCAGATAGGCACACCAGTTTATGATACGGGCATTAGCTTCAGTGCTGTCGGAGCTTGCAGAAACAGACTCGGTATCCTCTGGAGTATGGTACACGCTGTATTGCTCAGTATCGCTTTCACATGCACAAGTACTAGAAGTTCTACAGAATACACAGTACTGCGTACAATATTTGAGAAATACTTCAGTTACTGGACTAATGAATATAAATAAAATGGTCTTAAGAGCTAAACCCTTCCACTGCTTAGTCCTGCATCTGCAATAGTCTCATGTAAAACCCTTCTTTAAAACTGTGTAAAACTTATACATGATTAAAACCCATTAAATATGCCTCATGAAGGCAAAAAGGATTTTTTTAGCTTGCTTAATTTAGAATGTTATTGGTATCACAGAGAAGACTTTTCAGATGCTTGAAGAATTTTCAGGTCTTTTCCTATTACACTCTTAAGCATGCTACATGAGCATGTGCTTCCTAGTCATCCTGATCTGCATGTACTCTGAATTTAGTATTTTTAAACCTGGAGAGTAGTCTTCCTGTCCTGCTAATTGCCGTCAATGTGCTGTAAGTTTGTGTACTCTACAGCTGCCTGAAAGAATGCTGTAATGTGGTGGAGTATGGTCTCTGTTGTCTCTTCTCCCAAGTAACAAGCAACAGGACAAGTGGAGCAGGCTGCCCAGGGAAGCAGTGAAGTCACCATCCCAGGAGATATTTAAGAGATGTATGAATGAGATGCTTAGGGACATGGTTTAGTGGTGATGGCAGTATTGCGTTTACAGTTGAACTTGATGATTCTAAAAGTTTTTTCCAACCAAAATGATTCTATGATTGTACTGTAAACCATTATATAATATTTTTGAGACTCTGGCTCCTGGCATATATGTACAAAATGTAGAGGAGTATAACTTAAAAACAAAAGAAACCCCAAACAAAACAAAACCAACACAGAAAAATACCTTCCTGGCCCCAACCTATTGAACATTGTAAAGCAAGTTGGAAGGCTATAGTTGCTATAACATTTCATCAGGAAAACTGAAAAATTACTTTGTGAGAATTATGGACTTATTGATTCATACAGTTTAAAAAAGACACTTCTATTAACTTTCTTATTTTGAGTCACCTTAACCTTCTGTTATCTGGAGACCAATTCTGGGAGTTAGGTCTGAAAGATGACTGTTTCAGAAGATTGCAGGTAAGAATTGTTTGCAGATGGGTAGCACAGGCTAAATTTTGCCTTTTGAAGTGGAGGTTTGTGTATGGAGAAGAAAAGATGAGTTCTCTCATTCTTTGAGGAATTGTTTTTCTTTTACTGTTTCTTTTTGAAAAAGGAAAAGATGATTTAGCAAAAGATAATCTTGTTCCTTGTCAGCACGGTTCTTTTAGGTTAAGCTGTCTTCCTCAGTCTTAATAAGAAGCCTTGACTGTGCTAGGGCTGAGTTCCTACATATCTTTTGTTAGTTTTCTTGTATAAATGTTTCTTAATACCATGCTTCAGCTATCCTAATATTATGGAATGCTGGTGCAGAGAAAATTTTTTTAAATGATGAGCAGGTGCCTGGAATTCTTTCTACTGAAGTGCTTTGAACATGGCTATTTCTTCCAGAGCATCTGAGAATTTTTACAGGGGTCAGCTTAACCTGACAAAACCTAGCCGCACCTTCTAAAAAGCTTGTGGTTTGTTTTATTGTTTTGGAATTTTGGTTGGTTGGTTGGTTTTGGTGTTTTTTGTTGTGTTTTTTTTCCTCTTTAAGTATGATCTCTGAATCTTAACTTTAATCAGTATATACGAAAACAAGTAGTTTAGCAAGAAAAGGCATTTTTCTCAAATTAAGGCCTGCCATAGCTCACTATGTGCTAAGTATGTTTGTCTGCATGAATGAATTCAGAATTGTAATAGGCTTTATTACCATGGTTTATGCATTCATTACATGGCTTCTAACTTAAAGGCTTTTTTCCTAATTAAAACTGTGACTTTATTATTTAATTGTACATTGTGGTGGGTTGAAAATTTCCCCCCCAATATAAAATTGCCAGACCAGCTCAGTTGGAAAAGCAAATGAAGCTGTATTTACAAGCAGAACTACAATCTGAAATATGAAATGCAATGAATATGTACAAAATATACAATGTTTACATATATATACAATTTATAAACAGCACAAGAACCTCCCTGGACAAAACCGGGGGCTACTGATAGCTTCCCCATTCCCTGCTCCCCTCCCTCCCCCCTGTACATGGGACAAGAGAAAGAGCAGGGAGTTGCTGTTAGTACTTAACCACAGCAAAAATGCATTCAAGGTCAGCAAAGCCAGCAGAAGCACAAGTTAGTATCTGCCAGAGTGAGGAAGCTGAAAAGGGAGAAAGATAGTTTACCAAACTAAGTATGTTAGTTATCTGACCAATGGGATTATTTAGGATTTACCTTTATTTTCTCTTTTACATCCAATGGCAATTTATTTACATTCTATCACTTTCTATTCAAGATCTGTGGAAAATTTTCTAGGCACAGCCTAAAACGACCACATTTTCCAGTTTGACCATCAATGCATATATAATGTGGAACTAAAATATGTGTATTTACCTTAGTGTCATTTGCAATTAATGCTTAAACAATATTTATTTCTTTTGAAAAATCTTGTCTTGATTAGCTCTAGCGATTGTACTGTTACTAAGTCATCTTTGCTTAATCTCCACCAATGGAGGCCAGTTTCTTTAACAACATCAGAAGAGCCTTGTGGGATGACATACTATTTTGACATTTCAAAACCATTAAAAAAAAAAATTTACTGTTTCTGGTTTCGTGGTGTTTGTTTTTTTTGTTTAGTTCTAAATTTAGTATTTGTAAACTTATTTGAGTTTTTCTGTTGTTTGTTTGTTTGTTTAAGGAAACACCTTTTTGTAAGGTGTGTGCTTGCAAAAACTGAGATAGAATTCTGAACATTGAGGTGACTTGCAGTTTCCAGGCAATATCTGGAATAGAGGCATACCAAGTCTGTCTGCTGCATGTCAGCTTTTAGATACTGTTCAGGAAGAACCTTGAATGCAATTACGATTACGTGAATCCTCTTTACAAACAAAAGTAAAAACTTCATCAATATGAGTGTGTTGTGTTATTATAAATAATCTCTTCTCCTATGAGAATCTGAGAATTTTTACTCTGTGCTATTTACAGAAGCAAGACAGCTGCCCTAACGGATGTCAGGATTAGGACCATGAATGAAGTCATAAGTGGTATGAAGATAATAAAGATGTATGCTTGGGAAAAATCATTTGCGGAACTTGTGAGTGGTTTAAGAAGGTAATCCTGGAAAGATATGGCTCGTTACATCATTTGTATCTGTTTCCATTTTTTGCATGTGTACAAGTACATTATTGTGTGCTCTATAGTGCAGTTTACTTGAACATATTTTGTTGGTTTTTAAAACTTTCTGTAGCATGAGTGAAGGAATGAAAATATGTTCTGTGGGGCCATAAAAAGAAAAAAAAACTACTTTGATATTTATAAATGATTTTTTTTATTCCTTGTTGTGATTGTATTTAACACCAGCAGCTGATAAACTGTAGTAGTTGTAATTAACAATTCTGTAGTTTAACGTTTCTGTAAACTGGAAGCAAGAAACCAATATACAGACATTTTCCTTATGAGAAATAGATAGAATCTGACTTTCTGTCCTGAGTGGTCCTGAGCATCCTCAAGTAGTACTCTGCTTTCCTTTCTGCATTTTTAAGTGTTACTCAAGACATCTGAGAAGGGGAGAGAGGAGAAAGACAACAACTTTGACATTCCCTTTCCCCTTTTTTTTCTTTTTTTTTTTCCCAACTGGCAAGACTATCTGAGTGTAGTACCCCAAGGCCTTTCATTTCAGGGGTCCATCACTTACTCATAAATTTGCTTTTTTTTCAATTAGTGTTTGTGCTTCTACTTGACAATATAAGAGAATTTGCTGCTCAGGTAGCTGTAGGATTTCAGGTGCATATTGTTCATCATCTGATTTTCATGTTAGGTTCCCCTCTAGCACCTGAGTAGAAGGCTGTTACTCTGCTGCAGACTTTCTGTTTATTTTATTTTTTAAGGAATTTATTTTCCTTTCTATCCACTTGCAGGCTTGCAAACTTGCTAATATTCCTTGAGGTGTTTCTTCCTATGCATATAATCCTTTCCTCCCTCAGATTATATGATCCTGCACTGATTGAATGTTCTTGATTGATTGAAAGCTTCACTCTCTTGCATGGAGCCAGAGAAGAGGATGTTTTATTTAAAGCTTCCTCAGTGGGTGTATCCACATCACTAAACTTTAGATTTCCAAGTTCAACACCTCATTAGAATTAGAGGCTTCCTTTTTAATGATGGAATGAAACAAGCTCTTCCAAAATGCATCCTTAGCCCTGTTTCTTTTCTCTAACTGCATGTGGAGCACTGTAGTCAAAAGTCTTAAATTCAGACAGGTGATTTATTGCTCAGTACTTCCACAGTGACACTTTATACTTCCTAAAACAACATCTGAACTCCTTTGTTGCTTTTTTTCCTACGGCTGTCCATATTAGTTTTCTTTTATATAAGTCTGTGCCTTAAGACAGTGTAGTGTATTACATATAGCCTGCAGGTAGGCTGTAATTTATTTGGTATTTATGGAGAGTAGTACAAAGAACTTGCTGATTGTCCAGATAGTGAGAGGATTATTAAGGATTATTAGAGGGTGGGAAAAGAGTTTCATCCAGGATTGTAGAAGTAATTGAATTAGACTCAATTCAAATAGTTTATATACAAATGTTCTTTCGCTGTACTCTGGATGAGATCAGAGATTGTGAACCCTTAAGCTGAAAAAATAAGTCTTTTGAAACTCTTTGAAAGTCTGTCAATTCGGCCAATTTGGCAAGTGTAGTGGGAAGGTTGCTTAACTAGCTTCCCAGTACTGCATCTGCGTCCTTCTCTCTAAGTCAGAACTTAAATTAATTCAAATTGCATAATCATAACTTGAATTTCTGATCTCTGTATGTAGTTCCAAGTGGAAGGTAATCAAAATGGTCAGGATTTTTTTGCTGAGGATTGCCAGAATATTTGGAAAGATAAATTAGCAATTTTCATGATTTCATATTTTCATACTTATTTCAAGCAGAGAAGGTTAGAATGTATGGGGAAGGACTATGATTGATAAAGAAAAACCTCTTACGTTTAGTAAGTTAAGCTTGATGGCATCCACAGTATAGATAGTGCAGTAACATTTTGAGGACGGGACTTGGTGAGTCATTTAGAAGTGAAACTAAAATTTAACTGAAGTAGAAATGGAGAACATAAAAAAAAAACCCAAACAACTGCATTAGCAGCTTTTGATTTGCTGGTGGGAGACATGCCTGTGCAGTTCTTCAGTCACTATTCAGGTTGAGTAATAGCCGACAGAACAACTGGCCTCACAGATCAATATTTTCTGAATTATGAGCAAGAATTTCTAGCGCAAAAGAAGCCAGGAGCCCAGGAGCAGGGTCTCTATGGGGAAGGATTTGGCTATCAAAAGAAATACTGCAAATCCTGTGGTCATGCTTGACAGCCAGCAGATACTTGAGCCATGGTTGAACTCTCAATCTTTGGAACTCTTGTCCTGTATTTTTGCAAGTGTATGTTAATCTTTTCAGAAGTTTTGTGACTGAGCTCTGCTGGATTTTGATGGTGGAAGGATAAAGTTTGTGGGTACTTTTTATACAGAGCTGTGGGGTTTTTTTTTTATTTTGTTTTTTTAATCTTTGGAATCTAATATACTACGTTGACCAAAGCAGGAAAAAAAAAAAAAGAATATTTTGGTTTCTGTCTCTGACAAATAATTATTTTCTATAGCTGTTACAGTAATTTTCCCCATTTATTTTCTCCCTTTTAAAATTCTATTATTTGCTACACCATATAACATACTTTCTTTACAATTCTTGAGATACGAGTTGGAGTGGTGCAAAAGGAGGAGAAAGGATATAAAAGTAAAATCCTGAGAATGTGTTTCCTTCACCCTATTGTTGAGGGCAACTGTGTTGAGAAATTGATGTGATTGTTTATATTTTGCATTTTTAGGAAGGAGATTGCTATGGTTATGAAAAGCTCCTACCTTCGAGGACTGAACTTAGCCTCTTTCTTTGTGGGAAGCAAAATAACAGTTTTCATGACTTTCATGGCGTATGTGCTACTTGGCAATGTTATCTCTGCAAGTCGGGTGTTTGTTGCAGTGTCCCTGTACGGTGCAGTGAGACTGACAGTAACTCTGTTCTTCCCTGCGGCTGTGGAGAGAGTATCCGAGGCAGTGATTAGCATACAACGAATCAAGGTAAGGTTATTGATTTGAATGGTATGTGGATTTCTTGTTCTAACATTGTTTTAATGTTGCTGACATTAAAGCAGCCTTATTTTGGTTTGGCAGTTTGGGTTTTTTAATAAAATAACCTCTTTTGAAAATGGAATGTGTTGCTGAGTATGCACATGCAAAAACATGACATGCACCGTAGGGCAGACTGAAATGTAGGGGAAAAGTGTACATGCAAAGAGGTGGTGTAGACATTGAAGTAAGAGGAATGTGTATACAGCTGTGTGTGGTGGGTTGTAATTATCCCCAAAATAAAATTTGCCAGACCAGCGCAGTTGGAAAGCAAATGAAGCTATATTTACAACCAGACTAAAATCTTCAAATATGAAATGCAATGAGTATATACAAAATATACAATATTTACACACAATTACAATTTATAAACAACACAAGAACCCCCCTGGACAAAACCAGGGGGTTACCAACAGCTTCCCCCTCTCACCCTCCTGGACAAGGGAAAGAGAAAGAGGACAAAAGCAGAGAGTAGCTTGTTAATATTTAGCCACAACAAGAACACAGTCAAGGTCAGCAACAGCCAAGCAAAAACACCAGCTAGTATCTCCTAGAGTGAAGCTAAAAAGGGAAGAAGTTAATTTATATAGCTAACTTTGTTAGTTATCAGACCAATGGGATTATTTAGACCACATCATTATTTTCCCTTTTACATCCAATAGTAATTTATTTACCTTCTACCACTATTCTACTCAATCTGTGGAAAATATTCCTAGTCATCAGCTTAAAACTACCACAGTGTGCAGATATGTTGTGAGATGCAGATACGTGTTCAGATGGGAGCTGGAGGTCAAGGCAGGCAGATGGGAACTGTAGCCTTCATAGCCTGTGTGTGCTGCACTACCCTGTCAGCTATAGGGGACAGATGTGAGCCTAGATGGTATCTCAGTACTGGAGTGAAAACTCAAATTCAGCAAGGATGAACATCAGTAATGCTGCTGATTTGGGCAGATGGACTTTATTTTGTTTGATTTGCCCTGTTTAGAGTGTGTTGTGAATAAAACAATCATGTTTGTCATATCTACTTTAGCATAAACTGCAAGAACAGAAGAAATAAATGCAAAATGAATTTTGAATTTAAAACTTAAAAAATCCCAAATTTTCAGGTTATCAAAATACAGAATGAAACCATGTCAGCCATTTTAGAACTTAATTGGGGGAAAAAATAATATTAGTCTAGAACAAGGAAAACAAACACTTTAGGTACAGTCAGATTGCTTTCATAGTGTCACTATGCCATTTTCTGATGAAAGTAGATAAAACCCACCTATTTTATTTTCTTCTTCATGTTCCTGAATGTAATAAATAATCTGGTAAATTTTCTGATTTACTGCTTACTGTGTGAAGCCCCACAAAAAGCTATACATTAAATAGGTAGCCTTTGAACTTCAAAGAAGCATTTTGTAAAAATGTATTCAAATGGAATTAGAAAAGGTTAATGTGTGAAAATCACAACCACATCACTATTTTAGGCTTTAACATTTATTATTACTGCTTCATCTAAACTGTGGGAGGGGAGAGAGGTGCTTGGGTTACTGGATGTTGCACACTGTCTTTTCTGTACTCCCCACATGCCCCATGTTCAGCTGCAGGGCAGTGCTCTTTCAAAGGATCTTTCGTGCTGTGCAAGTTGAGAGACTTGGATGGCTGAAAAGATGCTTTAGAAACAGGAGAATGACACTTGAGCAAAGGCAGTGATGATCTGTTCCTTTTTATCCTTGTCTCCATTTCCAGCATATCCTAGTGATCAGAGGCTTTTGCTTCTGATAGCTGGTTCAAACTCTCTTGCTCTTATGATTCCTTAAGGATGGTTTTTGGAAACTAGATCCAGAATTGAGATTTGTTGGATAAAGAATTGTCCTAATAAATCTGTAGCATCCTTGATGCCATCACCAGTTTTTTAGTTTCCATTTCCCAAATCATTTAAGGGCTGAACATTTTTTCTACTGAATGACAAGATGCTGCCATGCTGCCTGACCAAAGATGTGTTACTGAAATGTGAAGAAGTGGAAAGGAATTAAGAGAGTAGGAAGTATAGGACAAAAAAATAATTAAGATGATGGTCTCTTCTCCCAGGCAACCAGCACCAGAACAAGAGGACACAGTCTCAAGCTGCACCAGGGGAGGTTTAGGCTGGAGGTTAGGAAGAAGTTCTACACAGAGAGAGTGATTGCCCATTGAAATGGGCTGCCTGGGGAGGTGGTGGAGTCACCATCATTGGAGGTGTTCAGGAGGAGACTTGATGGGGTGCTTGGTTGCATGGTTTAGCTGATTAGGTGGGTTGGATAATAGGTTGGACTCAATGATCTTGAAGGTCTCTTCCAATCTGGTCTGGTCTGTTCTATTCTATATTTGGGCACAACTGAAATACTGTGTTTTTTTTTAAAGAAGATGCTTTCTCTTAGGTTTTTGTAGAACAAGTGAAGTTTTTGTGCTGATCTTCAAGCATGTTCAGATGGAGAGAAGGAAGCAGGAGATATGGTTCAGGTGACAATAAAGAATGATAGTCAGAAAGGAAGTAGTAGCCTTTCCTCCATGTTAATTTATGCATACATAAGAACTGTGTGGCAAAAAAATAGTGGCTTCATTTGTTTTTCACCTAAGCTCTCTTTTCCCTTCATTCTAGCTACACATCTGAGAGCCAGTTTGCATCTCTCCTTCAAGGTCATTCACTCTGTTGTGATGGAGCAGTAGGCTCAAGGTCCCTGTGTGAAACAAAGTGAGAGTGGTTGTTTTTCAGAGGGTTATTTTGGCAAATACACAAAATGAGGATAAGTTTCGGCTGGGTGCAAAAGATACAGGTTTCTCTTTCAAGGACACAACCATATCTCAAACTAATGTTTGCTTCTCAGCATCCTGTGGGTGGTAGAAGCTTTATTTTGCTTTGCATGGAAGATTGTCGAATACAAGAGAATGGAAGAATGTTGTAAGATAACATAGAGTCTCTAAGGCTTACTTATTGCATTAGGAAGTTTTATTTGTAGTGTTGATTTTTTTACATCTTAAAAATTCATGGTGTTAATCGTGTGACTTTTTTTTTCCTTCATTTGGACTAGTTTTATTTGAAATCTTCCATATGTGATAGTTTAACATCTTTTAGTTGGATGGCTTGCTAGGATTTAGGCATGGAGTGAAAGCTACTGCAAGAAAGAAAAATTCCCCTTAAACACAGAAACAATAGACTGATTCTCTGCTTGTAACTAGCATGGTATTTCAGCCGTCATCTAAATCCAAATGACACTTCTGAGGTATTTTCTTAAGCCAGACACCTCAGTAGTGATTTAAGCAGTGCCTGGAGTTGTTTTTTTCTTGCCTACTACTCTCTTATTCAGAGTTCTCTTTTACACATGTGTCCATTTGGGCCTGCCTGTCTAAAGCAGCTCTCAGAAATAGTCACCTGGGTGGACTGCTCAGGCATGTCACTTTTGCCTTTTGGTAGAGATAGATGCGTACGTGTATTGAGTTGCAGAATGCTGACTTAAAACACTTGACTTGTCACTGGTCTCTGAAGTGATACTCACCAGATGGAGCTTAAGCAGTACCTCTGTGCCTGTTAACACTCTTCTTGCCTTCCCATGGCTCCTGGCATCCTCCTACTGCTTCCTCTTGGTTACTTAGTTCTGAAAGCTTTCAGTAGCTATCTGCAAGCTGTTAGCTTAGTACTTGTTAACTAAGCTTGTCTTCTAAGATCAAGGTCTTCCTTCTACTCTCAAAATACTGTCTGCTAGAGCCTATTTAAGGACTCTGTGCCCTGGGATTCAAAATGTGAAAGAACTTTTTTTTGGTCTTAAAATAGTGCTAATTCTTATTCTTGAAAATTTTCTCTAGAATTTGCCCTTTTCCTTTCTAAATGTATTTGAAGTATTTATAGTGTAGCATCAGGCAAGTTATGCTAGAAACATGGCAGTGGTACAAACGTGCAAGTTTATGCAACTGGAAGGAAAGTCTCTCACTTGGATACGATGTAGAAGTACAATAGGAGTGGTGCAAGGAGCCACTTATGCAGATGCAAACAATTTAAATTTTTTTAAATGCCCAGAACTTTAAAGGTAGAGGTTCTGATAGTGTTCTGCCTCTTTTTTGTCACTTGAACAATGCTTAAAAGTGACAGTAGGCAGCTTCTTTCTATCTTGTCTCACTTGGGAGAATTATAACAACATAAGCTTTACCATCAAAGCAGTGAAATGATAAAGTGTTTCAGTGGGGGTTTCATTTCTTTGGCATGGGAAGAGGGAATCAAACAATTTTAAGATATATCAGTGTTTCAGGGAAAGGACTTGACAGATTCTTGAAGTCCATTTGCTTCAGGAATTCCTGTGTTATTGAGCAGTGGATTGATAAGAGTCCTGTAGCACTTCTGTGCTACTTAATCTGCACTTTAGGGTTTTTTGGGAGGACAGTTAGCTACATAGAGGTACACTGTTGAAAGAGTTGTACTTTGGTTTGGAAACGTAATCCTCACTCTGTTTGTGGTGGGCTTCCCTTCCCCCCCATAGTTAATGTCCTGTATTCTGCTTCCAAAACCATGTTCTTGGGTTCCTTTCTCAGTCTCACATTAGGCAATATCCTGTGGTTTTCTGTTACTGCAGAACTTTCTAATCCTCGATGAGGTCTCACACTTCGAGCCACAACGTCATGATAATAATGAGAATGCCATTCTTCATGTTCAGGATTTGACTTGCTATTGGGATAAGGTAAATTTACTTATATGAAATATAAAGTACATTGGTGGTGTGGGCATTTTAAGTCTAAATAGCAGTATATCTATGTATATTGTGCTGATATTTTTTATTCTGTTTTTTGTATGTGAGGATTGTTTTAGCATGTCAAGTTCTGTAGAACAGGGCTGAAAACACTATCAAGAGCATTTTAAAAGTAGCTGTTCATTAATACTGTATTTTATGTGAGAATATCTCTTGTTTTTAACAACATTGTAGCTGAGATACTTAAATTTGAGTTAAGGACAGACAGCACAGTAAGGTGGGCCTTAGCATGTAGGGTTTTCTTCTGTGAGCTGAATGCTGATGAGTCAGTCTAGAACCAGTACAATCTTTTATTTCTCATAGCACATCTGAAAACTCTAGAGACTAGTCTGCACATACTTGTTACTCTGTGTATTATAATTGAGGTTGTTGAGATACAGTTTTTTCTCTGCTTAAAATGCACTAAAACTGACAAAATGGTTAGACAAAGGGACAATACACAGGTGGTAAATCTGTTATGTATCAGTTTCCTTAAGGCAGGCAAAGAATGAGTGTTGGTTCTGTTTTAAAACTGCAGTTGAGTATTGTATCAATTTGCCTTCCTGTCCTGTGGTCAGTAGGCATTTCTCCTACAGCAATTTGTGATGAATTGTAGGAGCTATTATGAGGTGTCAAGAGAAGCTTCAGTTTCCATAAGAAATAAGAAAAGTTCAACATTAGTTGTGCCTATAAATTTCGTGACACACGTTTCCCTTTATATACCCTCTTCTCCTACTACGTTGGGTCCCATGAAAGTGTAAAAACATAGATGAGGATCTGCTTACAAGTACTGCTGCTCCTCAGCTATGAAAGAAAATTGCTGTTATTTATTCTGCATTACTTTCTCCAAGTTCTCTTTGACATAAATCTTTCTGAGACAGTGAAGAATTTTTTTTTAAGTTAATTGACATGAAAAACTTTATGGTAAATACATTTTGCTTTAGGACGTGTTTCTTAGTCTTTGTTTTCTTTCCAAACCAACTTTGGTACCACTGTTAACAATTTATAGGAAGTGGTTGCATAATATGCCCATAAAGCACCTTCTCTTTTTTTGTGTGTGTGAGTTGTTTATATTGCATAGAACAGGGCAGCATGACTGGAATTACTGGTTGTCTTTCAATTTTAAAAGAACAAACCCAAACCAATAAACCACCCACTGAACTGTCAATGTAACTTTCATTCTGATATTTAATTACAGTCAGTGTGCAGGGGAGAAGAATTGTTTTCCCTGAAATGTTAAGAGCTGCTCAGAAAGCTTGACTTACATACTCTCACAATGATACAAAAGAATTTTTATAGAGTTGCTGACTGAAAAGATTATGAGCTCTGAGATAGGGAAGCTATAAAAAGAATAATAAAAATATGCTATCCTTTGTCAAGTAACCCAGTTTAGCTTGCTACCCTGGCTAGGTTTCTCAAGACTTTTTGGATCTCTGTACAGACATTGTACAGCTGGGAGATAATTTTTGTTATTTTTAAAGATTGTGAGCCAAAAAAGATACTGAAAGTCTCAAACAAACTACAAATCCAAACCCACTGGAATTAAAGAAAAAGATTGTTTGTTAGGCTTTTAGGAAAACAACCTGACATGGTGTATTACAGGTTAGTAAAAGACAGAACCAATTAATTCATGGTCATGCTCCTGTTTTACTAAGTCAAGTTTTATCTTGAGTCCCACAGGCTAGTCTGATAGCAGTGTGGAACTATGTGTTCTTCAGTATGGGTTTTTACTCATGGGCCTTGAGTTTACAAAACAATCTGCTCAACTGAGCAACTTCAGATTTAAAATTCAAATGCTTAAACAGAAGCCAAAGTTATTTCTCGTAATATGAGTCACTTAAAGAGGAGCCAAGTAGTATAATACTTCTGTGCAATATGTGGCCTCTGTATCCCTTAGGTGGGATAAAATGCTATTTTCTCTTGACTGTAGGACATGTACAGGCTGCCCAAGATCACCTAAAGAGTTGCTGCCCCAGTGTGCTCTGTTGTGTCACTTCATGTCTTGGTTCCCTTGCTTCTGCTGGTATTAATGCTTGTATGCATGACCCAGTGATGAACCAGTTCAGAGGGATAAAACAATAGAAAAGGAATCACTTAGTATGGTTTGTTTGCTGATAGCTGACTTCCATGAACAACCCTTCTGCAGGGTTAGGCAAGAGCAAGCAGCAGCAGAATGGAAGTGAAAGACATGGATAGTTGACAGGTCACAGAAGAGCTGGGACATTTGTGTTAATGAGCTGTTACATGAACTAAGCTTTAATATTAGTCTGTGCTCTAAGTGCCTCAGTTTAGTGCCTAAAAATAGGTGTGACAAATTCAGGACAAATTGTCTTTAATGATTAGCAATGCTTATTTTAAAAAATGCCATGGGTGTTTGTGGCCATACTGATTGCTTGCCTTCCTACTTTTGTATAGAGTCTATGATATCTCAGAACACTGCTTTAATATATAATATTTGGGTATTAGTTTAATAACTCTTGTAAGGTGTTCTGTAATGCTTTTAGGCTCTTGTGATTTTTAATTTTTTTTTTCTTTAAAAGCTACGTAGGGGAGGAAATACCCTCACAGTTCTGTAAATACCAGAAGCACAACTTCAAGATGTCTGAATGCTCTGTGTGTCTGAAAGCTTATTTGTTTTTTTTCCATGTAGACTAATCGATTCAGTAAGAGATATTTTCTCTTTCTACAAACTTTGCATTTAAAACAAACTAAAACAAACAAACAAAAAGCACCCCACAACAACAACAAACAACCCACCCAAAAAAACCCCAACAAACCAAAAAATCTATGGCTAGCATTAGTTGGTAGAGTTCCCCTGAGCATAGCATTAGCTGAGCACCTGAGGTCTGTGCTCTGGGCTGAGAAAGAGAAATAATGGTAAAATGATGGTGGGGAAGTGGAGTGGAAAAAAGGCAAAAAGTCCCGTTGTTGCCACCTTGTGGAAATTAATAGTAGCAACAAAAGTAGTTTTGCAGAGTCAAGCAGCACACACAAGTCTGGGTTCTCACAGCGTGTCTCTGATTTTCATGTGAACCCTGAAGTCTATCTATGAGGAGGCAGCTGTGACAGGGGATGTGTGGATTTGAGTTCTGGGTATGGTGCTGCCTACTCACGTTAGAGTATTTCTCCTGGCTTGTGGAGATAAGTGTGTGCTAGCCCAGCTCTCCCAGCTGTTATAGGTGTGGATGTATGCTGTACTTGCATCTCTCCCAAATAATTTGAAGCAAGTTATTAGTTTCCCCTTTAGTAGTCCCAGAACCTGCTTCATGTGCCGTCTTCTCTGCTGGGTCAGGTCATAACCTCTTCAGTCCCTTAAACTTCAAAGAATGACTGGAGATTTTAAGTAGTCTACAAGCTGTTAAGATGTGCACTAAATATTCTTCACATAGCTCTTTCTTGAATCTTAAGACTGAGATTTTGTTTGATACTTTAAAAAAAGAGGGGGGGAGGAAGTGTTTCTATTAAAAAGCATATATTTTCAAGTTTGCATTTTAGTGTCAGTCATGCTTAGTGTGGTCTAAGATCCATGTAAAGGCAGATCCTATTACAAGGGTATTTTTCTTTAATGAGAGGGAGATACACCAGGCCCTTAGGAATTGTGGTTTAGCACAGCTACTAATGACATGAGCACCCTTTCTTTTCACAATGAACAGGCTTTTTTACTACCTTGAAAGAAGAGGTGCAAAATATGTTGGGAAATAAGCTCTTATGGGTAGTATAACAAAGGATAGGCACACTGAAAGGAATATTAAAGAAACAATCCTAGGGTAGTACCTCTTCACACAAATAGGCACTGTGTTGTCCATTTAAATTATCTTAGAATCCATGATACACAAGACAAAATAGTGTAAAATCAAATGATGTTTTTCTGTTTTCACTTTGGATAACACCTTGAAAAGAAGGAAAACAGACATGGCTTTCCTGGAGCTCCAAAAGAGCTCAAACCTTCCCTTTTCCCAGCATTTGTCTGCCTGCACCAGGTGTGCCAGGCTGGGGCTGTGAATGGTGCCATGGCCAGCAGAGAGCTCCTGTTTCTGAGGCTGCCACCCCAGCCCAATGCTGAGCTGCAGTGAGGATGTGTGGGCTTTGAGGAAGCACTGGTTCTGCTGCCTTTGGGTTCCTTACTCCTGAAACAATGTTTTATGTGTATTACTTCTGTGTGGTGAAGGAGCAGAGTCTTTCAAAACTGTTTGTGAGTTACTGAAGAGGCAATCTGTATGCCTGAATACGGGCACACGGGTTGCTAACTTATAGTTATTTATGCACATTGTTTTCTCTTTTAAAAGAGTTGCTTTGATGTTGTATATTTCATTACCCAGAGCTTTGCTTTTTCTCAAATCCGTAGAATTTAGAAAGCCCAGCACTTCAACAAATTTCATTTACTGTCAGACGAGGTGAATTACTGGCTGTGATTGGTCCTGTAGGAGCTGGAAAAGTAAGTCTTAATGCTTGCTCCATTCTGTGGGGGGTTTCTGAGTCTGTTAAAAGTGATTAGAGATTTAAAAATGTGCAGTTCAATTCTGTGGTATAACACATTTCACATCAAGATACAGGCATTCAAGAAAGGCAGGTGTCCTTCTGGGTGTGGGCAGGACATCATTCAGAGTTGAACAGTAATTTGTACATTGCTTCTAGACTGCATGTTAAGGGTACTAGTGCTCTTCTACTCTTAGCAGAAGTTTGAGTGGCAGGGTGAAATAGGTCATTGTGCCAGTAAACATTGCTTAATCTAGGATATCTTTAACGCAATCAAACGTCACAATTCTTATTTTACTTTTAAAATCTTTTGCAGTCTTCACTCTTAAGTGCTCTCCTTGGCGAGCTGCCTAATGACAAAGGTTTGATAAATGTCACTGGAAGAATTGCCTATGTTTCTCAGCAGCCTTGGGTGTTTTCTGGTACAGTCAGAAGTAATATACTCTTTGACAAGGAATATGAGAAAGAAAAATACGAAAAAGTTTTGAAAGTCTGTGCTCTTAAAAAGGTATGGTTTTCTCTTTGTGTTGTACTTTCACAATCTTTGTTTTTATCTTAGTGTTCTTTCATACGTGGGCTACAAGCTGCAATATATAACAAGCAAAATTGACTGAAGCAAATCATATCACTTACCAGGAAACAAACGCAATTGTTTTTGACATCCGTTATGAGCGCATTCTTGTAGTTCTGAAAACTTTCACTAGAGGGAGGTGAAGCACAGACAAATTAGGAAAAAGCTATTCCCAAATATTTAATTTCATAATTACATTTAGCCTTTGTCAGTGATACAGTAGGTCTGTGTAATTGCTGTAAAAGGTGGAAAACCGATAATCAGGCTAGAATGATTGATTTTGTAAATATCCTGTATGCTTAAAAAAAAGTCATGTATGTTATGCATTATGCATTACTAGTGACTGTCAAAAGAACCTTGGTGCCACGTATTGCAGAACTCGCTGAGCCCAAGAAGTTTTATGAAAAAATATTTTTGAAAGGTCTGTGTGCAAAGGAGTTTGTGACATGAGAGATAGAAGAGGATTAAGCCAGATTTGTCAAGAAACAGCCATTTTGCTTGGCAGCTAAAAAGGTTTTAGGCAGCATGTTACGATATTCCTGTCAGCAGAGACACAGGTGAAAAGTAGATGGTTACTGTGATGAAAATTTTATTGCAAGGTTTTTACACATGGTAGATAGAGTGTTAATATCTTCCTCTGGTATTCAGTCATGCTGTTGCCTAAACGTAAGGTTTTAGTGACTTTAAAAGACAGCAAACTGCACTGAAAACAACAACAACAAAACCCACCACTTCATCTTTGATGGTAGGCTTGCTTTCATAATTTTCTTTCAAATTTATGTATCTTATGAAAGCTGTTAATAAACTTTCAGAATATGTTTTTATATCTTAATATAAAACTTCTGTGTTTACTGAATAGGAAATACAATCATATGACATGGAACACCATGCAATTCTGTTCTCTTATTTGTAGTCCCGAGCCCTATAAATGATCCCAATTTATGTGATGAATGTTCTGGTTATTTCTCTCGGATACATTAGTCTAAGAGTAAAAGTAATACAATTCTTAGGGTCATTGGCAAGTGGAAGATAATTTACTGATAATAGTTCAGTTTTATTTATTGTGACAGCTCATTTCATTCTAGTAAAAAATAATTTAGTGTTATGGTTCCTACTTTTTATCTTCTGAATCACCAGCAAATACTACTTAACTCTAAGAACAGCAGAGCACTTCTCTCTGGCAAAGCTGTAAAAGAAAGTGAACTTTAAGATCTCACCTGGTTTTTTCCAGCTTTCTTAATTGTTTTGCCTGAAAATGCGAAGTCATAAAGTAACTGCAGGTATTTTATTTAGTATGAATCCTTACATTTTAAGTTGAGATAAGTTAATATTTTTCAAATAAGCAAATGTTCTGTTGAAGCAACTTTGTTGGTATTTGAAGTTAACATTATTAATTAAAAAAAAAATAAAATCATGCTGTCTGTTTTTTTTCTCATTAACAGGACTTAGAATTATTAGCAGATGGTGACCTAACAGTAATAGGAGATCGCGGAGCTACACTGAGCGGGGGACAGAAGGCCCGTGTAAATCTGGCCAGGCTAGTAGTTTTTGCTGTTACTAGAATTTACAAAATGTCAGACTTCAGTGACTAAAGTAAACACATCTACGACTTTATGATACTGACTTTTCTTTCAACCTTTCAGAGCTGTGTATCAAGATGCAGACATCTATCTTTTGGATGATCCGCTGAGCGCAGTTGATGCTGAAGTTGGAAGACATTTGTTTGAAAAGTATGTTACTGCTCTGTTTTCATTTAGAATACAATTTTTATCTTGTAATTCCTTATAGAAAGCTTGAGAGAGCAATTTTGGGGAAGATGGAACTCTTCACAGAATTCTGTGCATTCACTTTATTTTTTCTCCATTTTACCTCTTTGGAAGACATACTGTTTTTCCCTCTGTGTCTTTAATTTTGTTCTTTATTTTTAAAAGACTTTTAATTTTGGAATTATTAGTTTAGAATTGTCCTTTCAGTATTCAGGATTCCTAAGGTTGGAAGGGACCTCAAAGATCATCGTGTCCAACCTGTCACGACAGACCTCACCACTAGAGTAGGGAAGACACTACTGCCCACTGCAAGATTGAACTCATGACCTTCCCATTAAGGGTCTTATGTGCTACCAACTGAGCCACCTTCTCTTGCTTGCTTAATGTCATACATACATTTTCTTGATGAGAAAAACATCAGATTTCATACATGAGTATTGGGGTTTCTGAATCTCATGTTTTACAAATATTAGTACTGAGTGAAGCACAATATGGAGTGAGATTTTAAATTACTTTTTAGTTTGCAGATTTTTTGGGGCAGTAATAAGCAATTGATTCAAATGGCTAAGGGAGAAGACTGAACTCAGATTCTTGAGTGATTTTTCATTTTGGTTCTTGAATGGTTGAAAATTTCAGGTAGGTGAAACGGGGACTGTAGAGTAGGCTGTGAAGAGCAGACATAGAAGAAAACAGACTGTATGAGCTAACCATCAAAGAGAGAGATTGGACCTTCCTTTCTCCATTCTTGAAGAAATAGGAGAGTGTTCATTAAAGGTCAGGTTCCCCTCTCAATAATTTTCTTCTCAGTCTCTCTCTTCTTTCAAATTGCCTAATCTGCAGTACATAGTGAGTATGAGAATAATCCAGTCATTCCCAGCCAGTGATTCTTGCTTGCTTATTCTTAGCCTGCAGCTCTCTGTATCAAAAGCTATAATCTAGAATTTATTAGAAGGAAGAAGTTCCATTGACTGAATTCAGTAGGCTTTGATTTGAAGCCTTAAATTAGAGTGTTTTCTTGAGCATACTTGCATCCTTTGAATTCCACGCTCCAAATACATGAATTAATTTGATTTTACTCTTGTTCCCTCCTCTCCACCTCTAAACAATCATAAAAAAGTGTTCTTGCAAAAATGGTTGTCAAATTTGAATTGATTAGTACTGCATGTATGTTTCCTTTCCCTGTCTGGGGAAGCTTTTCATATCTGAGTTTGAAAATTGTATATCCTGCTGATGTTTACAGTTTGAAATCTGAAGATTGCTCTGAAACCCTGTCAACATTTTAGTTTATTGATTTCATCAAATAGCTAGTGTTTGTTTTTGTTAGCCAGCATGGAGTAAGAGTTTTATAATGCATTGGCTTTACGTTCATTACTCTGTGCAGGATCATTTTTGCCTGCCATGACTGATAGATGGAGTTCATTACTTCTGTAGTTCACCTGCTCTTTCAAGTTGCTTTAATGCCTATTGAAGCTACCTAGGCTTTACCTGCTGTTTTTCTGTTTCTGCACAAGATTGCTCTACAACTCCAGCACCTGACTGTTTCAGTGCCTGAGTTCTGAGTTCCCTAGCTCATGGGGTCTTTTCACAAAGTGGGAAAACACGAAAATACAGTAGTTGCTTGCTAAGGAGGTTGGCTTGCCTCTGCAATTTACTGTACATTTTATGTGAGCTGTGACATGAGAGCATCTATATCCTACTGCAAAATCTGAAATCTGGATTTTTGTACTTGAAAAATCATAAAGAAGATAGAAAACGTTGGTCTGTGGTGATGCCATGAGTTTTGCTGATAAATATTTGGGGATGGGGAACAGCAAGGAGGCTACTTCAGAGAATTGGAAACCCATCAAACTAGGTGGGGGTTCTTCGTTTGCTTTTGTTTAGTTTTTCTTCCTAACTCTGGGTCAATTTGAGACAGATGGAAGTAGAATGAAAGCATTTGGTGGAGAGAATGAACTAGGTTGGTAGTAGTGGCAAAGAGAGCTGAGCAATGCCTCTCAGATCAGGATCTTCAGGGAGGACTTTTATTACAAAGAGAAGTTGTCTTCTGAGGAGTATGTGGCAGCTGTAAAAGGTGCCGGGACTAGTGGGGAGAGTGTTATGTTCAGTAGCTCGCTTTGAAAAACAAGGCAGGGCATGTTCTTTAATTCTTCCTGAATAGTGCTAGAAATGTGGAAAAGACAGAGAGCACTTGTGCAAGAATCATTTCTTACAACATGGTGCTCTAAGGAATGTCCGAGACACCACTTCATACAAGCTGTCCCCAGGAGTCCAAACTGCGAGGCATAAAACAATGGACAAGATGGAGAAAATGGGATTATTTAATGAGAATCTGAAGTGGATATTGTTCAGTTCACCCACTTTTTTTTTTTTCTTGTCTTATTTTTTTCCCCTTGTAATTTTATATTTAATTAAATTAAGAATTGTTTTTAGAAGTATCTGGTCTATGTATGCAGCAAAGATAGGTACGTTCCTAGTTATTCCCTGAAGCTACAGTCTGTGGATGACTGGTTCATTAAATTTCACTTCTCCCTGTTCAGTTCAGCTACTGCAATAAACAGTTTAAAATATATGAATACTTTTCAAATTAGAAAGAATGCAAGTAGCATAGCTCCAGTGGGAAAAAAGTCCACAATATTATTAAGGGATTGTGTCTCTTAAGAATTTCTCCATAATATGGACAAGTTGTTCCATGGATGATGGAGCAGATAAAGCCAGTTTTCCAATGAATTCTTCTCTTCTGGTCAGATTCCCTGGGGCCTAGTAAGGTGTAAACTAGAAATTCCTTATTTTTGTATTATTTGTAGCCTCTTATCCAGTGAGTTCTCTTGATAGTTAACAGTAGGCATGCTTCAAACTTTTCTCAGTGGGGAGGCACTAGTGTAGTTTTGTGGGTTTGTATATATTTGTGTGTGTATATGAAAATACACATCTATTTATATATATATGTAAATAAAAATAGCTTTTCATTGCTTTCAAAGGAATGTGATATTTAAAAACCTTTAGTTTCTAAATGAGGGACAGCCATACAGATACAGCATAATTTTCCTCATGAAGTTTGGAATAGTCTGTGATGTTTTAAGAAAATCACTGTTGTGTTTGGATCCCAAGACATTTCCTACTCTTCCTGTGCATATTCGTAAACATATTTCTGTGGATTACATGGTTTCACATCACCTTTTGATAGAAGCTAAATTGTCCCATTCAGTGATACTGACTCAAAAGTTGAGTCTGTAAGTGAAGTTTTTATTCCATCAGTCTGTTGAGAGAGATGCTGTCTCTAGATACACAGATCTGAATATTTACTTTGTTTAAAGTAATTTGATGTTAGAACCCTTAGGAATCCATGAATACTTCCAGTCTGATATTTCTTAAAGTGAAGTATGCTTATGGATCTCCTGTGACACTGGAACTTTTGAGGGGAAAGTGCTATTATGGAGGTGTAGGTAATGAAAAGCAAGTGGAGCTCATCACTCATGTAAAACTAGCAGATAAAGCCTGCATGTCACGTTTCTGTAGAGGGTGGTTTTGGGTTTTCTTTATTGTTGTTGTTTGGTTGGGGTTTTTTTAATTTTTTTTTTTTTTTTTTTAAGTATTCAATATAAAAGCAGAAAACCCCACTTGCAGAACCCCAATATGGTTGTGTGCTTTAGTGGTCTGCAGGTCTGCAGTTGCAAAATGATACTATGAATACAAAAGCAGAAATGAGCTCAAGAAGGAGGTATGCAAATTATCACAGGAAAAGTTCATAGAGAACTACTTTAAATGCTAAGATCTCTGACTCAAGAGGTCACTAATACATGGACTCTGGAAGCTAGAAATATGTACCAAAGGAAGCATCACTCTGTGTTTACTCATATACTTTTTTCCCAGCCATCCTCTGCTGGCTGATGTTTGGAACAGAACCATGGATTTTGTGGATTGGTTGTACTTACATGTTAGCCCAGGGGAGGCTTGCTGACCATATAACCCTGGATAAGCATAGAAGTAGAGTGGCATGGTAGAAATAAGTGTGGGGGTTTTTGTCTCTGGCAAACACAGCACATTTTTTGTCATTTTTTGTTTCATTTGTTCTGAAGTTTTAGAAACTTTCAAATGTACAAAGACAACTGGGAAATGGTTCTCCCTAAACCACTTAAACGGAGAGGGAAGCAAATGTAGTAAGAGAATTCATATAACAAAGATTTTATGCCTGTGAGCACTTCAGCATGTGCTTTAATTTCATTTCAGTGGTTATTTCCATTGAAACAAACATAAATATTAACTAAAGGTAAACTTGAATGTGAACTTCCAAAAGGAAAGACTAAAAGAGTGGTAAGGAAGAAAACAAAATCACTAAAGAAGAGACACTCTGCAGAGGTGAAAGAAAGCTGGTTCTTGGAGATAAAAAACTTTAGAAAGATTAAAGAACAACTTGTCTCAAAGAAAATAAAACTTGATTGGGAAGAAAGAACAAATGAAAATACATATGCATGGAAAGTGCCAAGACACTGCCTTTGCATAGCGGAGCACTCTGGTGTCATACACCCCCTTCTGAATAAATGTCTTTTCCTGCATGCTTTGCAGTATCAAAGCTCAAGCTATTTTTTTTTTTTTTTTTTTTTTGGGTAAATGTGTAGAAATTTGTTGTTAAATTGCAATGGGTTTTCTAAATGGGTCATAATATTCTGTTAACACAGGTTTGCTAACTTAAAATGTTGTTTGTTTTGTTCATTTTTGTTGAATCGGAAGAGTGTAATTTATGGAGAGGTCTGTCCTGAGTCTGGTATTCCTGATGATGAATGAAGATTGTTCATGTTACATATTTGGGGGATAGAAAGCCAGGCAATGCTTCAGGCAGTTCTGGAGACAAGCAGGGATTTTGAATGTGTTGGTTACCGGATGTGAACTGATAGATGCACACAGCAAGGATAACTGCATAGTGTTGACTCCATGATCATACAATGAGCAGGGATTGGTATGGCAGCACTTTTGTGGAAAAGGAGATGCAGATTGCTGTAGGTCACAAATCCAGTGTGAATCAGCAGTATCATGTTATTGTTAAGTAAAAAGGTAGATCAGCTTTAGACTCCAGTGTAGCCTATCAAGAACATTGAGGGAGGCAGAGGTGGGGGAGAGGAAAATAAAAAGAAAAAAAGGGAGGGAGAGTGAGAAAGTTATTTTGGAGGTTGGTGGTTCCTCAGGGATTAGTCTCCTCTCCCTAGTATCAACTGGTAGAATGGGAGGAAATGGCCTCAAGTTGTGCCAGAGGAGGTTTAGAATGGGTATTAGGAAAAATTTCTTCATTGAAAGTGGTCAGGCATTGGAATAGGCTGTGCAGGGAGGTGGTGGAGTCACTGTCTCTGAAGGTATTCAAAATACACGTAGATGTGGCACTTCAGGACGTGGCTTAATGATCACGGTGGTGGTAGGTCAATGGTTGATCTTAGAGAGGTCTTCCAATTGAAATGCTTCTGTGAAAAGAAAGGGGTGGAGGGTGTGGGGAAGATAAGAATTGTTGAGATTTTATTTTGAGTGAGTCTGAAGGAGAGGGGAAAAAAATGCATGAAACAGTGAAAGACATGTATAAAGGGACTTTGCAGACAGCTGTAAACTGGTCTGCTGTCATACAGGAATCAGTAGATATAAATTGTACCAGAAGATGAAAATCTTGATTTTCATTACACAGAATTGTAATGGTAAAGGTAGCTTGCCTCTATAATACATTTTCAAGGATGTTGAAATTTCTGTTCTTGAGTGTCAAACAAAGATAATGAGCAACCTATACAACATCTTGTCAGGAATGGCTTAAGTTTAAATTGAGCCTTAACTCATAGTCCATCCCTGTTTTCCTTGTACTGAAGTGACTGATGAATCTCTGGGTCTTGTCTGTCCACACCTGTTCTGGCTCTGTGTTTGTGTCTGTATGTGCTTGTATGTTGAATAAATGTGGCAATGGTGACTGCGTTTTGTGCAGTAGTTTGTTCTGCTGCTATGCATTAAATGTGCCCACAGTCTAAGTAACAGTGTATGCCTCTTGAGAGAGTAATGAAGAAGGACAAGGGAAGGAAATGTTGTTGAGTTTTAAACAAGAAGTGAAAGGGTAGTGGTGTTGGTGGGCATCCTCCAGCAGACATCTGAACCCTTAGATGAAATATGTCTGTTATTGAGGCAGGCTTTACCTGGATTCTCTGCTTCATTAGTGAGAAAGGGAGACGCTGTCAGACGGTTCATCTAAAATTGAGTGTTTTATCTGGCATTGAAGATTGCTTTTCTTCAGCTACACAGAGCACTGTTTCTAAAAGTAAGTGTGTGATGAAACTAAGCCTTAGGGAACCAGTTAAAAACAGAAACACAGACTATTTTGTGGGGGTTTTTTGTTTGTTTTTCAGTTGTAAGACAATAGCAAGTTTTCAGTAATGAGGATTCAGTAAGCCCTCAGAGTTTTGTGCCAGCACTTTTATCACATTCCGTTTTGCTGAACCTCTCTTTGAACTCTGGTTTTGGTCTTCCATGGCAGCCAAGGCACCATACAAATTTAATAGTCATTGTAAAATCTGCAGAATGGATGCTGTCAAATGCAAGAGAGTATTTTTTTTAAAAAATCAAATTAAAAGGAGTTAGTTTTGAATGCAAAGCCCAAGTAGTTTGACATTAAGTATGTACTTAGTAAAAGATCAGTATATACTACTAGTTTTGCAACTTCTGTGCTTCTTGATGATACAGTATTTTAAATGGCAAAATTTTCTAGTGAGCTGTCTGTTCAGTGAGTTGTTTAGCTCGCTAATAGATCCAAGTATCTGCTCTTTGTTGCAATTTTTCCTCTCTGTGCTCATGCCAGTGAATTGTGACAACAATTTTTCTACTCACCTGTTAGCCACAAACTATTCAGCTGTCTTCTTTCTACCCAGATAGACATCAAATCGAGAGTTGTTGTTTTTTCAGAAATTCTCAATTCAGTGACCTGATAGATCAGTGGAAATTTGTATTTCCACAGAGGTCATTTTTACCTTCTCTCCTGAGATCAAGATCATGCAGGATGCTGTGCTGACAGCTCTGACAGTTGTAATTGGTTTGCTTTGATGCTGCGATAACTCACTCACTTTCTAACTTCTTTCTTTTATTTTTTACTTTTTTTTTTTTTTTTTTTAACTCCATCCCTTCCAAATGCAGACTTAAACTGCAGTGGACTCACTAGGATCAAGATTTAAAGTGCTTCAACCCTCATGGTTTTTTACATGATAGTTTGTCCTAGTAAGCTCTTAGATGTACATCAGGCGCACAGAAAATTCAGTGATCACAGTGGTACGTAGGCTATGGCACTATGTAAGGGAAAGCTAGATCTCTTCACAGCGGTACCTGATGTATTCTCTTTCAGCTGCTTTCCTGCCAGGCATGTACATATATTCTGTAGTCTCTCTCATCTTTGTCTAGTTTTCTGGAGAGGTTTTATTGAAGATATGTCTTCATACGTCTTTATTGAAGATATGTCTTGTTGCATGTCTTCAGCTGGTGCTCTAGTTGCCATGTGGCTTGCTTTGGTGACTGCTCAAAGGGTGGAGAGTAACCACACCAGAATAATCTCTCATAAAGAGCTTAGTGTATATAAATAGTTGCAACTGCTAAAATGGTTATGCTGCTACACATTCCTTGGTTACTTATCTTGGTCATCTAAAATGACATCATGGATTTATAGTCACTTCTTGAATGCTTTTAATTGTACTGTACAGTTTAATTGGTACAGTTTAATACACTTTCTGCCTGCAGTTATGCTGACTAATACTATTATTAACCATTTCATGGTACTCTAGGAGTCTAGTCTTTCTGGGAGTGATAAAATAGATTTTAAAAGCTGTGTAGATAGTTGGACGTGCAACATGAATGTATGAAACACAGTAAGCCACTGTTAAGCTTATGTTCTTTCTCTGCCTTGCTCCTTATTTGCATTTATACATTGAATTTGTACTACTGTATTGCTGTGGATTTACTTGTAGGCTCTTTTAGAGAACGGGGAGAGAGAAGCTTGAAGGGATGTTCTATCTGTTTTAACTTTGTTGTGATTTCCACTCTCCTGTGTCATGTTAGTGAATGGGAGTTAGCATGATAGCAAAAATGAACCAACAGTAGTGGATTTATTTATGAAGAAAAATCTGCCATGCCAAGGTTCCCATGTAGTTCAAAAGGTTCTCCTTAGAGCGGGCGGCAGCCTGGGCCTTCAGATTCCATTCCAGATCATCTGTATACTGATGAGGGGGGCTCCTAAAGTATATTCTTGCTTGGTTTTGTCTAGTAGTCCAGTTCATGGGCCCCAATACCAACAGTATGAGCAACAGCAAATTGAGTTGAGACAACAGGAATATGATCTTCAAAAAGGCACTGATGATTCAAACGGAGAATGCTCATATATACGCCTGGACTGGACACTTCAGGTCCAGGTCACATCAGTATTCTTTGTTAAGTTAGTGAATAGTTGAGAAAGTGCTGTCTCTTGAAGTGTTTGCCTCTGTGCTGTCTTGCTGTGAGGATAAAGGCAATGAGGATGTTGGCAGTGTTGGGTCTCAGTCTGTGCTGTCCCTCTTCTACATGAAGAGCTTGTACTTGCAGACCTCTAGACTTGGAAACCATTGCTCCACTGCTGTGGTTTTGTTGTTGGTCTTCTGTTGTTGTTGGTTTGGATTTATTTTTTGTGTCTCTGGCGGCCTTTCAAGGCTCTGCTGAAAAGATAAAGCTATATGGGATTGAACTGCAGTTGCCAAGCCCTTCTGGTCTGCCCAGTTGCTTCTTCATTTCTCTCTCTTCTGCGAAGGCTCTACAGTAAGTAAGGTACTGGAGGGGAAGTTAAGCCTTAATTGCATGAGAGAAGGTCAGAGATGGTTTAAGGATCTTGCTCCTCTATCTTTAATACATACATGGATGTATCTTGAACCAATAGTACTGTTTAGTTCTCCAGAACTCTCAGTGGCTCACTGTTAGACCAACTCTGAAAGCTCATCTCAGAAGTTACTTTTATTTGCTGTATTTTTACTTGATTGTTCTCTCTTACACTAGTTCTTATTTGTTAAATGCTTGCTTTGCAATTCAGCATGTGACACGTAGTAGGCAATTTTAATGAAGTATCCTTAATATCTTTCCTCCTCTTTCATCTCAGACTCTTCCCTACCTTGAAAACTTAGAAAATAAAAGAAGGAACATGTTTTTTAAGTGTAATTTTAATAAATCTAGTAAGCACAGGCTTTTTTTTTTTTTTTTTTTTTTCCTTCTTGTTTTAAATACTGTATAATTGAATAGAAGATCTTTTCCAGAAATGGTAAAAATGTTCTAGGATTCTTCTTTTTTTTTTTAATTGATCTTTTCCCCTCTTTGCAGATGTATTTGTCAGGCCTTACACCAGAAGATCACTGTTCTGGTCACTCATCAGTTGCAGTATCTTCGTGCTGCAAGCCAGATTCTGATTCTAAAAGAGGTAAGTGATTTCAGTTTCTACATGTTTGTCTCACGTACTTTCAAATTGTCCTTTTTAATCTGAGAATGGGCCGAGAGGGGAATATTTGTAGTTTGGAAATACATTTTCTGTCTACAAATGACCAGGTATGTTTTTAAAGCTTTATAATTGTTAATGAAATCAGTTGATTTTTGTTAGACTACTTACTGTCCCTGAAAAATCTGTTTCTGAATTTTTATGCATATACATAATCTTACATACTGACTTATCTTACATATGTGTAATACGCTGTGAGAGAATTACAGTATCACAGTATCACTTAGGTTGGAAAGGACCTCGAGGATCATCGAGTCCAACCTATCAACACAGACCCCATGACTAGACCATGGCACCAAGTGCCACGTCCAATCTCCTCTTGAACGCCTCCAGGGTCGATGACTTAACCACCTCCCTGGGCAACCCATTCCAATGACGAACGACTCGCTCAGTGAAGAACTTCCTCCTCACCTCGAGTCTAAACCTCCCCTGGCGCATCTTGAGACTGTGTCCCCTTGTTCTGGTGCTGGTTGCCTGGGAGAAGAGACCAACCCCTTCCTGGCTACAACCACCTTTCAGGTAGTTGTAGAGGGCAGTGAGGTCACCCCTGAGCCTCCTCTTCTCCAGGCCAAAGAATCCCAGCTCCCTCAGCCTCTCCTCATAGGGCTTGTGTTCAAGGCCTCTCACCAGCCTTGTTGCCCTCCTCTGGACACATTCAAGTGTTTCGATCTCCTTCTTAAACTGGGGGGCCCAGAACTGGAATTACTTATTTTGAGGCTATGTTAATGCCTTGCTTTTACTCTTACACTTCTGTGTGAATTAAGAAGTAATGTTGATTTTGCAAGCAGTCTCTTTTTTAAATTAAGGCTGAGAAATGATCACAGATACCTCGAGAATGAGCAAGCCTTTAGCAAAACCGGATTCTTGCAAACTTTGTTGTACCAGATATTCGCAAATAAAGGGGAAATGCAGGAACTTCAGCTGTTTGTGTTTTGCTATTTTTTAAAGTTGGATGTGTGAAGTATGTGAAATGACATTTGATGCATCACAAAGTTGCAAAAAAGGGACTCGAAGCATGTTTTTCTTCCCATTCAGATCTGTGTAAAAGTTACAGTAGCTTTCTAGAGCGGAGTTTGTGATAGAGTATAAGAAGTATGGAAATGGTCTGTGAGGCTCTTTGTAGAGGTCTGCAAAGACCAGAAAATTAAGCTGCTGTTTACCCCTAGCCTGGAATAATATAAAAAGGCTGATGGTTATATATGTAGTTTAACAGCTTGTTCTAAAGCTGCATGGCTGTCTCCTGCATATTCTCCAAGGAAGTGTATCTTGCCTAGTTGTAACTGGGACTTTTGTCATTCTGTTTGTATTCTCCTTGGCCTGGTTAACTGCCAGGAAGGGACTGGTTAGAGGGAGAAGAGCTTGTTTCTGCCTTTCTGAATGAGGGACTAGTATTTAAAGGCTTCATCTCAGTTACTGCGATGGGATATGCACTTAGCAGCCGCGGAATCACAGAGACAGTAAGGATAATAGGTAGGCAAAATTGTCCTTTACAGAAAGTGTATAATGAAGATAATCAAAGCTTATATTGATTGTAGGGTAAAATGGTGGGGAAAGGTACCTATTCAGAGTTCCTGAGATCTGGCATCGACTTTGCTTCCCTTTTGAAAAAAGATGAAGAGGTAGAACAGCCATCAGTTCCAGGAACGCCCAACCTGAAGCCTGCCAGGAGCCGAACCTTCTCAGAGTCCTCTGTCTGGTCCCAGGATTCATCTGTCCACTCAATGAAAGATGGAGCAGTGGAACAGCCACCAGTGAGTGCTTAAAGGATAGACAATTCTCAATTCTTGTCTGGTTTTTTAACTTTAATTTTGATAAGGCTTTCCCTACTGCATTTGAATTTCAGGGATTGTTGAACTGCATTAACAAGTGAGAGCTTGCCCACAATGGATCTGCCCAGCACTGTGCATGGTTGGCAGTCCTGCCACCCGAGCTGCAGAGGGCAGACATCGCACAGCTCTGCCCTATTCTGCTCAAACCCAACAGACTGAGTTTAGTCAGATTCAGCTTCAACTCTGCTGGATGCAGGAAGCATTCCTATAGGTGTCCAAAGAGACTGCACTGTCCTTCCTTCCTTCTGTTCTCTAACAGCAGTGCTCTAAGGGGCCATTACCACTGTTTTGGGTGGATTATTGCGTTTGTGCAGTGCTGAGCTTGCATTAATACTCCCTGAAATCCTGAGTTCTGGGAAGTGCATGCAGAAGAAGTGGCTTTATACAAAGTCTACATCTGCATGGCTGCCATTAACATACCCACATGATCTTGATCTGGCCCCAAAGGAGGTAACCTTGGGACACACTGCATTGCTCTCCCCAGACCTTCTGTTAGTGAAACTAAAACATGCCAGTTAGGCTTTGAGGTACCTTGTTATCTCTTGATCTGCAAAAGCAGCCCAAACGTTTCTGTTCTAGAGGTGGCCTTCTGCTGGTGTCTTGTGTTCACATAAAACAATGCAGGAGCCCTGTAACCCTGTGTTAGCACTGCTTTCATGGAGCACATGGAACAAATAATCCCTCAATGATTGTAACCTTTGTGCTATGGAGATATATTATTTATGTTTCTTTACTATGGTGAAAAGCAGTGAGAGTTATTTACCAAAAAGAAAAAAAAAATGTAAATATTGTTTCATGCTTTTTTTTGAGGAGTGGTTTTATGCCCAAAAGTAGTCAACTTAACTGGTATTATTAATGTTGCAGTGGTGATTCCACTATTAAATCCACAAAGGTGTGACAGATGTTTTAGCAGCATTATTGCTGTCTGTTGGAGGCAATGGGTGGCAGTGGCTGGAGAAATAAAATACCAAGATAGTTTTCTTTCCTTCTCTGGATGGGTAGGTGGTATTTCTTCCTTTACATCTGAGTCAGATTCCACTGCTGACAACAAAATCAAGTGTTCCATGTCCACTGATCTGACACTTATGTTTTCTATCACGTACGTCATCAGAAACCAACCAAACAAAACCAGAACTTGGTTTATTTGATTAGTTCTTTTGCCTTCTTTATGCCTGTCTCATTTTTCCCTTTTCTGTCTTTCAGTGTCCCTCATCCATTGTTTGCTTAATACCATTTCTTATTTGTTGTTTTACTTAACAAATGCTTTGTTGGTACTTAAAAGGAGGTGATTAGAACTTCATGAGTAATTTGTTACTTGGGGCATATGTTGATTGATTTTGGTGAAACTTGCAGAACATTATTTACTTTAAATACTTTTCTAAAAATGAAAGGTAACACACAGTTGCAGTCTTGGATCTTAGGAAAAATTTCTTTACTGAAAGATCAGTGAGGCACTGAAACAGGCTGCCCAGGGAGGTGGTGGAGTCAGCATCCCTGGAGGTGTTCGAGAAGTGTGTAGATGTGGCACTTTGGGATATAGTTTAGTGGTCGTGGTAGTTGGGTTATAGTTGTAATTGATGATCTTTCACAGATTGACAAATTGCATTGGATTGGAAGGGAACCTTAAAGGTTATACTGTCCAACTCCTGTAGTGAACAGGGACACCTCCCAGATAGATCAGGCTGCCCAGGGCCACATTGAGTCTGATCTTAAAGGTCTTTTCCAACCTTTATGAAGCTGAAAATATAATCTTCCCCCCAAGTCAAGGCCTTAGTTTCCAAAGCTGTTATGACTGAAAGCAGTATATAAGAAAATAAAAGCGTGGTTTAGTATTCAGTTAAAGTATTTCTGGTTGTAAATGAAGTAATTTTACGTTCTGTGATGCAATGCAAAATCAAATCGCCATGGTGTCATTTTGCAGCATAAATTTTTCGTCATTACTTGCACTGACAGTAATTTCTTTTTTCTCAAAGCTCTAGTTTCATCATTCAAGGTTTTTAACATGTAGCCACATTATCTCCTTATTTAAATATTTGCTAATTCTGAAACACTTTTCAAATGGCTTACTCTGAATCTCTAACTGCAAGGTAGATGGTTTTTATTCTGTTTATCTTTTTGTTTTCAGACTGAAAATGTGCTGGCTGCAGCGCCAGAGGAGAGTCGTTCTGAGGGAAAAATAAGCTTCAAGATCTACAGGAAATACTTTGCTGCAGGAGCAAACTACTTTGTGATTTTTGTACTTATACTATTCAATATTTTGGCACAGGTAAATTGTGGGGAGTCATAAGTCATACTGAATGTATTTTAGATTTGCCTTTTCATTTTTAACACAGTGTACGCTTGTAACTGTGATGTTTCATCTAAAACATTTGGGAGCATAGGAGCATGGTGTTCTTCAATAATTTTCAAGTATACTAGATCAAATTTTGTGTATGAGCATGAAGGTTTGGTGCAGTATTGAGAAGTCTTGCCCTAATACTTTTAAAAAAGTAATTACTGGCAGCATAGCCCAGAAGCCAGAATTGTAAGCCAGTCTGATTTTTAGAGATAGAGAAAAAAGTCATAAGGTGTATAAAGTAGTGGTTAATAAATGTGAACAGTCAGTATTTTTCCAGCTGGGAAGAGTAAAGAGTTTTACTGAGTATGGGAAGACAGAGTCTGACAGTGTTTAAAATGCGGCAAAAAAAAAGCTTGTCTGTTGGTAATGTGCAGTCTATGAGAAGGGTGAGAAGGGAGGCTCACTTCACACTGTTCAGCAAAGTAAGAAAGTGAGGAAGAGGATAGGCAAATGTTATGTGCAATGCAGACTGTTACAGGTATGTAAAAGAATTTGTAAACAAGAAAAATTGTTTTGAAACTTACTGAAAGAAATGGTGAGTCGGGGAAGCTGCGTGAAGGTAGCTTATTGCCTTTTTCTCTGTTTCCTGCTGAGAAAGCTTAAACTCATTTCATGGAAATGATTTGCCTTGTCTGTAAGAAATAATCTATATATTTAGATGTGTTACTTCCTTTTTGCTTGTCCTTGAATTAAGTCTGTTGGAAAGATAGCTGAGTGAGATTAAATCTCTACGGCAGACCAACCAGAACTTTAAATTCACGTGAACAGAGGTGTGTTTTGAGATAAGTAACACTCTTACAAGTTTGTAGTCACCCTTCTGCACAGAAGGAAGGTGGCAGTAATAGTTCCCTCCCTCTCTTCTCTCATCCTCCTTCAACCCTGTTTCTAGTAATTATCTCCTGTAAACACAAATTTCTGGACTGGTAACATCAGAGAGTTTGTTAATCAAAAAGCATTTGGAATATCTCAAGTAGCAAATTTAGGAACTGAAAAAATGAGTTCTTTAATGTGCAATTAACATACATTGGGAAGAACTACTGTATTTTGTTTGCTTAAGTGTACTGCTTTCCTTTAGTTTGCTATCATGTAAGGTAATTTAAGGTAACTTCTTTCTTTGTAGAGGATTCTAATGCACTTTCTAATGTGTTTTGCAAATTGCTGCTGATCTTGAAAGACTGGGTGGCATACTTTACTGAATATGTGATATTTTCCCAGAGAACATGAAAGAATAGCAAGGAAATTTAATTTTCTAATGTTTTCTTCAATTTGTAAGATGATTTTTGTGTTTACCCCTTTTACTCAAGGTGGCATATGTGCTCCAAGATTGGTGGCTTTCTTACTGGTAAGTTGACAATAAGAACTGGTCAATCATTTTTGCCTTTTCAGTCAAGTGCAGTTTGTCTAATAGAAATCAGTGTTCTGTAAGTGATGGGAATCTGTTCTAGGACACTTCAGAATATGGTTGGTATTTTTCTGCTCTCCACTCATTTTGCATGGGGGGAAAAGTAAAAGGTTAATTTTATGCTGAACTATATCCTGTGATTGCTTTTACTTGTGGTGCATGACATCAGTACATGGGATTTTCTTGAACTACAGTTTTTATCAGAGTTGAATGTAGAAGCTGTTAAACACACTCATGAACACTGGCAAAATGTGATCTGATGATCTTTATTTTCTCTGTGTATTTCCAAAGGGCAAATCATCAAGAAAAGTTGAATGTCACAACAAACGGAATTAATGGAGTAAATGGGACTGAACACCTAGACCTTACCTTTTACTTAGGAATTTACGCAGGTAGTTACATGTTCACATCTGTGTGTCTAAAGAACTATTTATTGTCTGAGCTGTCATAATAAACAGTTTTGAGAGGTGGCTGTGTGGAGAAATATGATTTCTATCAGTAACAGGGTAACGTCTTAATGTTAGGAGCTTGAGTCTTGGTTCCCGAGTAAATTCATTGGAATGAATAAAATCTAACAGAAGAAATAGGTTAACTCTTAATTTGCTTTGCCGAGATTTTGGAAAGTAAAGTAGAAATTGAGTGTTCAAAAAGTCAGTCACTGTGAGGTTATGGTTGTTGTCTATACTAATAGGTCATTGAGCTATTCTTCAGTCATTATATGCATAGGCAGGAGGAATGGATATTCATTCTGCGCTGTCCTTAAACTTGGCACGGCTGTATTCCTTCTGAAGTCCCATAGCAAAAGAACTATTTTTTAAAAAGCATCCTAGATGGGTATGCAAAACAAGATGTTAAAATGCATTTCAGTACTTTCAGTAGGTAGCCATATGCTTCTGAATATCCAGGAAAGTGTGTTGGTCCTTGTGTCTAGGCATCCAAACATCTTGAAATACTGCTATGGAATGTAGTAAAAATTGGCATAGAAAAATCATATGTAGAAGTATGCTCTCAAACTCTGCTATTTAGTACTTCTAGTGATGTGCAGTTTTGGATATGTAAACAATATATGAGAAATAGGAGAAAATAGGTGGAATACGGTAAGAATATGCATTGAATACATTCAGGTGAGAGGATAAGCACAGGATTTATTGTCTGGGTCTTTTACAGGGGAGATTCCTTATAATCTAAGTGTTTGTCAGAAAATACTATGCTTGGCCTGGAGAGCAACAACTTAGGAGCCAGATAAACTTGGCTCTTATTTTCTATGTGTAATGTCTTATTTCATGAGCTATTCCAGTGGACTACACAGTATGATTAAGTGTGGCAAACTTGTCTTTCTCTGACCAGAAAACCTAAACCACGTTATGGAAAATTTTATCCTTTAAGGCAATTTTCTTTAGAGATAGCAGAATGGCAGAAGTTACCTTTATATTGAAATGTTCAGATGCCTTAGTGAGATATTTGCCATAGTTGAACAGAGAGCACTGACTTGCCTATCTGAAGTTGTAAGTGAAGTTGAAAAAGTTATGAGAGAGTAAATTTCATACACAGTGCATAATAATCTGACCTTTTTCTATAATCTCTGAAATGGTATAAAATAATTTAACATCTTTATTTCTGATTGTCAGTGTCGGGAAAAAGGAATTAAAAAAAAAACAAACCAAAAACAACAACCCACCATGGTAGTTCCTTCTTAGTCCTTGTTGTTTTTGCGAGACAAAGATGTAGAGAAGTAAAATTTGTGTTAAGGGGAAACCCTGTTGTCCTGAATTAAGGTACCATTCTGTAAAGTGAGTGTTCAAAGAGTCCTTGTTGCTCTCATACTGAGGTAGTAAGCTTGTAAACAGGGAAAGCAAAAACCTTTGGCATGACACAGACAACGGACTTGAAAGTCACGTGCCCCCTCCTTCTCTAAGCCTTTTAAGGTGGTGAAGATCATGCCAGCAGCTTCTGGTGGCTTTCAAGCCTGAGTGAAGTTGTACAGAAATGTAGAGTTCCCAGGATGTGTTCCTCCTGTTCCCAGTCCCAGAGACTGCTATTAGGCATGGGCTTTGCTGCAGCCCCTGCTTAGTACCTCTTCATCTCCCTTTTTGCATGACCCAGCTTTCCTCTTTGAGTATGTGCAGTTTCGTTTAGAATAGTGTTTTCCATTTACCTTGCCTGTAACAGATCGTTCAGGACAAGGCAAACAAGCTCTCATCCCAGCCATGAGCATTTTCTTAACAAGAGAACAGCACAGAATGTGGGTAATAAACTGCAAGCAGGCAAATGAGACGGTGATGTTTTCTTGCACCCTGGGAGAATGCAGCAGTAAGCAGGATGGAATAGCTGGTTGACTTAACCACATCATATCATTTAAACCCTCACTCTTTCCCACTGTTCCTATAGCAGTACCTGAATTGTGTCCAGTTTCAACCTGTCCTTAGAATAAACAGTGCTTTATGTTGGTAACTAAGGTCTAATTTAATGGTGTCCTCAAGGCCTGAGCATCTGGGCTTGTGGTGGCTGTGCTTAATTTCTGGAGCCGATCACCTGGAGCCTGGAAGCACCACCAAATGTAAGGTTAACGCTTGGACTGTTCACCTTCATTGACTGGGACTTTGGGCAACCACATTGGAGATCACACAGAGCAAACAGTGCAGCAGCAATCTCAACATTCTTTGTTTCTGTCTTTTGCCCTGTAGCACCCATGTCTTGTGAGTGGAGATGTGCCCAGAAGAAAGACAAACAGTCTGCAGACCAATTCCCTAGAAGGGCTTGATTTCACATGGCATAAGGGATGCATCTTATGCTATATTAAAGAAATACACATAATTTCAATGATTTGATGTGGTTTACAAGGGGAGGAATGGCATGAGTGGTTTGGGCTGATTGAAAATAACTCAAGGTTGTCTCTAAATAGCCATGTATATATTACTTGGTTAATACCTGCTGGCAAATGTTGAATCTTCACAGTGACCTCTGCAAGCCACAATTATACACGGCACTGTGAAATGAATTTCTTAGCAGAGCTCTTACGCAGAAGCTTTTAATACAGATTTATTTCATGGGTTAACAGACATTTCCTAACATTTCTATAAAACTACCAATTCTTTTAAACAGAAAAAGAGAAATTGTTTAAACCAATGATACAATAGTAACTGAAGCTAGTGGCAAATATAAGATGCCTACATTCTGTGCTCAGTCTGAGAGGCTTAAATTTAGATTACTGCTATACACAAAAATCAACATTTTTTAATTGTTTTTTTTTAGTTCTATTTTGGTTTTACATTCTTTTCCTTGTGAAAGATCAGTATATGAATGCATGCTTTGTCCATGTTTTTTTAATTTCAGGTTTGACAGTGGCTACAATACTGTTTGGCATAATAAGAAGCCTTCTGGTGTTTCAAGTTCTTGTTAATGCTGGTCAGAATTTGCACAACAAAATGTTTCAGTCCATTTTGAAAGCTCCTGTCTTGTTTTTTGACAGAAATCCTATAGGTAAGTTTAATAGCAAAAATCTCCTTAATGTTTAATGTACCTCATTGATTATACTAACTATATTTTTTTTAACAATTACACTTTTACAGTATTTTTGCACATTCATGTGTTGTGGGTGGGTTTTTTTTCTGCTTTTACTTAAAAATTTTTAACAATGTGGTATCTTTAAATTTTGAAAGTCAGAATGTTGGCTTCTCTTCAAACACAGTCTACAGAAAAATGAATTACTTTGGTATCCTGCATTCACCTGCTAGATGCATTGCTGTTCTGATTCAGCCACACAGGAATGTCTTCTATATGCTGAATGTATATGCATACATTTTGTGAGGATGCCTTCTTGGGATTTTCTTTGAAAGCTTGACCCCAACAATTATTTACTCTTTTAAAGAAATAATCTTAAGCACACATAGTAATTCAAGGTTTTGAGAAAATATGTAGCTTACTGTCCTTGCAGAATGCATGAAAGTGTGAAGTGTGCAATTTAAAACTGTAATCCAGATCCTTATGTTCTTCAAAAGAAATGAGAGAGAAGCTGTGGTAGAGTGAACAGTGGGGAAGTGGGGTGGTGCTGATTTATTGGCCAGTCTTACATGAGAAACAGAAATCTGATGGTCTTCACTACCTTGAAGAAACAGAATGGAGGCTTGTTCTCATAGTTCCAATGGCCACTTAATGATTATAAGACTACATAGCTACATGTTTCAGAAGACTTACTAGTATTTTAAGGAAAAAAACAATTGTGGAAAAAAGCTTCATTATCATAGTACAATGAATGAAGCATACAATTTTTCCTATAAAAACAACAATGTACAACTTCAGAAGTTTAAGGCTGTGTTATGTGGTCTGCTTACATTGTGAGTCTGTGGTAGCATGAATGAAAGGCCACTGCGTAGGATTAGAAGTGAAACCTTAAGCTCAAGAGAGAGGTTAGTGAAGAGCTAATGAGAGCACATACATGAGAAGAAATAATATTACTGATGGGATTTGTTGTCACATAGGCAAGGATTTTCCTCTTTTTCCTCCCTTTTTTTCTTCTCTCTTTCTTTGTTGTTTGGTTTTGCTTTGGTTTGGTTTTGGTGGGTGTGTGTGCACAGTACATACATTAACTATATTTCGTTCATAGCAAACTAAGGACTACAGAGCAAACACCAGAGACAATGTAGAGTAATAAATAACGGTTTACATTGTAACCTACTGTGAAGCTTAAATTAGCATTGCTTTGTAAAAGTGACATTCATAATACCCGCCTATCACTGATAATTCAAACACTGTCACAACTTGGATATGTGTGTTTCTATTTATCAGCAGATACTTTATAGTAGAAGGCTAACTTCAGTGTGCATCTATTTCTTTGCTTTCATCCTTCTGTTGGTCATGGTAGCATGCAAAGGTACTGCTGTTCAGATTATTCATCTTTTGAGAAAAGGTAAATGGAAAAGATGACATGTGAGATAGACTTTTGTTCACAACTGCAGTATCTAGCAGTTGTGAAATTCTGGTTTTAATATCTGTGTTTCATTGTCTGATTTACACGGAGTTTTTTTACTCTGAATTTATCTTTTGGAACTTCAGAAGCTATATTTTTGCACTGGAGTAAGATTTGTGGGTTTTGTTGTTTTTTTTAATATGCCTTACTATGAAGTACATACTAAAAAATATTTGAAATTATAAAAGGCTCCTTTTTCTAGGGTTGTAACAATAATAGCCAAGCTGAACTACTAGTTACCATATCCCATATTAGCAAAGCTGATACTGCAGTGTCAGATCTGTCATTTACAGCATCAAATGTGTTCTCAGTATTTGTGCGAGTTGTCTAAGACATTAGCAGAAGCACTTGCTGAACTGAAGGTTGCTGCTTTATTTATTCCTAAGTAATCAGCAATTAAAAATACCATGGTTAGTATTTTGAACACATGGTGATCCATGTTTCAAAGTTGAGGAAGGAAGCTTAAATACATAGACATCCCAAGCTCTTGATAGTTCTTACTGGGGAAACAGTCTAATGAGCAGCATCAAGGAGTTGACTTTAGGAAATGGAAATACGTGATGAATCATGGCATGTCTGTCATCTCTCAACAGTGTAGATCCAATCAGAAATTATGCTTTGTGAATCACTTCAGGCATAAGCCCAAGATCTCTCTTTACAGACTGCATTAACAATAATATATAGGGAGGGGAAGGTCGTAAAGGGAATAGTAACGAGTGTATTTTTGGAACCTGGATTAAATAGCAGACATAGAAAAGGAGTGTGAGGACCACTCTTCTTTCTCCCTTCCCACCCAAAAGTATTTCTCGGTATACAGATTTCCCCTTTCTACAATTTGGCATGTGTCTAAAAATACTTAGACATTGCTACTTTAAGTTTGTTTTGCTTTGGAAGAACTTTATTAATAAACTGCTATCTCTCTTTAAGCATTTAACCCTAATGAGCTCGTAATCTTAAGTGAGTGAAGTTTATTGTGTTATTCAGGAAGAGTGATTGGGTATTTATGACTGAAATTCAAATTTATCATCAGATATCTGTAACGTGTCACTTTAAACAGCTGTAGTGTAAGCTTGATGGGAAGTTAGAGATTAAATGGTTGTATTTTTTGCTTTATCACATCCGACTTGTCTGCAACTGTTGATAGAGCTTCTTTATTTTATGGAGTCTAGAATTTGACTCTTGAAATTTTCTTTGCTCTTCTCTCCATATTCCAGCATGTATGTCAAGGTACCTGTAAGGAGAAAAATGTGGATAATTTCTACGTCACAGTGAATGCTTTATATATTCCTCTTCATGCATCACTTGCAGGAATAGAGGGATTGATTTCTGTGCTTGTCTGGCACAAGAGGGCAGCATGATCTGTTTTATCCCAACATTACAACAGCTAGTTAAAAGGATAACAAAATTTATCTCTAATGTTTTTAGAGATGATATTTAAGGAGTGAATTTTCATCCTCTTCACTGAGTAGTTGCAATGTGGTTCTGTTCCGTTGTCCTCATTATTTGGAGGCATAATATTTTCTCTTAATCTTATACATGGTAAGCTTTTCAGTTTCATGTAATGCTGAGTTCAGAAACTTTGTTGACTCTACAATTAGTGACCAAAAGTCAGGTAACTCTATAGAGTCTGATGCTTTGGCTCCATCATTCCTTTACATTTCTTTTCCAATCTGTTCATAACATTTAAAGCAAACTCAATAGAAAGCTAGATAAAAGGGTCCAAGACTTCAGCAGCAATGACTTGAATTGGGAGTTCCTTCTCTTGAAATTAGTTTCTTGCTGATATTTTAGGAGGCCCTAGTTTTGACAAGCTTCAGGATTTGATTGAAGATTACTTGCTTAGCTTGTAAATGAATTGTTCTTTTCAGGGATTTGGGGACAGAAATTTCTTTAGAGAAGGGCTGGTAATGTGGAACTGCATCACTGCCAGTAATGGTAGCTTTAGTGGAGATGGTGTGTAATTTTGAATTGCATTGAGTTTAGGAAACTGAAACTTGCTGCTGCTGTGCTGATGGGTGCTGTAAGAATGAATGATATGCATGAATTTGTTCAGATAACATAGGAATCTCTTTCTCCTCCAGAGATGTAAGATTCCTCTTTAACCAGAACCACTAAAGAAATACCTGCGAAAATCTAGCAACCTTTTTTATTTTTATTTTTAATTGTATCTTTCCAAACTCATGGTTCTTGGTTCATTGAGAGGAAAGAAATATTTTGGCAGACTTTACAGCATTTCTGGCCTTCTTAGAAAAAAGGAAACACTGAATGGTGCGATGATTTTTGTGACGTGTTAAATCAGCAGAATTATTTGTTTCCACACAAATGCTTTGTGGAAACAATAGGTAAACATTGATCCCTTTTGAGTGCTTAGGTAGAGCTTGACATTTTACCAGGTCATCAAGAGAAATACTCTCTTGTCTTGGCAGCCAGAAATTATGTTTTGAAATGATAGCTAATAGCAGCACACAAAAGCAAATTCCAAATATTAAAAGATAAAAACCATGAAAGCAAGCTGTTGTTATATTGCAGAGTTTGTTTTTTTCTTTAAGGCATAAGGATTTTAATTACGGAGTTCATAAATCAAGTGTTGAAACACCTATAATTTGACAAAGTTTCTTGATAGGATTAAAAGCGTGTTCATCAGTGCACAAGTGCCTATCTGCCTTTTATCTGACAGAAGTGTCAAATGTTAGAATGTTTAAATGGTATAATATTTGAAACAAATATGATATTTCAGCAGTCTGAAAATTACAATGCTGATAATGAGGTTGTTAAATTATACTCTATCAGTTGGATAGTGAAACTGCTCTAGTTAGTGTACGTTAATGTATGCTTGTTCACACAAGTGATTCTGCTGAACAAGTAGCATGTTTAAACAAGAAATACTGGTCTTAAACCCTGTGATTTACAGTAGGTGGTGTTTTGGCATATCATGCAGTTAACAAGGCAAAGCCTTATGTTAAAATATTTCATTTGTAGTCTCATTCATCACTGATATAAATATTCAGTAGCGATGCCAGAAAATGTATTGTATTCCTATTTGACTCAATGACTCAATTGCTTGTCTCTCTTCCTTTCTTTCTTTCTCTCTCTTTTTTCTTTTTGTTTTCTTTTTTAATCTTTTTTTTTTTTTTTTTATTGAAACAAGATCTCTGCTATCTGATACAATTTTCAGATATTTCCTTGTGGTCAAGATGAATTTTATGTGATCATAAAAAATGATACCAGCTGTTTTGACAGCTTTCATGTTCTCTTAAGCTGATAAAAAAAATATGTTGTCCTTAAAGCAGCAGGGGCATTGTTTTTGACTCTCTGTGCCAAGCTCTACAGCACATTCACGTGTGTGCAGGTTTGTTAGTTTATGTTGAAAAGAAGTCCCTATAGGACAGCCTTTTGTTGTAAAATAAAAACACAGATTCTGTCTTCCATGTTGGTAATCACTTGCATTTGTTGTTATTAAGATGGCAACACAATAGGATCCATCAATCATCAAGATCCTTAACAACCACACAGTGTTGTAAATATTATGTTTGGGTGTTTGAGTGGAACAGCTCGTCACTGAAGTAGGTGTGGTAATTAAAACCTGTTAGGTTGCTACATGTGCTAAGAAAAAAAAAAAACAACTTTAATGTTTTTTTCATATAACAATGGCAATATGTACTTTAAACCTTATCAGGGTGTGATTATTAAATGCTACTTTGTGGGAGTTGCTCATTTACAGTTAGTATTATCATGGCTTTTGTTAAGAGTTTAAATAGTCTTACACTTCCATGTGTTTTATCAGCATTATGATTCTGTCAGGAACCTTATAAAGTTGATTGCTATAGGAGTAGTCTTTAAAGTTAGCAAATAGTACTCTGGAGTTATGTTTACATTTATTATCTATTAGCATAACTCAGTTCAACTCTATCCTAGTTCTCTCTGCAATAATAATTGAATGAAACTTGGCTGAAAACTCATGAGACAAGCCCATTACATTTTTACTTTGCTTGTACTGACAGCCACTTCCAAGTGCAGTCTCCTGTGTTTCTGGCACAAGATTTCACGTTCTCTTCACAGAGATTTTCTATCTCCTTCGCATTAAGATCCCCTGGTGGGTAAAACAGCCTGCTGCGAAACTCATTTCTGACCATATGCTGACCTGCTCAGATACTGCAAAGTCTCCTTTTTTTCATTTGCTGAAGCAACTACAGAGAGCTGCTCTCATTCCACCTCAGCCAAGCAAAAGGAGGCAGGCAGGAGTTGACCAAGACAGAGAAACCCAATTAAAAGTATTGGCTTTAGAAGACTGCACAGAAGCTGTTCAGAGATATGTCTTTCCTGCAGGTGTAGCAGGAAAGTGAAAACGGAGTTGTGTTTTAGTATTGCATAGGTGGCAGGCTGTTCTGATTTGTGGCAAGAAGGAAGGAAATACTATTTGGAGACACTTGAAAAGAGAGAGAGAGAGACTGCAATAGTATTGATGGAAAAACTGCAAGGGGCTTAGAAAGAGGGCCTAGCTGAGGTGATGCAGCTGTGAATAAGCTTCTGGAGATAATCTGAAGCATGGAGGGCTTTTTTGGATTTGATAGTAACTATTCTAAATATTTATTTTTCTTTGCTATTTTTAATCAGCTTAAAAATTGCTGGATGCTGCTGTGACTGTTGTGGATAGTGGAGGTTGGAGCTGTCACATGGATAGAACTTCCTTTCTTACTCTTTGTTGATGCCTGTTATGGGTGGGAAACAAACATGTTTTGAAGAAATTAGGAAACATTTATCAAACCCCCACTTTCATTCCACCTTGGAACAAGGCAGAAGCATTTACAAAAACACTTAGTTCAGAGAAGAGCAGGGCAGAGATAATGAATAGCCAGATGATCAGAGCACATGACCTAATTGTGGCCTTCCAGTATCTGAAGGGGGCCTACAGGAAGGCTGGGGAGGGACTTCTCAGGATCTCAGGTAGTGATAGGACTAGGGGGAATGGAATGAAGCTGGAGGTGGGGAGATTCATGCTAGATGTGAGGAGGAGGTTCTTCACCATGAGAGTGGTGAAACCCTGGAATGGGTTGTCCAGGGAGGTGGTCGAGGCCCCGTCCCTGGGGTTGTTTAAGCCCAGGCTGGATGAGGCTCTGGCCAACCTGATCTAGTGTGGGGTGTCCCTGCCCATGGCAGGGGGGTTGGAACTAGATGATCCTTGTGGTCCCTTCCAACCCTGAATGATACTATGATACTATGTATTTAATGTGGGGAAGATAGTCCAGATCTTATCCCTCTCTGATTTGATGTAGACCTTGAACATGTGTCTCCCCCATCCCTTGCAAATCAGGCCCTTGGCTTGTCTGGGCTTCTTTACTCTGTCATAACCTTTCATTGCCACCTGTTACAGACACACAGACACAGTTAGACTGCTGTGGTGTTTGCACTAAAAGCAGGCCATTTTGTTAGATTTTGTGTTGGTTTTGTTTGTTTATTTGTTTGTTTTTATCTGAACAGCTGTAAATTAAAAAGAATGCTATCACACTGCAAACTCATTTCATAAGCATTATTATGCTTTATATGGCACAGAAATGTTTCTCCCAGATGATGCTAGATAATATGTACTGCAGCATCTGGATGACTTAATTTAGTCGTGTGGGGTTTTTTTGTGGTTTGGTTTGGGTGTTGGTGTTGTTGTTGGAGTGTTTGGTGGGGTCTGGTTGGTTGGTTGGTTTTGGTTTGTAGAGTGCCAGTATCCTGCAAATAATGCAACCAGTGAAGATTTGTTTCTGCCTGTGGTGATCTGAGAGAGTGTTTAGAAACAAAAGGCACTTCTCGATCCGAAATTAAAGTTTTAGTGTAGAAACTAACAGATGTTTTTAACGTGAATCTGCCTGTTTGGGCAACCCAGAAGAAAACCCAAAGATTAGAAATCAGCCGTAACAGAAGCAGAGGTCTTGAATCAAACCGGAATTCAGTGTACTGTTCAGTTTAAAAAATACAAACTTGATGCAGTTCATTACTCACAGTATCACTTAGGTTGGAAAGGACCTCGAGGATCATTGAGTCCAACCTATCAACACAGACCCCATGACTAGACCATGGCACCAAGTGCCACGTCCAATCTCCTCTTGAACGCCTCCAGGGTCGATGACTCAATCACCTCCCTGGGCAACCTGTTCCAATGCCGAATGACTCGCTCGGTGAAGAACTTCCTCCTCACTTCGAGTCTAAACCTCCCCTGGCGCAGCTTGAGACTGTGTCCCCTTGTTCTGGTGCTGGTTGCCTGGGAGAAGAGGCCAACCCCTTCCTGGCTACAACTACCCTTCAGGTAGTTGTAGAGGGCAATGAGGTCACCCCTGAGCCTCCTCTTCTCCAGGCTAAACAATCCCAGCTCCCTCAGCCTCTCCTCATAGGACTCAGATATTTCCAAATCGTGCAAGACAACATCTCTTGCATGCTTCCATCCTGTGTTCCACAACTATTCTTTTTACCCGTCAGAATCAGTAGGTACTTTGTCAGAAGCTTTTTGTATGTATTCAGGTGAACACGTATGCAGGACCTCTTCAGGTTTTGATTTGTGGTGTCATTTTAGGGAAGATAATGCTGCTTTCTCCAAATATAACATTGACAGGCTGCATATGTTGACAGCTACCAGTCTTAAATGAGCTTTCTGAAGTGTTTTAAAATTACATCAAGCATATGAAGAACACTTTTTGTTTAGTTACTGGACGATAGTCCTGTAATTAGAATAGTAGTATGTAATGGGCATAAATTATTGCTTGAAGCAATACCAGTCTTGAGGTAGGCAGCTGAAATGGGAAACTGCAGGTTTATGAGATTAGTTTTAATGATCATTTAATTTGGGTTCTCACTGAACATTTTTGAGGTGATCATCACCTGCATATTTTGTTGCCACAGCTTTTGATTTTGGCTTAAGAAGAATATTTAGTAGTGGTGGTTGCCAGTGGGAGGTTGTGGAATGAGGAGGTTTCTGAAAAGTCTGGAAAAGTTGAGCCTGCTTTAGCTATTACTGGGTAGGAAATTACATTTACATAGCCAACTGGTGTATGGCAGAAAGGTGTCAAAAAATCTTCATTCTCAGTTGTTTGGGTCAGAGTAGAAGTGCTGTGTGTACTGAGGAGGTGGCTTTGTTTTCATATTAAACTTGTCACTGCTGTAGAAGATTGACAGAGGAATGCTTACCTGTTTGACTTCTAGTTGTAGCCTTGTCTCATCCTCTTAGTTGCCAGTTAAAAAATAATGGAGGTTACTAATACTCCTTAAACTTGAGCTTTTGCGATGTGCTACTTATGCAGTGTTTATGACATCCGTAAACTCAACAGAAGTTTAAACTCCCAGTAAGTTCATGGTTTGTCTGTCCACTGGAATGGCCCTTTTCAGTTTTCATTCACAGTGTAACTGAATTTATCCTCTCCTTCTGTGTCTGGGAATGCTACTCTTCAGTCTCTCCCAACCCCTTTATACTGTTTTCTGCATATATTGTGCCTTTTTCAAGCATAAATCTTCAATAGCCTGTGTTAACGCTGGGACACAGTGCAGAATAATCTGAATGTGCATAGACAACTGAGAAAGTGAAAATTTCTAACATGGACATTACTGTTGGCAATTATAAGGTATAATGGATTAAAAATAGATGGTCCAACTCATCCTCTTTTTTAATCAGATGTGATGACATTTCTCTACGTGTGTGGTAAACCTGTTTTTTCCCGATGAAGTTATTGTCTGTTTAATATTGAAATGATGCAATGTACAATATTGCTAATTTGTGCACAGGCAAGAGATCCTCTGCTTTGTGGTAGGCTTCCCTTCACTGGGAATATGTGTTCTGTTGTCCCTGCATGTATTCATTTCTCGGCATAATTACATGCTCATCAGTTTAAGTGTTCACAACTCAGATACAGTTCAGTCTAAATTTTCAGACAGAGTTCCTACATCTATTTTTAAGATAACTAATTTCTTGTAGAGAAATACTTCTCTTGCTCCATCCTTTCTAGGACATACCCAAAGGACAGTTAGTGATTAGATGCCAAGGGCATTTGCTCAGTCTTGTTTGGGTTGGGGTTTTTTACCCTTCTCTCCTTTTTAATATAAACATTTTAAAGCTTTAAATAAAGTTTATATTATCTTGTTCATCTCTTCTTCCAGAGCACTTTTTAAGTGTTTATAATCTCTCATGCTGGTCTTTAAAGAGAAGATGGTGAGTGTCTGTCTTCACATAGAGAGATTTGCTTTAGAATGTTAAATGTTTTTATGCAGCAGTCTTCTCACTACATGGGATGATGACCAGCTTCAGAAGTACTACTGCTGTTTGTCACTTGTTTGCTTTCTCTTTCCCCTCACTGAAATAGATGCATATATTCTTGATGCTGGTCATCTTAATGAAGAACCTTCTATTTCTGTTATGATTTGTAAACATGAGTGAATGTGTGTCACCTAATGAGACAGGAGAAGGAGAAACTAAAAACAAACTGAAATGCTAGGGTTCCTATGCCTGTTAAGACCAGATTTGCTGTATGGCACTTGTTAAGTTATTGTTAACTATGAAGTACAACGGGCATCTTTGTTATGGTAAGATTATCCTTTCAGCAGTAGAGATTAGGGGTTCAGTGAGTAAAATATTACTATTTTCTGGCATAAAATAACAGAACTTCTTCAAATCCATTATTTCTATTTTTCCACTCATTTAGGATTCCAATTTGAAGAGCATGTATAAAGAGGAATGAACAGGCCAAGAAGAGCATTCACAAAGGTTAACATTAGCTGAAGTTTACCAAGTACATAATAGAGGCAAGTTCCTCCAGACCATTGTTGAGAGCACCAGCATTAGGCTATTGCTCTTGCTGGAGAAGAGCTCTTTCTTACCCACTGCAGTGTGGGTGTTCAGAGTACCTAGCTGTCTATGTCCTTAAGGTGGGCATCTTAATAACTTCAGTATTCTGCATTTACCACAGAATTTAAGAGAAAGGAATGAACCCTTTTTTTTTTTATATACGTATGTACACACATCTATAAAAACTGCACATTTTATATATACATATATCACAAAAATATGGGAAAAGAAAACATAAGCTTCGCCCAGTGTTAGTACAATACTTCTTTCCTTTCTCCCTTTCTTCATTTCCCAGTCTCCTTTTAGTAGTATAATTCTCCCCCTTCCCAATCTCAACAACCAGCCAAAAGTAAACAATTACTGCTAGCCTTCCAAAATATTTCTGGTATTTCCTGACTAAAAAATGGTAAAATGGTTCAAGGAAAAAGAGTTTGTAGTAGTTACCTTTAGTCAGTCAATGTTCCCTTGCACTTGTAGAAAAGTTAAAAAAAAAAAAAGTAAAAAATGGATGCTAATATGAGGAAATCTTATCTAAGAAGCTCTTTCAAAATAAAACCAAAAATGAGAGGGAAAAGAAGTGCCTTGAGGTTTTTATAAAGCTGACAAGTTTTAGTATTCTAAAGTTGTAGCGACAATGATCTTTTTTTCATAATCAAGCTACAAGTGTAGTTTAATCTGGAATTCAAAGCCATTCACTATTTAACCCCCCAAAAATCCCCAACAGAAAAAATGGAAAAAACAATCCCAACATATTTCTTTTTTTAAATTGAGATAAGAAAAAATAAACTCTGCTGCACCTGAATTTAATAACCAGTGTTGCTCAGCTACTACCAAAGGCTTAAGGAACAGTGTTTAGAAGTGATTGTTCGAAAATAAGTGTTTCTCAAAGATTATGAGGGCTTATACAGATGATTTTGTTCACCTGCTGAGTGTTCGAGAGTAAAAATGTCCAATCTGACACTTTCCAGAAGTGTTTGTTGACTTGAAAAATAGAAACATTCCTGTGGAAAAATGTGATTTCATTAATTGTTTTCACATTTTAGCCACACAATAATGCAACGTGATGATATATTTTTAATACAGAGACAAACGTTTTGCAAAATGCAAAATCCCAATTTCTGAAATTATATGTTTTCATCTTAAAATGTAGGGCTGTAAGTACTTCTTAATTTAACAACTCTGCTTCTGTTGTTTTTACTTTGAGATGCAGGATGTTCAAATGTTTATTGATTGTTTTTTATTAATTGTAAAGCAGGCATGGAGATGTTTTGAATAGACACCCAATTAAACAGGCAGAAGGAGAACAAGTTAATGTTATAGTTCCTGGAAAAAAACAAGAATATATTCATATAGTGACTCCATGAGGAGAAGGCACAAGAATAATATCCCATATAGTGACCTCCATCACTAGAATAGAATAGAATTTGACACATTTTTTGAGTTGTATCTGGATTACTACAAAGAAAAAGTGGTGGCTTTCCGCATGGAAGAAAAGGGCTTTTAAAAGACCCTTCACACCTCTTAGATTCAGTGTACAGCAGTGATTTGTACTTAATCTAATCTTTAAAGGCTTCATAAAGGTTCTTCATATTGAAGCTTGACCAGTATGATAGACAAAGCATGATACTGGTGTAAGAGGAAGTGTAATGGGTATAACCACTTGCTTCATCGACCAAATTTGTCACTTGCTATATATGTTTCTGCTGTATATCCAAAGCAATTCATAGCGGAAAGCAAGCAAGTCAGGCAGTTATTTTAATTAGTGACTATCCTCAAAAGCTCTGATACTTCAGTCTAATTCAGTCTTCTGATTTTCTGTTGATTCTTCCAAATGCTTCAGACTTACTCTGACAAAAGCCGCTTTCTTCACAATTGTCAAATTTCATTGAATCTCAAGTCTTGGTGATAGAGCTTAATTGTCAGTAAAATAAGTCTTGGTTTCTGTAAATTGTTTGATCCTCAATTGGTTTAGGAGTGACAATATCCTTTCTTTTACAGGGTTTAGATATTGTTTCCATGTGGCATATGGAGCAAAGTTGGACCAACTAAAATTACTTCAATTGTTTTTTGTCAGGAAGGCTTAGACAAAGAGCTTAGTCTCAGATCCTTTAAAGTTCAAGCATCTGCCACTAGGGGCAAAAATTATTTTCCTGTAGGCATTCATCTTTTATTGTAGATTTACTGTGCTGCTTCACTTGGTTGATAATCTAATTTAAAACTCAGAGATGAGTCATACCTCTTCAATGGGATGCACAGTTTGTTTAAATTCTCTGATGTCAGAACTTTTCAGTTCTTCCAGGATGTCTTTTCTGAGCAGACTGGTCCTTTGGGTGTTCCAGTGTGCTAAGGAGGAAAGAATACGACCTATGCAAGCAGTAATACCTTAGTGATAAAGTGTTACAAAACATCTCGGTTTGGTGTGGGTTTTTTTTTTTCAGTATTTGTTTGGGTTTCTAGTTCAGGCCATTTGTGATGTCTTAACTTAGGTCCTCATCATGCCAAGTGGACCATTGTGGACAAAATTCTGCAGGTATGATGGTGGTACCTTGTTAAACCTTCTGGAAGGTGGAGTATAACTCACCACATGGATCATGTGCTGTACTAGATATTTCTGTTTTATAGGACCAGCGTTTTCTATATCATCTGTGATATGACAGTTTTCCAGAAAAATACTGGATTTTTAAAGGGTACAGAATCTCACTGTCAAAGGGGTGTTTCAGCCCTCTTTCTTTGGAAAGCCAAAACACAAAGAAAACTCCAGTTTTCCAGAAGGTCCTAAAAGGTTTTAGAGCAATTCAAACACTTAAACTTGTTCCTGACCTGTTCCTGAAAGCATGGCCACTGTATAGTTGACCACTGCAGACTTTAGGAATTGAATGTTTCAATTTGGAATGTGAATTGCTATTTAAGGTCTTCCTCTCCAAACTCAGTCAGATGTAGACATTCAGAAAGTTAAGAGGCATTGTAGAATAGAATAGAATAGACCAGGTTGGAAGAGACCTTCAAGATCATCGTGTCCAACCTATCATCCAACACCACCCAACCAACTAAACCATGCAACCTTGCACCCCATCAAGTCTCCTCCTGAACACCTCCAGTGACGGTGACTCCACCACCTCCCCGGGCAGCCCATTCCAATGGGCAATCGCTCTCTCTGTGTAAAACTTCCTCCTGACCTCCAGCCTGAACTTCCCCTGGCGCAGCCTGAGACTGTGTCCTCTTGTTCTGGTGCTGGCTGCCTGGGAGAAGAGACCAACCCCCACCTGGCTACAACCCCCCTTCAGGTAGTTGTAGAGAGCAATAAGGTCACCCCTGTGTCTCCTCTTCTCCAGGCTAAGCAGCCCCAGCTCCCTCAGTCTTTCCTCATAGGGCTTGTGTTCCAAGCCCCTCACCAACTTTGTTGCCCTTCTCTGGACACATTCCAGCAAGTCAACATCCTTCCTAAACTGAGGGGCCCAGAACTGGACACAGTACTCGAGGTGTGGCCTAACCAGCGCAGTGTACAGGGGCAGAATGACCTCCCTGCTCCTACTGGCCACACTGTTCTTGATGCAGACCAGGATGCCATTGGCCCTCCTGGCTGCCTGGGCACACTGCAGGCTCATGTTCAGCCTACCATCTACCAGCACCACTCATCTGTGATGAAAAGTTTATTGGATGCTTTTCATATGCATTCTAAAGTTAAGCTACATTTTGAAAACATCAGAACAAACCTTTGTTCTCAGGATATTATAATTAACTACATTATAATAAACTACAGTGCTAAGATGTTAGTAATTAATAGTCTGTAATATTAATAGTGGTTGGGTTATTGACACAATCGTGCATTCTGTGGGTTTTTTTGCTTGAAGTTACAGTTTTGTTTCATGTGTTGTACCAAAGTATCCACACATTGATCCAGAATCAAATTCTGTGTTTATGCTGTTTCGTGAAAAGGGAAGGGAAAACAGAAGTGGTTTTCAGTAATTTAATTTCATTTTTGTATGTTCATTTTTCCATTTTAATCCTGCCTTATCAGAGATTTGGTTAATGCCTTTTTGAATGCAGAACAGCAGCAAGGCAATTGTTTTAAAACAGCCTTTCCCAAAATATCTGGGATCAGATTATGGTCAGTGATTGTTTGCAAAATGTTTACTGTTTATTCCAAAATATAACTTGTGGTTCAGGTCCATGGGAGGATTTTACAGTGTTTTGTATATTGGATGTCGATACCTGTAAGATAGATATTTTAGTCTTCACATTGCTCTTTTAGTTGTCCAGTTCTTGACAGTCCTCAAATTTCTTTCATCCTAGTGTGTTTGATGTAATTTCAACAGAAAAGCTACTAGTTTAAAAAACCAAACCCATACTGTGTGAAAATGGATTTCAGATATATAAATGCATAGGTAAGTGAACTACTAAGACCAAATGCTTATTTTCAAGGAAGAAAGAAAATGTTAATAGATAATTTCTCTACCTGAAATCTTAATTGATCGTGTGAAATCTTAAGACCCAGTATGAATGAAATTACACAAACTAATTAGAATATATTCTAAAGGGAGCACAGTCAGCTCAGTCGGTAGAGCATGGGACCCTTAATCTCAGAGTTGTGGGTTCAAGCCTGCAGTGAGCTGCTGTGTCCTTTATAGGTGGGTTGGATTGGTTGATAGGTTGGATGCGATGATCTTGAAGGTCTCTTCCAACCTGGTCCGGTCCGGTCCATTCCATTCCATTCCATTCCATTCCATTCTCTCACTTGAGATACAACTGGCTGTTGCCCCTGCAGTTATGTAGCTAGCAGAATGACATAAGCTCCTGTAAGAGCAGCTGAAAGCAAGTAACTAAAATCCTCTCAATTGTTATTTAAAGGCGTCTCTCTCAATAGATAGTGAGTCTAGCCACATCTAAGTATAACCCTGTGAATAGTCTATATGTATCAAATGCACATGATCATGCAGTGTGTCCTGCATGCAGCTTGCTGTCTCCATTAAGGTGATGGGCGTTTTGGCTTCCACACTTTAGAATTGGTAACTGTTTCAGAATCTGATCTCTCAACAGCTGTAAGGATTTACCATGCTTTTTATTTAAAATGCCCTTCCTGTTCTCTTTACAGCTGGAGTAGTTATTGTGGTTACCCTATTTGTGTCTTTTTGTCACTTTGCATTTCCAAAACATTAATATAGGCAATCTGTTAGTTGTAGCCACCTTCTGTTCTCACTTGTTTTGTCCCAAACTCTTCCATAGTCTCCACCCTATGCCTTACTGTGCTGGGCTTCATGCCTTAGTTGTGTGGGATGATACTTTAGTTTTTTTTTTCCAAGCATGCTTATTTGTATCCAGAAGTTGTGCTATTCCCTGGTGAATGGGAGTGGAAGAAGCAGTGTTGAAGGAAGAGGGAGGAGAGGAAATGAGGAGTGGATATGCAGTGAATGAAGCAGAGGGTGAAGGAGAGGGCATGTGCTAGCAGCCAGTCTGCACAGGGCAGAAATTCAAGTCAATATGTACAAAGCTCTCAATATCCAAACATCTCAAGTTTGGCAACTTCCGTGACTATTACTGCCACCTAGTCTTTTAACAGTTCTGTCTTACAGATCCTCCCTAGGGCCAGAGGGAGAGAAGTCTTTTTCTTGATCTCATGGCCCTGGTATTCTTTGAAGGAGTCTGACACGAGGTGTAGAAAGTAGTGCTTGAGCATTAACCTTCTTCTTATGCACGTGGTAACTGGAGCTGTTGGCATATTCCCGTGTTTTTTCCTCCCTCCATCATCATTTTGCCTGCTTATCTTTTATGCTTACATCTTTGTAGCTTCCTGCTCTCTGTGTAGTAAAGTTCATCCACAAGCTGGCTCTTCATCATCTTGATATCATCTCTCAAGATATAGCAGTATGATTGTAACCACAGTATAACTACACACTGTCAGTAGTTAGGGGTGGAGAAACTAATTAATTCCCTGACCCCTTTGTTTTCCTGTACTTGCATAAAAAAGGCACACATCTTGTCCTGCAACTTTCCATTCCAGCTTACTGCTACATCTTTTCTTTGCTTATTGTTCCTTTTATAGTCAACGGTGTTGGTTTCTCTTAACTGACACAACAAACTCTTCAGGGCAAGGCATGCTGCTGGCTATGTGATGGTCCAAAGTGCAGTCTGGTGAGGCTCTACCTCCCACTTCAGATCTATTAATCCACTTTTGGGTGTTTCTGTCATGCAAATAACAAATGGAACTGTTCTCAGGAGTCCCTTGTTGTGGGCGGCACTCTTCTATTTTTGTCTGTTTAATTATTTAGGAGTTCATAATGCTGGACAGTTGTAAATCAGAGCTTCACAGTGAAGTCTGTCTTTGAATTGAACAAAGGCAAAGTAGATTGTAAATTGTATTCACTTTTGTTTGAATGACTGTTCATTGAAGCCATTTTTTTTTCTCCATTGCATGTGTGAATATTTTTCTGTGTTCATTGAAGGTGAAAAAGTGTTGCTGTTAACATATTTCTGTTTATCATTGTAAGTTTCTATCTTACTATTTAAAAGCCATGACAAAATAGAGAATTACAGGGCTATGTTAGATTTTTCTTTAATTTTAAGCAATGTTTATATAAACACATGTTTTTAAAATAATTTAACCTCTAGCTGTCATATCTAGGGGAATGACTTTAAGCTATATTTCTATGTGAACATTAAAGGTTCTTTAGCCATGTATAAATCAAAATTAGTGTTTTAATATGTTCAGCAGCTACTTGTAGTATGTTTTTCTTCATTGTTTTTGAGGTGAAGCTTTCTAATAGTTGCCCAGTAGAGGGGAACCAGTAGAGTCAGATCTAGTGCAGTGAAACTTTTCACAACGCTTAGCATTTAATCATTTAATTATTAACATTTCTTTTCTTTTAATGAAGTGAATATAATATACAATACAGAAGTCATACTTTGTGTTTTTTTCTCATTTATGTGTATATTATACTCCGCATTTTCATTTCAGTGTTGTTAATTATAATTGAGACTGTAAAGAAATTTACAATATAGTGATACCTTTTTCCCGAGAAGCTAATGGCCCAAAGAAATGCATTGTCAGTCTACATCTAGATTTCTTTGGACAGCACTCATTGCTAGAAGAAAACACTCAAGATGTGGTTGCCATCAGGTTTTCTGAGACAAAAGATCTTTGGTTGTTTCTCAGGCAAGATTTGCAAGTGGAATTTGTTTCCAATAACAAAACCAACAAAGGTGAAGTCATCCTTCCTTACACCCTACAGACCACTCCACAAGAAAAGGTCTATTCCATGCTCTAAATTAGGCCAAGAAAAACAAAAAGGGGGGGTGGGGTGGGGGTGGTGGAACAACAACAAAAAAACCCAAACCACAACCACACAAATATAAGGGGAATTTGAATCCAGCAGTAGTTCCTCCCATGCTGATTGCTGTAGCCTTCAGGCGCACACTCAGTTTACCTTCTTCCGGTGCCATACTTATTTCCGGATTCATCCAAAGGGTGAATAGCTTTAAGAGCAGACACCTACCGCAGAGTTTCCTCTAGTAGAGAAATTAACATGCTTGCTGGAAAGGTGGGTGACCCACATGCAGTGCATGCTCTGTGACTGGTAAAAATAACATGTTCCCTGGTGTCCCTGTCCAACCGTCGCTTTTTGTGTAAGTGTCCTGATCCCTGAGCTTGGCTGTACCTTTATAAACAGGATGACTGATTTCCCAATATCTTCTTCTTTTGTGGTTTTCTGAAAGCTACCCAAGTTGTGAATCTGGTTGTTGCCAAATTTGCTGTAGGTTTACAATGATATGTGGTTTAAAATGTCCCAAATAGAAGCAAAACGTCTTTTTTTTTTGGGGGGGGGAGAATTTGGCAGTGGCAGTGTCCTTTTTAACACAGTAAATTTTCAAAGCACATATTTTGATTATATGCACAGCAAACTAACAGAGACACCATTCTAATTTTATGATAGTTAAACTAGAATTTCTCTTGAGTTCAGTGCTAATGAAATTTCATATGAGACAGGAAAAAAACCTCACTGAAAATTATCTAGTTTCATCCCCTGTGAATTCTGATTAGGCAAAGCTGTGCAGTTGCAGTGGCTTTTTTATAGTATGAGTAGTTAAAAAGGAAGAGATATTTCAGGAATCATTACATGGATACACAATGAATGAACTTCAGAGAGAATCTCTCCTTGCCAAACAGTTCGTATTTTCCAGAAGAGGAGAGAAAGAAAAAGAAACTGAAGCTAAAGAAAAAATGAATGATTGAACCAAAGGACCATGCCAAGCAGAAGACTAGGGTTTACAAAGTCAGATGAAGACATGAAATGCCTCTGCTGTTTGAGCTGCCCAAAGGCTTTATCCTCAAAATGGATGGGCTAGCCAGAGGCCAAAAGTCTTTGCTTGGCTTTCACAGCAAGAGTCTGTATAGAATTCCCCTTCGATGGTTTGAAAAAAGGAAGAAAATAGATTAACTGCACTGGAATCATTCTCTTCAGTGTGGGAGAGGATCTGAATATGTATGATTTATAAAATACAGGATAATAGTTGTTTTTTTTATATGATAGCAGTTTCAGCTGAAGATTTCAGGAGGCAAAACCTTTATGTTCAGTAATGTCCTGCTTGGTTATTGTCATGTTGGACTGCAGTGTTGATTGACCACTTCTATCTGAAATAGCTTGGGAAAAAAAGGAAGCAAGCCATTAAAAAGAAGCAAATTAAGATTCTTACTCAGTGACTTACCTTCAGGTGATGGAATGATATGAAAAGCCACACATTTGAGAAGAATTTCCAGAGCTATCTGAGATTTTCCGCCTTGACAATATTATTTGAAATACAGTATTCAAAGTCTGTTCTAATCTAGTCTTGATAGTAGCTATCACAAAGGAAAATTCCTTTTTGTTGTTGGAAAAAACCTTACCAGAAAGGTCACACATTATTTCCACTTTGGTTTTAATTCTTGTGCTGTTGCATGTTTATATGTAACCACCAAATCTGAAAGTAGGTCTAAAGGCTGTTTTTCTACTCTCATATAAAATTTTCAGCAACAGAATACTCTTAAGATATTCAGATATTTCAGCCCTTACTGATTTGTAGTGTTCAGTTTAATTCATTGTAAGCCCCCCCTCCAGCAAAACAACACTTGTGACATATTTTCAATCCAAATTGGATTTATAGCAGGCAGGACAACTAGACTGCACAAAATACTCTTTCAAAAAGTGGATGTGTTTCTGGCTAAGTAGTTTACAAATAATTAAATTTGTAATCTTGGTAGTAAAAAGCCAATATAAAACTATATTTCAAATATACTGTTCTGGGTTTAATTTATACATTGATGCTTTGTATTGTGGTGAGAAGTTGAAGTACGTAACTTTGCATCTGGCATAGAAAAAGAAGGTGGTGTAAATCAACAGAAAATTCTCCAGGTAGTGTACAACTTGACATCCTTTAAAGGCCAGTTGATAAGAAGTTGCAAGATGTTACCATTTTTTCTACTACTTTTTTTTCCCCCCTTCATCAGGTGGAATTAAGCTAGTGTCAACTGTACCTGCACCTCCTCCTGTGTTTACTGTTGATCTTTATTGGTTGGTTGGTTTGGGGGCTTTTTTTGGTGTTTTTTTGTTTGGTTTGTTTTTTTTTTTCTTTTTTTTAGTTGGATTCTGTGTCTTAAAAATATTTTGTTGTACTATACAGCAGAAATTAAGTTGTGCTGTATTTTTGGCATGTACCCTGGATTTGGTGTTTTGTTTTTTGTTTTTCATTTGTTTCAGTATTTCAGGATAACTTAAAATAGCTCTGCTGGATAATTGTGAGTTTTAAAAGAAGCAGAACGGATATACATACGTTTACTTCTGGAATTGTCAGAATCTTCATCACAGAATTATGCATGAAAGGTTCAGTATTACTCCAGGGAATTTTAGATATTTTTTTTTTTAATTATTTTTTTTAGGGGGGCAGGCAGGTGTCTGTTTTAATTGTCACTCTAATTTGAAGCAGAGATGTAGCTTTGTACCCAGGTTATGAGATAAAACTGTGTTGTATAGCCAGAAGTTTGTTCTTTTGAATAATTTTAATACTTCATTTCACAATAAATTACAATATAGAAACAAATCTTTGAATGTTAATAATTAGGGTAGGGGGTATCTTTGCAGGAATCAATAATGTGAAAATTGCTAATGAATATATTATCCCAGATTTGTCATGCTTTGTAAAAGAGATTATTTCATTAGAAGTACAATGCAGCACCAAAGTTCTGTTACAGCAGAAACTGGAGCCAACTTTGTTAATTGGTAATGATATCTAATATGAAAGGCAGTTAAGAATGCAAAAGGTATGAGCAATTTAAGAAAGAAGGAAAGTTGGACTACTTTTTTTTTTCTCCTTTGCAATCAAGATGAATTTGTGTGTTTCCTTTTTTAATGAAGACTTTATATATTTCTTTTGCTTTGTATCATGAGGAGATAGGCTTTTAACTGGTGATAACGTGTTAAAAAAACAACCAACTAGCAGTTGTGACACAGTTTAGAGAAGGGATAATTCAGCTTGAATGATGCATTGACGTTTGATCTTCTGCTAGTAGAGTAATTCTGATCAGTAGGTCATGCAAACACTGTGTGTTTCTAGTGGACTGGAAAGCTCAAGAAACAACTGTACAATTAGAATCAATGTATTCATTCTGTTTTATGTAGATGTCTCAATCAGCACTAAAAATAGAAATTAATTTCCAAATAAGCCCATTTTTCCGTTCTTATCTTTGTCATAGTGTTCTTTCTTTCTTCAAATCCCACACTTACAAATAAGATCAAACACAGTGTTCACATTTTCTTCTCATTTCCTAACTGTTTTCCTGTTTGACAGCATTCGCGTAAAAAGTCCTTTTCAAGTAGTAAATTAATTTGGATAGAAGGCATCCCACCTGAATTCATTACATGCTGGCAGTTTAGATAAATGGATATTATGATCTCAGCATATTTTGGCCCAGCACCACTGTGCCCATTTGCAAATGTCTAAGAAAGTGATAATATTCCTGTCAGTTTCAGGCTGCTAAAGAAAAAAAAATGGGGTAGGATTTCTTATTTATATTTATAGGATGCCTGTGGGGAAGACAGTAATGCTGTATATGGCAGTTTGTGTGGACATGCGGTGCTAAATGTATATTAAAAAAAAGATAACAGACCTATTGACGTTTCTTTGTAGCAATATGGATGAAAAGCTGGAGTAGATCAGTAATTGACAGCTATGCAGGAGATGCATTTCCAGATTTCTTTCTGAAAAAATATTTCACAAACTTACAATTCCTTTCAAAGTCACTAATCCATCTTTAATTATTTTCTTGATTTCATAGTTGTATTTTACAAGGTTGATGTAATGTCTGCTTTCTGCCAGCATTTGATATGGACAACCCACTTAGTCGTTGCTTTGATGAAATGGAAGGCTGCTTGTGGCAGCAGCACTTTTTTCTATTTTTTTTCATTTTTCTTTTTCCTTTTTTTATCCTCCCCCCCCCCTCTTTTTTTTTTTTCTTTTTCTCCTTTTCCTTCCTTCCCCCAGCACCAACCCCCACCCTCCCCATTTTTCTTTTTGGCATATGTGTGTGAACTGAGCATGGATAAAGACTTATCAGTCACTGGATGCCATAGCTTAACAGCAAGGTATTTAGGGAGCTGTCAGTTTATACCCCTGACAGAATGGGAAACATGCTCACAGGATCACAGAATGTTTGGGGTTGGAAGGGACCTCAAAAGATCATTGAGTCCAACCCCATTGCCAGAGCAGGATCACCAAAGGCAGGTAACACCGGAATGCATCCAGGCAGGTTTTGTGTGTCCAGAGGAAGCTCTGCAACCTCACTGGGCAGCCTGTTCCAGTGTTCTGTCACCCTCAAGTGAGAAAGTTTTTCCTTATGTTCACGTTGAACCTTCTATGCTTCTGTGTTCAATGTAGTTAAATTGATGGGCATTTAAACATACCCAGTTCTATACAACTATTTCTTTTATTCCTCCCTTTCAGCATGCCTTTTATGACCACATATACACATCTGAGCATTATTTTACTACCATGTGTATGTTTAAAATCACTGGTTTAATAAGCTGTAATTTGGACTGTTAAAGTATGTTATTTCTCTTGTTAGGGTAAGTTAACACCTCTACATACACAAAAGTTGAGGTGTGGTCTGTTGTAGTGCATCTCTCCAGGGTGAAGGGTGGTAATGACACCATGCCACAGTGGCCACCCTCACAGGTGATGCTCCAGTGTGTGGTGTCAGCAGAATGTGATGCGTGGGGGGGGCTTCACCTTCTCACTGAAAAAAGGAAGTGGCTGTGAAGCATGAACCTCCAGCTTGTCTTAGACAAGTAGAGATGTGATCTTTCCCTTGTGAGGCCACACCTTGAGCATACTGTTCATTTTTGGGGCCCTCACTACAAGGAAGACATTGAGGTGCTGGAGCAGGTACAAACTGGCAGTGCTATGAGGAGCATATGTCAGAACTGAGGTTTAGCCTGGAGAAAAGGAGGTTCAGGGGAGACCTTACTGCTCTCTACAATTACCTGAAAGAAGGTTGTAGTGAAATAGTGGTCAGAGTATTCAAAGTAACAAGTGATAGGAGAACAGGAAATAGCCTCAAGTTGCACCATTTGACATTCTGAAAAATTTCAAAACTGAAAGGGTTGTCAAACACTGGATCAGGCTGTCCAGAAAAATGGTGGAGTCACCATCCCTGGGGGTATTTAAAAACCATGTAGATGGGGTGGTTAGCTCAAGGTTTAGTGGTGAACTTGGCAGGGGTAGGTCAATGAGTGGACTCAATCTTAAATGTCTTCTCTAACCTAAATGGTTCTGTGATTCTATGATTAGACCAGAAGAACATCTTTATGGCATGACTTCTTGAAGCAAGTGTGCAGTCCCAATTGAGGTTGCTTACATTTAGTTACGTATGTATGACTAAGTACCTTTGTGAATCCGTTCCTAGTGGTACAAGCTGCTTTCAAGTGGGAGGTAATAGTGTTTGTTACTTTTTCTTCCTGGAGGCTGGGCAGCAAGGGAGTGTTCATGGCTTCACTGTTGCAGAGTAGATAAGGAGATTTTGAATATTTCTTTTTTTTCCCCCTGGTAAATACAGTGTACTTGTACAAGTAAATTGGTATCTAGGCCAGTTGCCATTGAGGAGTTGAGGCTACTATGCAAAGCAGTGTTTATTAATAACATTTGTTTATTGAACTAAAGTGTGATGCAACGAAAATTCTCTGGCTTGAGGATTAGCTTGGTCTCTGAGGGGAAAAAATTTCCAAGAGTGTGCACCCATGAGGGCAGACACACACACTTAGAAGTGCCAAAATCCTTCTGTCCCTAGCAGGACCTTCTCATAAAACCTTTTTATTTTCCAGAGAGGCAAATTAATGGATTACAGAAGTAGCAATAAAGTATTTCTGCAATGTGTGATGTGAAGTAAGTGTATATAAATGCTTTGTAAACTCTTTGCAAGATAGATGGAATCATTCTGCTCCCTCTATTGTGTTACACAGAAATATTTCAGTGAATGCAGTGCCCAGCAAAGTATACTAGAAATGCCAGGTGCATTTAGAAATAATGTACTACCTCTCTTGGAGTCCTTGATATTTGGAATTTAGGTTGCACAACATTGAATAATATTGGTGGCATTTGGCTGTTGCAGTGAACAATCCTAGTTTCTTTTCTGATGTTTACATCCTAAGTGTTGATTCAATCTGGATTATATTTCTTTCATCATGAAGTATGTATAAACATTTTAAATAGGTGTGGCAGACTGTCAAGTGTTTTCATTATTTGGGTGATAGGCTTGAACATCTATTCCAGAGTATCAATAGGCACCTGCAGAGGCAAAGTGGGTATGTAACACCTGAACACATTCTGATTCATGCAATTAAAACAGTTTACAGAGTGAGAAAGAAAAGAATATCACATACTGAGGTTTGGTGTCTTTTTCATGGAGAACAAAAGAGGTTTGATTCTTGCACTACAAGTTTAGCCTAACTATTGTGTAGTGGAGGAGGTTTAATGAATCATTGTTGAACTTTGATACTGCCAAGTATTTGACCATTAAATAGTCTGAAATGTGTACATAGCACTTTGGTGACAGACCCTTATTTAAGTGTGATTAATTGACATTGAATACTTATTTAATTACTTCGGAAGAAATCGTAACAACACTGTGTGTTCTGATTGAGTTATTTGATGTAAAAACAAACATAGGACTATTGAAGAGAGCACATTCCCTCTTGCAACTTGCTGCTGATGCTGCACACCACATGGAAGTCTGACAATGATTAAACTGGCAGATACTATTTACAAATTTGGATGCTGTTGTAGCATTGGTCTTGATCTCTTAAAAGACTTGTTAGTGATTTCATGACATTTTCATTGCCTTAGGAGGTTTATATTTAGTATTTTCTTTTTGCTTGTGAAGCCCAGACTGAAACTCACTGAGATAAGTAAAGGATGCAGGTATTAAGTAAGCTTGAATATCTTTATATGGTGAAAATACTGGGCTAGATTTAAGAATCATTGTTTTGTGTCTTGGATCTTTAACACAGAAATGTTCAGTTAAGGATTTGGGCTTTTTTGAAAATAAAAAGTATTGTGAGATGGAAATGTTGATAGTCTGTAGGTTTGGGAGACAATTATATTAGAAATTTTGGAGAGAGTTTTGGGGGGTCTTGCAGGTCCTGCCCTTTTGAATAGCAGGTGCAACAGTTTAATCTGAAGAACCATCCCCAAAAGTTAGTTTTGCAAATGCTAGTAGAAGCTGTAGTCATCACTGTCAGTGTTTCGAGTCCTGACTCAAAATGGCTACTTTACTTTTCATATCTGGAATGTTTTCTCTTGCATGCTTAATAATGCATAACTAAGCCACTGATTTGCTGTGCTTCCAGTAAGTGGAAACAGTTGTTTCTTCATACCTTGCGAAATAGACCTCATTTACTTGAAGGCATCCTTATAAATGTAGCAATCCTTCTGGATGCAATATCATAATGGCTATGGGGCATTTTGTGGATATTTGCAAAGCATAGCACTTCTCCTTGGAGATTTGCTCTCTCTTCTATATGGTGAAGGAACTTGCTTGCTTCAGTGGGTTACTGTAGCTTGTTTCTGCATAGGATGTTCTGAATAAAATGCCAGTTCAGTTACATCTGTGTGAACAGAATCTGAAATACATCTCCAGGCTTATATTTTCTCATACACAGTCACAGGAGTAATATAATTTAAAACCAGCAACATGACAAATAGGACTAGATCTTGTGACATCTGCTTTTAACAGTAGGAAGGCATTAATGGTCACTGAATAGTCATTACAAGAGGAAGATAGAATAGAACAGGTTGGAAGAGACCTTCAAGATCATCGTGTCCAACCTATCAACCAATCCAACCCACCTAATCAACTAAACCATGGCACCAAGCACCCCATCAAGTCTCCTCCTGAAGACCTCCAATGATGGTGACTCCACCACCTCCCCAGGCAGCCCATTCCAATGCACAATCACTCTCTCTGTATAGAACTTCTTCCTAACATCCAACCTAAACCTCCCATGGTGCAGCCCGAGACTGTGTCCTCTTGTTCCGGTGCTGGCTTCCTGGGAGAAGAGACCAACATCCGCCTGTCTACAACCTCCCTTCAGGTAGTTGTAGAGAACAATAAGGTCACCCCTGAGTCTCCTCTTCTCCAGGCTAAGCAGCCCCAGCTCCCTCAGCCTCACCTCATAGGGCTTGTGTTCCAAACCCCTCACCAACTTCTTTGCCCTTCTCTGGACACATTCCAGCAAGTCAACCTCCTTCCTAAACTGAGGGGCCCAGAACTGGACACAGTACTCGAGGTGTGGCCTAACCAGTGCAGTGGACAGGGGCAGAATTACCTCCCTGCTCCTGCTGACCACACTGTTCCTGATGCAGGCCAGGATGCCATTGGCCCTCCTGGCCGCCTGGGCACACTGCAGGCTCATGTTCATCCTACCATCAACCAGCACCCTCAGGTCCCTTTCTGCCTGGCCGCTCTCCAGCCACTCTGACCCCAGCCTGTAGCACTTCATGGGGTTGTTGTGGCCGATGTGCAGAACCCAGCACTTGGATGTGTTAAATCTCATGCCGTTGGATTCTGCCCATCTGTCCAGCCTGTCGAGGTCCCTCTGCAAAGCCTCTCTACCCTCCAGCAGATCAACACCTGCCCCCAGCTTGGTGTAGTCCGCAACCTCCTAGCAAGAAGCAAGGTGTTGTTTTCCTGAATGACTATGTGCAAACACTAAATAGACCATAAATGTTTGGGTTTTTTTCCCAATAATTTGAAAATTTAAAAAAAAAAAAAAAAAGTTCTACTACCAAAGATTGATCTGGATGTTTGCTGTGAAGCATCTGATTCATATCTCCACTATTTAGATTGTTTTAACTATATCAGGTGGACTGTAAAAGATACCAGTTTTCAAGGTTTGACTTTCTGATATACCATTTCTCTTGCTCACTTTTATTTTCCTCCATGTCATTTTACAGAATTACTGTTTTTCCATTTTAAAGAGGATTAGACAGATTAAAAGATGTACTCATGTTTTATTGATAATGTCAGATGAATTTCCACTTTTCTAGGAGCAGCTAACAGCTCTTTAGAAAGACTATTATACTTAACAATTTCATAAGGTGATTGCCAGAATACAGCTTTAGCAATTAATAAGCAACTTGATTACCAGTGGGAGCTGGAGTAGGTGGTATTTAGTGGATATATGGGAAAATAGTAAGATGGAGGACTACCAAGGCTGCCTCAGGTGAACTAAGTTTTCCTTCAAGACTGTGTTCCTTAAAGAACTTCACTGGAAGAGATGTTACTGTGGATGAGAGCATTGCCACAGTTGCTCTTGGTGTGCAGGATAAAAGGAAGTATTCTGGAACTCTTGTTTATATCTGTGCTGCTTGTTACCCCTGAGAACGCTGGGACAGATGTCTATCATGCTTGAAGCCTAAATCTCTTCTTGTCACAACACAGAACCTTTCTCAGGAGATGGTTGAAGGCTGTCACAACCTCTTGCTGAGCTCTTCTCCCTGGTATCCAGTTATAACACTTACGAGAATGGTTCACAGCTGTGCCAGAAGAGGTTTAGACTGGACTTTAGGTAGCATTTCATTGCTGAGAGGGTGATAAAACACTGGAATAGGCTTCCTAGAGAGGTGGTTGATCCATCAAGCCTGTCAGCATTCCAGGGGCATTTGAACAGTGCCACTAACATTTTTTAACTTTTGGTCAGCCCTGAATTAGTCTGGCAGTTGGACTAGATGATTGTTCTAGATCACTTCCAACTGACATAATCTATCCTATCCTAAGAACTGATGAAAAAAATCCCCAGAAATCCAGACTTAAAATCTGCAAATACCTCTTTGGGCAACTAAGCAGGTGATTCTGCATTGGAAATCATAGGGGATGGAAATGAGAGCTGAACTCCAAGATACTGCTGGAACTGAAATGAGTTAAACTGCTTTTGACAGCAAGCATTTTGTAATGGCTTCTCTCTTCTAGCCCTTAAGGCCTTGTCCATATTGTACAAAATGAGAGTAAGCACAGCACTTTTCCAGGAACAAGTCTGGATATGCTGTTCCACTTGTGTGATGAAGGAGATTGTGAAGGGGGTGTTCGATTCCTGGAGGTACCAACATTGGACTGGTCTGTGCTGTGATTGTAGAAAGTGGCCAGCCTGAGTGACCTTGCTGCCTCCTAACAGTGTTGCATGAGATAGCCTTTGTGCATTAGCTTTTTATGTCAGTCTGAAACCATTACAGATAAAACTTCAAATCTGGAGTTGGAGGGAAAGGGGGATTCTAAGGCTGAATTAATGTGGGGTTTGCTCACTATGGGAATAATCCTGTTGTGTACAGCTTGCAAACTGGGGAGTCTTGCAGCATTTCACCGAAGGGCTCAGCACTGTCACCTCCACTTGCTCTTTACTCTGAAATAAAGTGAAGTCACTCAGGAGGCAAGTGATAAATCTGGGCACTGATTGCTAATACCCTGAGCCAGATCCATCTTGTTTCCCTCATCTGCCCCTTCTGGACAGAGTGCTAAGGAAAACCCTGTCAGAAGGAAGCATTTAATGTCTGTAAATGATTTTTTTTTTTTTATTGCCAGTGTACTTGGTTCATTTGAAAACAACCTGGAATGTGTTATTTAGGGATATTGAGTCTTAGCTACAGCATGCATGCTGTGTATGCTAGATCACTCTTTCATGGCCAGCCTTCATGTAAGGAATCACAGGAAAAGGAAATCACAGGAAAAGGAAATTTTAAAAAACACTGCCTTGTTGGAGTTCCTTCTGATACATCTACCCCAACATGAAATCAGTGAAAGAGCACATCACCAGCTGCCATTTCCAGTAAAAAAGATAAAGGAGATTTTGCTGAGTCTTACGCTGCTATCTCTGTGTACAAAGCCTAAAAAATAGGATGAATTGTCTGCAGTAAGTAATTGCCTGTGCTAGTAAAATACTGCAGAACAAGCTGCTTACCACCAGTATCTCTCTTTGGAGTCATGTCCCAGGTCTTAGGATAAGGCGCTTTGTGTATTGCTTGGTGTGGAACAGAAATTGCCTCAAAAAAGGTCATTTGACATTATGCAACAAAAGTCAAAATTCTGATAGCCTTGAACACAAAGGTAGAATGATGGTTTCGATAGAAGATATTTTGGTATCTCTTATCTCTGAGTTATGTCTTCAACTCCATGGAAACTTTAAACTTAACAGCTTTCAGTTTAATGAGCTCCTTTGCGGGGAAGTCTTTTGTTGCCAGTGCAGTGAATGTGTTTGTACCAGTTAGGAGTAATAATAGAATCAAGATATATGGAGATAAAAAAGCAGTGCGAGTACATGTACAGACATTCCACACCTGTTGAAAAGGCCAAATTCCCATTTTTGGTTTAGTTTCTTTCCTGGTGAATAGAGATATTGAATAATAGAGGAAGATAGTAATCCATTTACGAGTGGCAGCATCATGGCTTCTAATTATCAAACAACTCTTGCTATAACTGATTTTTTTCACTGGAGTAGAACTTGGGAAAATAGAGAAGCATAAATGCTTCACTGACAGCAGATTAAAAATTGTTTTACTACCTTTAATAAAGATAGCATTGTCAAGGTTTTGAATAAATATAAATGGAAGACTGCATGAATGAAAACCTATCTGAAATTTTATTTCAGAAACACCTACAGTTTGATTCCATGTATGTAGCGGAGGGGCTGGAAGGAAAGTATCATAGTATCAGTCAGGGTTGGAAGGGACCACAAGGATCATCCACTTCCAACCCGCCTGCCATGGGCAGTGACACCCCACACTAGATCAGCCTGGCCAGAGCCTCATCCAGCCTGGGCTTAAACACCTCCAGGGATGGGGCCTCAACCACCTCCCTGGACAACCCATTCCAGGGCTTCACCACTCTCATGGGGAAGAACTTCCTCCTCACATCCAGCCTGAATCTCCCCACCTCCAGCTTCATTCCATTCCCCCTAGTCCTATCACTACCTGACATCCTGAGAAGTCCCTCCCAGCCTTCTTGTAGGCCCCCTTCAGATACTGGAAGGCGACAATTAGGTCACCTGGGAGCCTTCTCTTCTGCAGACTGAACAGCCCCAACTCCTTCAGTCTGTCCTCATAGGAGAGGTGCTCCAGCCCTCTGATCATCCTTGTGGCCCTTCTCTGGACACGTTCCAGCATGTCCATATCCCTCTTGTAATAGGGGCTCCAGAACTGGGCACAGTACTCCAGATGGGGTCTCACCAGAGCTGAGTAGAGGAGGAGAATCACCTCCCTTGACCTGCTGGCCAAACAGGTGGCCACAGGAAAGTACTACAAAAAGATGAGTTAGATCAACTAGCATCCATTTGGGACATGCACACACTAGTGAGTTTCAGTCAAGGATAGGAACAGACTCTGGCTGATGTTACTTGATGAAACTTGCATTAAGTTGGCTGAACTGTAAACCTTGCTCTGCTTATGCTGAGAATATAAAGCATGTGTGTTTCACCTGTTGGGTTCTATTGAACTATTATCTTCAAAGCCCATTTTAGTTTCTTCCTAGCAGTTAAAGTAAAGGTTTTATATTTAGGTGAAAGGCATTTGTAAAAAAATATTCTTCAAAATAGATTGCAGTGGTTATAAAAGATTCCCTTCATGGTGGTTTAAAAAAGTGTTTTTTATCTTCAGATTCCAGCAGTTTCCTTTTAACTGTTACTAATATGGTAAAGCATGGTGTGTTTAAGATATTTTCATCTTTTCAGGAATTATATATTTAATTTTTTTCTTCTCCAACCCTGTTTCTGTAGGAAGAATCTTAAATCGTTTCTCCAAAGATATTGGCCACATGGATGACTTGCTTCCATTGACGTTTTTGGACTTTGTGCAGGTAATTTGGTTACTCCTGTCAAAGGCTTCTGCACTGCATTCTGAATCAAGGTGCCTGTATGCTTTGGTGAAGATCAGCTATTTGTCACAGATGTTGTTGAGTTGAATGGAAGTGCTTGTTTGTGAAAGAAAGGTGCGGTTGAAATTTAATGTGTCAGTAAAAAGCTAACATGAGTAATAACTGGCAGGTAGGAGTGGCTGTACACAGCTTGCTATTATGTCAAGATTTCAGTTCATAGTAGCTACATGCTTGGTAAATTGCTCCTGATTTGCCTCCTAGCAATCTGGCAAGCTTATTGCTGTTATAAGAAATATGTCCATAGTAAAGAAACAATCAACTCACATGAAAAGATATCACAGATTAACCTAATTATGTGTCTACTTCCACAAAGAATCAAATGCTTACCACACCATTTTGGATTAAAATAGGTGTGGCTATTTACAAAGAAAAGATTAGTAGTAATAGGGTGAATATAATAGCCTTAATAGGAACAAGTGAAATAAGTTGCTGCAGACAAGAAAGATGGACAAAGCACTGAGATTTTTATGATGATGAAAGGATAAAGGATTATATATGACATCAAGGTAGTTTGTTTTTGTTGCAGTTGCTATTAATCCTCCTTGTAAAAAAGTGTGGAGGATAAAGTTGCAAAAAAATAGATCATACTATATGAAAATAACATGAATCAAGGAGTACTCTACTCTGGTGAGTAGCAGGGCCACAAAAATGATCACAGAGTTGGAGCACCTCTCCTATGAAGACAGGCTGAAAGAATTGGAGCTATTCAGCCTGGAGAAGAAAAGGCTCTGGGGAGACCTTATATAGTATATTCCTATACCTGTAGGGGACCTACAGGAATGCTGGGGAAGGCCTGTTTAGAAGGGCTTGTAATAATAAGATGAGGGGCAGTGGTCTGAAACTGGAGCAGAGTAGATTTATGTTAGACATATGGAGGAAGTGCTTTACAATGAGAGAGGTAAAATACTGAAACAGGTTGCCCAGGGATGTGATTGAGGCCCACTACCTGAAGACATTCAAGGTTAGAGTCGATGTGGCCCTGGGCAGCCTGATCTAGTTGGAGGTTTCCCTGCTTACTGCAGGGACTTGGGACAAGATGATCTTTGAGGGTCCCTTCCAACTCTATGCAATCTGTGAATACACAGAATCGTAGAATCTAGGGAAAAAAAAGTCTTAATAGATCAGACTGTCATGCACAAGTCAGATATATTTCTTAAAGTAATATTACTAACTTGGCTTCATTTCTTAGAGGGAACTTATTCAGGATCTAAACCTTGTTGTGACTTCCTTAAAGCTAAACCAAAGACATTTTAGGTTGAGGTGTTTAATCACATTGTTAATGCATAACTCTTGAAAATAGGAGGAAAAACAAATCCAGTAAGTTAGTAAAACACTTCTTAAGATGAAGTCTTTTTAGTAGTTCAGTGCAAGTGTTGAGTGTGTGTTTGTTTTCAAAAGTATTTCCAGCACCACCTGTCATTTTACCTATTGATTAAAGCAGCTGGGTGGGGAATGTGTGGGTATTGTGAGTTAGAGTTGCTTAAAATGAATATTAAGATTTTTAATTCATGGGCAAACTGTCTGGAGGATTACACTTTCTTTTTTTGTCAGAGGTAACCAACTTGTTGCTCCAAAAGAAAGCTAAGAAGGGAGCTAACCTGTGTGCACTGCACATGCAGAGTACAGTCATCTAGCAGCCCATTGTTGTTCGGCCACTGATACTTCAGGCAGTATATGTTTGTCGAAACTTAACTGTCTGGGATGAAAGAGTGAAGGCTGTGGCTTTGGATGTGATTGTCTTGTTCTTTCAAGCTTCCACTATGAGCCACATTTCATAAACATTTCCCCTTGTGTTGGTTAGTTTGTGCATTTGTTTTAAACTGCCTATGGAATAGTTTGTCAAATTTTGAAGTTTGTATTTTAAGTGGAAACTTTTTCTTTTCAAAAAAGTAAAGTTGCATGTCTAGTACACTATTAAAAAGAGACTAGGTTTCAAAGCTTACCTGTTCTGTTGGGCATCCAAACACAACATGTAGGAACTTACTGTTGATTCAATAATACACTGCTATCCATAGACAAAAGAACTTCCTTCTTGGCAAGTTTTCTAAAACTTACTATTCTTGATAGGCAAGTTGTTGGTTAGTGGCTGCCTTTTGAAATTCAATAGCAAAGATATGATATTTATATCTGAAGAAGCACAGATCTTTGCAAAGGATAACTGTTATCAATTATGATAGAGACCTTTTGTCACTTGCTTTGTTCGCAGGTGTCTTTTATAAGACTTCCTATAATCCCTTCAGGAAGAAATATTTTCTCCTTTCTAAAAACAGTATTAGCTAAATATAAAGGCTCTGATCCCAGCCATTGTTGTTGATTCTTTGAGAGACATTTCCCAACATTCATTGTTTAAATGGTTGTCAGGAGGAATCAACTGAAACTTAATAAACAATGCAGTAACTGGTTCATCTTACTTTGTGTGTAGAAGCTTTTCTTGAGCGGATTTGCATTGAAGAAGTCCTTTTTCTCAGTTATTGCTAGGATCATTGTGAAGCATTCCAGCCTTTTGCTATATTGGCAACTGTGTGTGTAATTTCTGCACAAAGAAACACAATGTGATTGGACATCCAAAAACTACAATATGAATCTCCTTTTAATACCTATAAATAAATAAAATCTACTAGTTTCAAGAATTTTGTAATTATACCACATACAGATTTTAAGGCAATGCTAAAAATTTCTAATGTGCCTAATAAGATTTATACACAGCACTACAGTCATAATGAGCATGATTAGTCTAGACAGCTATACTGGGTGAAAATTAATTCCTTAAACTAAAGGAACTGAATTTGCTACATCTTCTCTTGAGTCAATGAGGAAAAAACAATCACATCTCTTCAAGACAGTGGATAGCTGCTTCACACTTACTTGTTAAAGCAAAAACAAAAGGTATGTGGCAAGCACAAAAATGCATCATAGGCCTTGTGAATTCTTCTGAAAATCTGTCTAGATTTTGCAGAACTATTGCTTTGCAATAGCTCCTAAAGTAGCAGCTCTCACTGTTTTTAAAGTTTTCTGCCATCCTTTCTTTCATTAGTTTTAAGTGCACTCAAATATAGCACACCTGGTTATAGAGAGATTGAGGGCAAAAGGGTCTGTCTTCACTCAAAGGCAGTAATTTCTCTCTTAACTGACAAATTTTAACAGTTTATGAAATGTGTCACGTTAGTGCAATTTACTGTCCTTTTGTAGAAATGACTGCTGTATCCACGAGATGTGTAAATGAAAAAGAAGTCTCATTTATGAGAACACATTTATGGCTATGTTTGCCTATATGGCTGTTGAAGAGAATTCTGTGGGTAAATATGGAGAAACTGAAAAGAAACCAAATGTTAAGTTAGGCACTTTGATGCTTCAAATCTTTAATTGTACATTGACTGTCCAGGTCAAAGCTCACTGAAGTGAAAAATAAACTTTACAGTTTGTCATCTGGCCATAAGGTTTCATACCACCTCTTCTGGAAAAAAAAAAAAAAGCAAAGCAATGCTGTGTTCACTATGACAATTGTTATTTCTGCTAAATACAGCACTAAATATGTTTGTAAAACCAGATAGGAATTAATGTTTGTACGTCGTTTCATTACATTACTACTGTTAACCTCCTTAGCCTCAGTTCTGCATCTTCCTCTCTTTTTCCTGTCTTGAGTTATGTATTTTTGACAGGTATTTTCCAGCTATGTTACAATCTCCCTAGGTAAAGGACTACTTGTTTGAAGGCATTGCAGTGCTTTAAAACTTTCAAGGAGAATTTAAACGTTACTTCACTTAGACATGGATGCTTTATTTATGTATTTGTTAGCTTAATCAGAGGGCAGGCCTGGTTCTTAGGCTGATTCCTCCTTAAGCTCTGCAAGAGTGTAGAGTTCTGTTGGTATGGACTTTCAGTATTCAGTATTGCTAAGGTTGGAAGAGACCTCAAAGATCATCAAGTCCAACATGTCACCACAAACCTCATGACTAGAGTAGGGAGGACACTACTGCCCACTGCAGGCTTGAACTCATGACCTTCCCATTAAGGGTCTTATGAACTACCAACTGAGCCACTCAGTTCTCGACTAGTAGTTTAAAATATCGTGGTTAAAATGCATAGCAATGTTTAGCTCAGTGCATCCCTAATAAAACTCTGTACTCATTTGGGAAAAGGGCAGCCAAGGAAAAGAAGAATTTAATGAGGGTGTATTAGGAATTAATAATTGAATATATTTAATAGTATTTTGTGCACATTATCCCAGATATTTCTAAGCAACCAGTATTTTGAATGCTGTGTTTTTGAGGGCTTGTCAAAGGCTTGTTTTTAGTACTCACTTTTACCTGAGATAGATGTGCAGAGGCTTAACATCTTTAAACCATGGTCTCGGGTGATGCAGGTTGAAAATTGTATCTATAAACTGATTGAATGCATAGGGTGGTGAAATAGATTTCAGACTTTCTCTTTATTTTGTTAATTATTATGGTAAATTTCAAAGGGATGGTTTTCTTTGTAGTTTCTTGTCCTTTTAATTCTTTAGTGATCTTATTACCTGCTAATTGAGTTGATTTTCTGCTTTAGTTTCTAGTGAATTTGAGTAACTTAATGTGATGGCCCTTTCATTTTGATTTCTCAGCCTGTGTTGTGTTGCGGGGGGGAGGGGGGAGAATCATGATTGTTTTGTTTCTGGAGAACACTGTGAACATGTGAACTATCTGCAGCTGCCCTTGGAAAAGGGCAGTGATTTATTGAGGAAAACTGAATTGCAAAACCTTTTTCCTCCCCAAAATCAACAGCTTGACTGAGTTTAAATAACTGACTTTTCATATCCTTTCATCACACACAAAGACCTAATCCTGAGACTACTTGAGCCACCAATGTAGGCTGTGGCTGAGACCACCACTGAATGTGCCGTTCCCTTCTCACCACACACAAAACACATTGACTGCAGCTTTATGAAGTGAAAAAACTGAAGAAAAGGAAAATGTGAAGGAGGTGTCCACAGTCATTTCTTTAAAAAAAAAAAAGAAACAGAAAGAAAGAAATAAAGGGGGGAAAAGCTGCTGCATCTGGATATTAGGAACAAAAAGTGCCTCAGACTGGAATAATAGCTTGGGTCGCTTGCTTTCGTATGTGCACAAGAGTGGAACTGCCGTTCCTTGTTTCAGTACCACTGACCCTTGCATTTTAGTGTGTGAAGATGTCAGGGAAAGTGTGTAGAAGGAATTCCAGTATCTTTTAGTTTAACAATGACGTTGTTATTTTGTGATTTCTCTTGATGGGTGGAGTTCGGGGGGGGCGGGGGGGGGTGTGTGTTCTGTTGTTTTTTTCTAGTTTATCCAGGTTTTGTAAGTATGCACGTGGGAGTTTTAAGAGATATTTTTATTCATTAAAGAAGAGTTCTTTCTGTGTATTTGCATGTGTACTTTTTAAATATCACCATAAATTTGTTGTGTTAAATGCCAGCTTATATTCTCTTTAGCCTGGTATGTAGAGCAGACCTGTATCTTGGAGACACTTTTTGATTTCCCTTCTGTGGAATCCTGGTAGTTTTGCTTCAAGGTTAGATCACAAGATTCTGCAGTTGTCCTGAGGTTTAAATGAAAAATGAATTCTAAAAAACAGTTGCCTTCTGGCACTTGACTACTGGCATTTCACAAAATATTTTCTGTGGAACTGAAGTTCTGACTGTACATTCCCAAAATGCCTGCTGTAGTGCATCTTGTTAGTGCCTAATGAAAGACCATTTAAAACTTTAAAGAAAAATAATAGGAGTATATAGTTTTTTCTTTGGTTACTTTTGAGTTCTAATTTCAGAAAATGTTTAAATGGTCATTACCATAAAAAAAACAGGTTTTGGTGTAGTCATTTGGTAGCTGCGTGTGCTGTCAGTTTTGCTACATTCTTCAAAATAAAAAGGGATTGTACTCTTAAAGAAACAAAACAGCACCACCAAAACTTCACCACAAATGTCCTGCATGTTTACCTGGTCATCATCATCCCACTGAATCCCCAACCCCCTTCAAAAAAAAAAAAAAAAAAGGGAAAAAGACAAAGTAGGAGATTGAAGGAAGAGCAGGCTTGAGTTGCATTTGTGCCTCCAAGACCAACATGCAGGAGCTGGGAGTTTAGCACAGACACTTGTCTAAATAATACAGTTCTTTATTGACCCTTAATTCCTCTGTCCTTGGATGCCCTTATTGTTAAATCCCAGTAGCCAATTATTCTTGTTGATGGTGACTAGTAGTGAAGATAACTGATGCCAAAGCTGTTGCTGGTCTTTACCTGTCATCATACTTCTTTGAATGTAAAGATGAGTGTCTTGCATCTTACAAGCTGCACATTTACTCCTATTGATGGTACATGTGTAGGATAAGACATGTAAAGTCTGGAGTCACTACTAGTAGGTAGATTCCTTTTTACGCATGGACCTTAGTTGCCCTGGGAAGGCTAAATGCCTGTTACATGTGACAGCAGCCATATATAACCCAGACCAATCCTTTCCCTCACCTTTTTTGTCCTTTTATTTTTTTTTATATTAGTGTTTTTACAGAAATGGGTACATGTGTCATTTTCCACATGCTAGTGTCAAGGCAACAGGTATCATTGTAGCAGCAAAACTTACTTGTGTGAGAACATAATGACACTTTTGTAAAGTTTGTATTTACTTGGTATTGATAAGAGTTGAAGATATAATCCCCTATCTAACATGGGAAAGAAGATAAAATAATACTGGGGAAAAAAGTTACTGGCTTTTTGTCATCTTGCTTTCCTGTTTTTATTTTTTCCTCCATTTATATGATAAATGTGGATAATGGTTTTGTTACTGGGCTATTCCTTACATTTTCTGAATCAAAGGTGGGATATTTTGTTTCAAATGTAGTACTTGGAAAAATAAAGCTAGATTTCACTTAGTGTCTCTTTTTCTGGAGCATATGAGTATTGTGAGATACAGTCTTCCTCTTTAATTTTTCTAAGGTTTTAAGCAGATTGTGGCTTAGTGGTAGCTGTTCTTGCATTATTTTGGTATATTGGACTGAAATAATTGGAATGGGCTGCCCGGGGAGGTGGTGGAGTCACCAGCATTGGAGGTGTTCAGGAGGAGACTTGATAGGGTGCTTGGTACATGGGCTAGTTGATTAGGTGGGTTGGATTGGTTGATGGGTTGGATGCGATGATCTTGAAGGTCTATTCTATTCTATTCTGGAATACAAACATTTCAATCATGTTTACATTGACTTTTCTCCAAACTGATTCTCTGTTTCCCTTATCAGATTACTTTCAATACATTTGTAACAACTAGAAAGCAGGACAGTTGTGTGGAATTTCAGTGACATGTTCCCATTCTGTGTGTTTTGGAAATGTCCTCCCTTTCAGTTAAGGTGGAATTTGTAAAAGTTCCGGACTGAGATTCCATTTGTCTGGAGCTTTTTCTCTCTCTTAGAAGGTATTTTCTTGTTTACTCTTCTTACTGTGAAAGAGAGCTAAGGAATACTCTGAATGCAAGTGAACTGATGTTCAGCAGTTTTCTCCTCTTCTTTTTGGTCTATCTTTCTTTTCTGCTTTTAGTGCCAAAGTGGGATTTTTTTAATTAGTTGTTATTAGGTATATACCTGATTTTTTAAGCATTATTGCAGCCTCTCACATCTGTAGCTCAAGCCGATGATTATTTTTAAGACTTCTGAAGATCATTAACATTTCCAACACTTCACTGTAGTTAGAAATCTTTTAATTCTGCTGTCAGTCATAGAGTGTAACAATCCTGTTCCAAATGGTGATAAGTACAAATCTTCTAGATTGCCTTAAACTACTGATACACCACAGATAGCATAATGTGTGCTTGCAAACAAATTAGGATTTCACTGTTCGGCAAGGGGACTGGAGATTCCACTTTTGATGCAAGAACGAAGGAGAAACTTGGAGGTAATTTGAATTACTAAGCCATATAGCTGGGGTGTGTGTGTGTGTGCACATTTATGCCCAGAACACACATGTGAGACAAGGAGTTATCTTTATTAAAAAAAAAACAAACAACAATGTCTTGTAGAAATGTGCTGCCAGGGTTATTTGTGCATCTTGTGCAGAACATAAGATCTTTTTTCCTGCTGAAGCTGATACTGTAGCTGTCTGGTAAGCTGCAGTTGATTTTGAAAACTCCAGACAAGGCTGCTCTTCAAAAGTAGAGGTTGCGGTGTGGGCAGTTTGGTACTGCAAAAGATGATAGCTCACCTGGGAGCTGTCACATGTCTTTGGGAAGCATATATCACTTTGTGTTACTTCTGTGTTACAGGATAGTTTTGTACCATTTTCTGAAAATAGATTCATTTGGATTGCACTCTTGAAATAGTGAAAATCTGTGTGTTCAACAGGGCTCTTTCAAAGGTTTAGCAATAATAGCTAGTCCTGCAGTGTGGAAGAAGAGGATGCTGAACAATTGCATGTTCTTTTCTTTCACAGTCATGTCCCTGAATCTTTTTTTTCTGTTTTCCTTGCTGGGTTTTAAAATCAGTCTGGTGTTTAAACAAGTAAAGCTCTCTTAGTATGAAAGTCACTCGTATGCTAACAAGTTTAGATCTTTCCTTCTAAAACTGAAAACATGCTAGCTTTTGGCACCCAGTTTAGTCGTCCATCCTTCTGTTAAACATAATGTAACATTGAGAAGACGACTTTATTGTTGTTCTCACGTGATAATCTGGATACTTACGTTGGCAAGTGCATATTTGTTGATGATTTGCGATAAATAACTTTCTGAAAAGCATTCCTGATGGTCTTGGAACATAGTTCGCTGCCAAACAAGTTTCTTTTTACATCTTCAGATGGTGCTGAGTTCTGTACCTGCAGAGAATTGCTGAACTGGGTGAAACCTGATGGTGGTGGTGAGAGGCTGGTGATGATTAGTTACAACACGGTTGCTGAAAGCATTAGGCCACTGTGAAGCTGAGCAATCAGTGAATAGAACGCAGTACTGAAAGATTAGGAGTCAAGAATTTATTCTGAATAGGAATATAGTAGTTTATAACCCTATTAGAGTGGCAGACCTCTGGCAAAGTTAGTAAAAAACCCAGAGACAGGCTAAAAAGCATTTTTTGTCTGTCTGTTTTGAAAGAGTTGACTGGAAAAGAACAGAAAGTAGTCTTATTTCTTAGGATAGCTGATGTTGTAGTCCTTAATACTTTTCATAGTTTTCTTTGAACTGGGGCAGAGGGGCTGTTTTGGAACTTGGAGCAATACAAATAGTATTTCATGCTACCTAAAAATAAATGTATGAATAGTGTCTTAGAAATAGCAAGAACAAACACTAAAATGCTTAAAAGCTTGTAATTGCTGTAAGGCTATAGAGCTGTGTTACTGAAGAACTGCTAACTGTTTTTAACAGAGGAGCCCACAGTTCAGATGTAGCACTAAGCTTTTAAAGTTGCTGAAAGACCCAGAATTTACTTCCGGCAAAGCAATTAGAGTTGGCTGAACAGAAAAAGTCAGACAGTTGAAAATTAGGTATTTTGGGGGAGGGTGTGGGGCTGCTCTGATGTTATGGCCATGAGGGACAATATGCCTGAGGCAGGAAAGTTCACATCACTAAGCTTGCAAACTCACTTCAGTCAGTTTGGGGCAACACGATCTATGGTAAGCAAAATTTTGCCAGACAAACTAATATAATGGGAAGGGATACTTTTGGCTACCTGAGAAGAAGAGTGGCTACAGGAGGGCTGGATGGTGCCAGACCTTTTTCTGTGTTGTTTGAGGCAGGTTCTGGCAAGAACTGTTGAGAAAGTAAAGCATGTTCTACAGTCTCTCATTAATGCTTTTTCCTCAAGCTACCATCTAAAATTGTGCCAGGTACTGTGGACATTTGCAGAAGACAACAAACTTTGTATTGCTGAACAACAAATTATACTAACATCTTATATTATTTTTATAGGGAGATCAGAATAAAGTTAAAACTAACTCCTTACAACTTCAAGAAGAGGAACTCTCACTTTTGATGCAAGCAATAGTATAAACATCAACATGTATTCTCATTAACCAGTATCAAAAGAAAAACCATAAATTTTATTAAAAAGATATTTTAAAGACAAAATTACACACCTCAAGTCAGCCATTTTGAGTAAAACAAAGTAGAACTGTTTATGTAGTAGGATTACAGTACAAAAGTAGAGTTTCTACTTGAATATTTCCTGTCTTTCTTGTAATAAAGAAAGAAAACCACAGAAACTCTGTGATGTGGTTTGATATTCTGCTCTGGATGCAGCTGGCCTAAGTGCAGTGTTTATCACTCTGATATGCTCATTGCAATGTCTTCTTCCCAGGGAGGCTTGTAACCAGCTGCTTGTGCAGGTTTTCTTAGCCATAGCTGCAGGACAGTCAGTCCAAGTAGCCTGGTTTGGAAAAGCATGTTAAAAGACCTCTGACAACAAAACACCAAAAACAAATGAAGAAACCCAAACATACAAAAAGTTCAAGGAAAAAGAAAGTGTCAGAACTGGATTAGGGATTGATTGTGAGTGTAGTTATTTGGCAGAGCTAACAAGGAAATAATTTTAGTCAGGGAGAGGGGAGGAGGAACAAGGGTGATGCCAAGCAAGTATGAACAGAGTGAGGTTTTGTAGTTTCTTGACCTGGCTTTGCTTCAGACAGCACATCCTGACTGAGAGTGCCTTAAGTTAATGCATTTAAGGTTGTGAACTTAAAATCCCAGATAGGTAGGATATTCACTGTTGCTGTTATTAAATTATTATGGCTTCATGGCAGTGTCCATAGGCCAGTATAATCCTTGGGAGTGCATTTAGGGATCTAGGGAGTATGGATTGGGGGTGGAGCAGGGTAGGTGTGTTTAAATATTGGTAAAACTGGTCCTGGAACACTGCAGCTGTTGGATGAGTTTTGACTGCAGATTCAGTCATCAAAATTTAGGTATCTGCTTGTTGGGCTTTAGCTCTAGATAGAGAGCATGTAGTCAATACAGTTAGTAGACTCTAGAGAAATACTCAACCCTACGGTCAAAAGGTGTTCACGTAAAGGCTAGATGAATCACTTTCTAAACTAGGACAGGAGTTTCACTATGTAGGTCACGTGTAGACTCCCACATTCAAGTTTCTAAGTCTCAGATCCTGTCCTTTGGGGATCCATTCATGCATTAGAAATCCTGCCAGATCACCAGCTGCAATTCCAGAATGGTATGAATCCTATGATAGTAGGTCCTACATCATAGCTGTCATACCCATGTAGATGACGTGGTATCACAAATCACACTAGGAACTTATACATACACACAACTGCAAGCATATTCCCTTAGGCTTCTATTTTATAAGGAATACTGAAAGACATTGCAATGTCCATTTCAAAACAAAAGCAAGAAAAAGCACAAAACTTTTGTTTTTAATTATGGAAGAAAATGGAAAACCTTAAAGATTTGACTCCGTTGAGCTTGTCACAAAGAAGACACAGGAGTTTCACAAGGAGATAAAGGACTCTTTAAGTAGTCACTGGAGCGAAGTGCCAGAAGACCTGAGGAGTTTCTACATAAAGGTCAGGTGTCTTCTTCAAAGAAGTACTTAAGCATGGAATACTGAGCTGAGGGTGTAACTGTTGTGGAAAAGCTGTGATCTGTAGGATGGAAGGGTAGGCATTCTTACGAGACATCTTGAACTTTGCATTTTGCTGTTGCATTTTTATCCTTGAGAGTATTAAATGACTTCAGATGTAATATTTCTAATGCTACATAAATGGTATCATTTCTGCAACAAAGGGAAAGGTTTATAGCTTGTGATGTATATGGCTTCTGGCTTGTAACTTCCATGTTTTTACAGACTCGTATGTTGTTTGTTCCATGTTCTTTGCCTCATGTTAAATGTTTCCTATTGTGTAATGGAGGTACAGAAAACCCTTTTTCTTTCTAGAGTGAGGCCTTTTTGAGATCGAAACTCCAGGATATCTGCCACTCTCAGCACCTATAAGAATTATGAATGTGTAGGTCATCAGAAGATGAAGGGAAAGCACGTTTCGCAAGTGGATGTGCTGATCAGAGCATTCACTTCCCCAGAGGCTTATAGGAGAATATGCTTGCTCCAGTAAGACAGGAGGCAAAATAAGCCACAGTGAATGGAGTGACAGATCAGAGCATGAGGGAAATCTCTAGAGTCTTACGAGAAAGAGGATGACACCAAGAGAAAGAGCATGTGCTTTTCTGCATTCTAGGGATAAAATATGTGCAGTCTGAGAGTGGGAGATTCATCTTTCTCAAAAGAAACTGAACAAAATTTGAACATTGGACAACAAGGGTCTCTTTGGAAGCAAATTAGATTTCTCCATCCACGTCTTTTCAGTCTTGATGGCCTGTGTGTCTGTTTAATTTTTTATAAGGTAGCCTTGTTTCCAATACTGTACAGATAGCTATAAAATGTAATTAACCAGCTCACTTTTTAAAATTTATTTGGCTATTGTCTTCTGTACAGTCACTGCAGAAGCTTTTCAAGTGCTAAGATTAAAAACTACAATAAAAGATAGGAGTTTTATAGGCCGTACTCCTTTACTGCAGGGAAATCTTGCCTCCTTAGTCTTTTGATGCTATTTTCAGTTGTATGCTGATTCTGCTAGACAAGGTCTAAGTACTAAGGCCTGAGCAGTTCTTGCTGTGCAAATTGGAAACCTATCTCACTGCTTTTCTCCAGCAAGGAGAATTGTCGGGCTACTCTTGTTGTGTCAGCCTACTGATTAACTCGGGTCCTACAGCTTGCATGCAGTGAATTTGCTGGAAGCTGGGGCAGTCTCCAGCTGAAGAAGTTAGTTGTCTCTTGTGAAACTTGGGAGCTAGAACTTTTGCCTTACCTCATGTAGTAAGTGCATGATTACAGCCTGCAAATGATTGTGTCTGGCTTTCAGACTACTTCATTAAGAGTTAATTTATATGCAAGTTTGGTTTTCAAAAAAAAACAACACACATGACTGATCCACCCTATCATAAATTTTTATAATGATAAGGTGGTGCAGGCTCATCTAAAATTCCTTCCAAAGGCGGCGTCAGATTTTTACTTTAGTCATCCTAACCATCTTTTCCTTCCCTGTATTTTCACCGTAGCAAGACTTTGTTTACATGAGCTAGATCCGAATAGTTCTGCTCCTACTCCCACCCCCATTGGCAGTTCACAGCATTGTAGATTATCCTCACTATAACTTCAGGTTGACTTTCTTATTTTCTTACTATAAACATTTATTTTCCTCAGTATTCTATTCCTTGAAGCAGCTTTCTGCAACAATTCAGGTTTCACAGAATCACAGAATGTTAGGGTTTGGAAGTGACCTCGAAAGATCTACTCCAACACCCTTGCCAGAGCTGCAGGTTTGCAGCTGATGGTGTGAGGAGACTACTTTAGAAACTGCTTATTCCTAACTGTCTAGGAGGAGGTGGAGGGTAAAGGGTAAAACAGCAGCTATGTAAAGCATGTTTGGGATTGAGTTTTCAGAAGGAAGGAATGGACATTGATCTTCACTTGCCCATGAGTATGGAGCTGAGGGAGCCTTTAGAAATCAGTTAGTATGTGAGTGGCTGACAGGCTAGGAAGAGACAGTGAGCAGTACTAGGGAAAGCAGTGATGTAGACAGGAGAAAATTTGGAGGAAGTCAGGAATCTTTATTTCCTTTGTTCTTATCCCATGAAATAGAGTTTTAAAGAAGTACAAAGTAGAGAAGGGCTTGCAGTACTCCTGGTGAGGAGTCAGGATGCTTTGGTTTGTGCTGCCACAACTGTGTGCAGAACTGATCCAAGTGAAACACTGTGCACTCTTGCTGCCACCATAACTCCTTGTGGTGAAATCTAAGTAAAATGTTTGTAGTCTACTGGATATATCTAGAACATCAGACAAGACAGTGCTATCAACACCTTAACCTGCTCATGAGCCATATAGCGGTAATGGAGCTTCCTTCAGAGATCCTACCTCACACCTACTCTGCAGCTGCTTTCCTTAATAGTTTTGTGAGAGCCTATAACATGCTTTCAGGATCTATGAGATTCCAGGCTGTTGTACTGATAAATCTATCATGAGTTAAGATCTTGCCAAGAGCTGAAGACTAAACTGCTGACACATGCTGTCATAATGTGCAAGGCATGTGGCTTTGCTGTTTGGTCAGGGTAAAGTCAGAGACCCCTCAAGAGAAAAAAACAGATGTAGGGCAAGTAGTTGTGCTCAGTCTTATCTTTAGAGTGTGTGTCTGAGCTACCAGATACCAGAAGTTCAAACAATATATTTCATAGGCAACTCCACTGAAAGGGTTTGAAAATCTAGGTGGCTCTCTGGTATCTTGGCTTAGCTGATGTGTAGCTTAACTTTTCCAACTCAGTGAAGAGGCAAAGGGACAAAAGACATTTTTCTGTGAAGACATGTATTCTTGGGACCCAGTATCTGCCATCCTAAGCAACAAAGCTTCATTCCACAAGCTATATAGTTTTCTAAGAGTAAATGCAGGTTTAGCCCAGCTGTTCATGTTGTACTAGCTTCTTACAACACTTATGGCAGTGTGTAATGATTTCCCAATGCAATGTTTTGGGAGGAGAAAGCTCGCTTTCTCTGATAACAGGTTTTCTATCTAAATGAGACTAATTAGAAGCCTGTGTTGAAGGTTGGTCTTCCAGCTATCAGGTCTTTCAACTGAAAGTCAGTCTTTCAACAGTTCTTTACCCTGGAGTGAAAAAAAAAATGTTCCTGATTCATCAGGTATCTTTGGTCTGCTAATGGTTAGTTGTCCATTTCAGTAATCATCTATTACTTTCTTTGCAGACTATTCTGTGACTGCTGTAACATAAACACCAGTTTTCTAAAGATGTTTCTTAACAAACAATGCCAAAGAAAAAACATGAACTGCAAAATGAGCCATGTTAGATAATACAGTAAATTCTTCACATTGCTTGAAAAGAGATATTGCTCACATGTTATACAATGCATCTGCTTCTAAATTTCTTAGTTATGTTTTGATATTTAAGTGTTTCAATAGGATTAAATAGTTTTATACTTGTTCTAAATTAAAATCTTCTGGCAAAGAGTTTTTTATTTGTTTCTATTGTGTTGCAGACTCTCCTACAGATTCTTGGTGTGGTGGCTGTGGCTGTGGCAGTGATTCCTTGGATACTCATCCCCTTAATACCACTGTTTATTCTTTTCATTTTTCTTCGGAGATATTTCTTAGACACTTCAAGAGATATTAAGCGTCTAGAATCCACAAGTATGTAATTTGGTGGGACTTGATGTTAGTTTGAACCCTGCTCATTATTGTGTGAAATGCTAGTATTTTACAGACAATTCATCAAAGATTTTTTTCTTTTGCTATGCAAATAACTTCTTATTGCCTTGGTTCTCAACTAGTGAATTACATGCGCAACTGCTGTTTTGCGTAATGGTAAACCTTAGCTACGTCAGTTTAACTATCTGTAAGTAAAGCTAATTAAGAACATGTGAAGTTGCTGGTCTTTGGGATCGTGCATACACGTGCTAACACTCTTTCTGACCTAATCTGACTATTTTGCCTGATTTTAGTTGGGTGATAGTAAGAAATATTAAGTATTATGATTAATAAACATGAATGCCTTGTGTAATAAAAGTCAAAGAGTGTCTGGAGTGACAGCTGTTGTTGAAAGCATAACATTTTTTTGTATAAATTAATCTGCCTGCCTATCTGACTGATTCTATTTGAATAAGAGGACTCTGGTCAAAGATACTTCCTATTTAATCTAAAAGGAGGCAGTTCAGTAACTTGTATGGTTAAATATAAAGTAGTAGGATTAAAGACTAGTGTGGTACCAAAAGAATTAAAAGTGGTACTTCAGCTCTTGCTAAATTTCTCTCATTTCCCTTTGTAGCTAGAAGTCCAGTGTTCTCTCACTTGTCATCATCCCTCCAGGGACTTTGGACTATTCGGGCTTTGAAAGCAGAGGGAAGATTTCAAAAATTATTTGATGCACACCAAGACCTCCACTCAGGTTTGTGATGGATTTATGTGAAAAATCAAATACTTGTCTCTGTAGGAGGGAAATATCTTATGCCCTCAGCAACGTGCACGTAATGTACATTAAAATCAGTAGGAGCCATGCATTTGTCTCTTTAGGGTAAAATTTCTCTATTAGAACAAAAATGTCATTATCTGTCTAGATTTTGAGAATTTACTTTGGGCTGTAATATAATTTGAGATACTCATGCATATGTTTTAACATTGTCTAAGATAAACATTTTAAAGTATGCCTGATAAGAATATTTAAACAACAATTTTTGACATTTTCCTGGATCCCATCTTAAAAAAAAAAAAAAAGATAGAGAAGGGGAAACAAGCTCTATTGTGAGGCATTTAATATTAAGTAGTGTGCTAGGAGTGAGCTGAGATTTACAATTTTTACCCCAAAAGAGGAAACATAAGCCCCATTTTTAATAAAGTGGAAAAAAGGAAGACCCAAGGAACTGCAGTCTAGTCAATCTCACCTTCGTGCTGGCAAGTTCATGGAGAAGATCCTTCTGGAAACTATGCTAAAGCGCATGGGAAATAAGGAGGTGATGGGTGGCAAGCCACTGTGGCTTCACTAAGGGTAAATTGTGCCTAGCAGTTGTGGTGACCTTCTATGATGGGGTTTTACTATTCATGGTTAAGGGATGAGCAACTGATGTCATCTTCCTGGGCTTGCATAAATCATTTGACGCTGTCTCATAAAACATCCGTGTTTCTCTATTGGAGAGACATGGATTTGATGGATGGACCAGATAGTGGATAAGGATTTGGCTGGATGGTCACACTCAAAGAATTGTAGTCAGCAGCTCGATCTCCAAGTGGAGACCAGCTGTGAGTGACATTCCTCAGGGGTTAGTATTGGGATGAGTGCTATTTAACATCCTTGTCAGCAACATGGACAGTGGGATTGAGTGCACCCTCAGAAAGTTTGTTGACGACACTAAGCAGTGCAGTGCAGTCAATATGCTGGAAGGAAGGGATACCATCCAGAGGGACCTTGACAGGTTTGAGAAGTGGACTGATGCCAACCTCATGAAACTCAACAGGGTGAAGTACAAGTTCCTGCACATGGGTCAGGGCAATCTCAAGAAGAGATACAAGCTGCATGATAAGTGGATTGAGAGCAGCTGTGCAGAGAATGACGTGGGGGTATTTGGTTATGAGAAGCTCAACATGACCTAGCAGTTTGTATTTGCAGCCTGGAAATCAAACCATATCCTGGCTTGCATGCATCAAAATAAGTGTGACCAGCAGGCCAAGAGAGGTGATTCTTCCCCTCTACTCCATGCTCATGACAGCCCATCTGGAGTGCTGTATTCAGCTCTAGGGCCACCAACATAAGAAGGACACAGACATAGAGTCCAGAAGAGGGCCAAAAAGATAATTAAAGGACTGGAGCACCTCTCCTGTGAGGACGGGCTGAGAGAATTGGGATTGTTCAGCCCAGTGAAGAGAAGGCTCTGGGGACATGTTAGAGGAGCCTTCAGTACTCAAAAGGGAGATGGGGAGGGGCATGTAGGGCATTTGGTAAGGACATGGGATAATGGCTGTAAAGTGAAAGGGAGTGTATTCGAATTAGATGTCAGGAAGAAATTCTTCACTCTGAGTGGTGAGAATAAGTTGCCAGAAGTTGTGGGTGCTCCATCCCTGGAAGTATTCAAGGCTAGGTTGGATGGGACCTTGAGCAACCTAATCTAGTATGAGGGTATCACTGCCTGTGGAAAGGTGGTTGGATCTAGATGATCTTTAAGGTCCCTTTGAACCCAAACCATTCTATGATTGAATTTCCTTAGTCATAAGACATACGGTTCATGTAAGGAATATGTTCTATGACTTCTTTGTAATCTACAGACTTCTAAGGCTTCAGAACATATCAATTAATCTTTTCTGAAATACAGTTTATCACAGGCTGTAGAATCATTCACACTGACTTCCATATTGAGCTCAGTAACTTTTGACCAGGGAAATGTCTTCCAGGGAAGCATCTCTAGCTTTTCTTAGTAATTTCTAAGTAAGTTTTCCAAGTTGCTAGTTATTGGACTAAATCAATTTTACAGTAGATGATAGTTAGGGAATACAAAGTTGTTTTTTAAGCTTTGTATTAAAAGACCTCTTTAGTTGATATAGGGTACTTTATTTTGCATTTTAATGTCATACCTAAGGAACACAAGCACACCTTTTTCCAGTCTATTTTATGCCTTTCTCTTAACAAAACTGTCAGTAACACCCCTCCTGAGCAGCTCAGGAATTTGCTGTTGAGATCAAACTCCAATGCTTATAGTTTCACTCCTTTGCATACCAACATGTTTCTCTCCAGAGTGTTTCAGATATCCTAGCTTGCTTAGTGTGTCTATTGTTTTGGTCCTTGGGGGAAGTATGAGCCAGTAGTGTGCCTGTGCAGTGAAAAGAGGCCTGCAACATCAGGGATGTATTAACAGGAGCATAGCCAGTAGGAGGAGGGAAGTGATTATCCCCCCTCAGCACTTGTTAGCCCGCATCTGGTTTTGGTCCCCTAGATACATGTCAAGGGAGTAAGTAAAAAGAGAGACCTCTCCATGAGGAGAATCTGAGGAATTGGACTCGTTCAGCACATAGAAGAGAGAGCTTACAGAGGATTTACTAACTGCTTCCTTCTAGTACCTGCAGGGATGTTACCAAAATAATTAGAATAAACCTTTATTAGAATAAACCAAACCAGGTTGGAAGAGACCTTCAAGATCATCGTGTCCAACCCATCAACCAATCCAACCCACCCAAACAGCTAACCCATGGCACCAAGCACCCCATCAAGTCTCCTTCTGAACACCCTCAACGACGGCGACTCCACCACCTCCCCAGGCAACCTATTCCAATGGGCAATCACTCTTTCTGTATAGAACTTCTTCCTCACATCCAACCTGAACCTCCCCTGGCGCAGCCTGAGACTGTGTCCTCTTGTTCTGGTACTGGGTGCCTGGGAGAAGAGACCATCATCAGCCTGTCTACAACCTCCCTTCAGGTAGTTGTAGAGAGTGATAAGGTCACCCCTGAGTCTCCTCTTCTCCAGGCTAAGCAGCCCCAGCTCCCTCAGCCTCTCCTCATAGGGCTTGTGTTCCAAACCCCTCACCAACTTTGTTGCTCTTCTCTGGACTCGTTCCAGCAAGTCAACACCCTTCCTAAACTGAGGGGCCCAGAACTGGACACAGTACTCGAGGTGTGGCCTAACCAGTGCAGTGTACAGGGGCAGAATGACCTCCCTGCTCCTGCTGGCCACACTGTTCTTGATGCAGGCCAGGATGCCATTGGCCTTCTTGGCTGCCTGGGCACACTGCAGGCTTATGTTCAGCCTACCATGGTGCTCAGACTTTTCACAGTGATGTATGGTGGGGGGAGCAAGAAAATGGATATACGTTGTGACAAGAGAAGTTTTTCCTGATATCCAGGCCCTATATTCTAGATACAAGGAAAACACCTGTTCACCACGGGGAAGTTAAGCAGAGAAACAGGTTACCCAGATACATGCAGGCTGATTTTCAAAACTCAAACTGCATAAAGCATGGAGCTACATGGTCTGACCTCAGAGATGACCCTAGAGACCTCCTGAGGTTGCTTCCACCCTGAAAGATTCTTTGATACTAAATGTATGCAAGTCATAGGCTCTCTCAGCTCCTAGGTTTCAAAGAGGTACCTAAATTACCATGGTGAATTCAGTTTCTGGAGCTTGATTTTGGACTTGTTGCACCACTCTTTTCTGCATTATGTCATTCTGTGTGCCTAGATATTTCACAGTCCATTAGACCATATCAAATGTCTTGTTTAATGGAACTGACTGCTAAATGTGTGGTCAGCCATACGCAGTTACAGTTGATGTAAATGAGTCTAAGAAGTTACCAACTCTGGACCTTACCTGGCTGCTTCTTTTCATTCTCACTCTTCCCTCTACTACCCTCCAGAAGTTGTATGGAATTCTGTTGGTGAATTGTTGATTTGATCAGTCTGTAATCTGGCTACCCAAAACGGTGATCTGGCTTTAAACTAGACTTACCTCTTCACCTTTTTTACAAAAGGGAGGATTTTTTTTTTCTTTGAATCTTTCCCAGGAAAGGAATCTTTAGCAATGTTCCTTGGGCTAAGGAACATTGGAACACCACTGAACTTTAGTATGGAGTAATAACAAGCAATGCAGAAGGGATAACCTTCTGCTGGAACTTGGTAGCAGCTGGAGCAATTTCATCTGACTGCAGCTTAAGCAACAAATAATGCCATATTTTGTCATGGCTGTTTGGCCCAGAATTCAAACACTTTGCTTGCTTTATTGCAATGTTTTTTCCTGTTGTCTCCTCTATCATGTACTGTAATGTACCTCTCTGGGATGGAATTTAGCACCAAATTGTGGACACCTAATTGTGAGTGCCTAGTGGAGATGTTCACTTGTGAGCTTCCCTAGCTCCACTGACTGTACTAAGTAGCTCTTTAGGGGAGTTTAACCAGGTGCAGCTGACTTCTACAGACTTGACTCTGAGTTGTGTTGCGATGTTTTCTACCTAAAATGTTGTCAACTGTAGTCCAGCTACAGCAAATGTAGTTGTACTTCTGCATTTTGCATGATTCCCAAATCCACTAGAGTTACTAAAGATTTTCAATTTTAAATTAAGTGGACCATGCTTCAGGCCTTGACTGTTCTTTCCTTTGCTTCCTGTTACTGTATGCTATACTAGCTGTGGTTGCTATTAGTGTGAAAACTATGTTAGACCATTTCAGGAAAGCTAGACAGTATTCTAATCAACATCATCAGTCCATACATACATGTGCTTGAGGGTGCACCATGCAGTGCTGGTTTTTAACAACTTATAATATTAGCATGAGTTTTCTAATAACCCACTGTTATTATGTCTTTGTAAAATGCACTTTAGAGGCCTGGTTTCTATTTCTGACTACCTCGAGGTGGTTTGCTGTGCGTCTGGATGCCATCTGTGCCATTTTTGTTATAGTGGTTGCTTTTGGTTCCCTGCTCCTCGCCAACAGTAAGTACCAATGTTAGAAAAAGTTCACCCAGTAATTACCATGTATAGAAATGTCTAATTCTTTTTCGTAGATTGCTGTTTCTAATTATTTAAGGGCTGTAATTAAGTTAAATGTCTCTTTCTTGATCATGATCTCTTCCTCAGTCTAGGGCACTGGGGCTGTATCTGCTTTCCTGCAAATACTGGAGGCAGTTCAGATGTCTTCTGGGCTTAGGCATGCATCTGCCATCACCTGCAGATGTACAAACAAGCTTGCAAATCTTCTCTTTTGAGATTCTGGCTTCTAGAGCAATAACAACAAATAAATCCTTTTCTTTTTCCTCACCTTTGCCTTTCCTTTTTTGGGCCTACAGTGCTTTGCATTTCATACTGAAACACCCACAGATCTGCTGCTTAAAAACTTTTTTCCTTTCTGCACAAGGCACAGTAGGCCAGAAGGCAAGCTAGAATTCCTAGGACTACTCTTCTAATATTTTTACATCAGCAGGGTAGGTCAGTTCCAGAAAGAAAATCACCTTGTAATAATACATCCAGGATGTAATTGGGTTAGATGTACTAGAATGAGATAGTCATCTAAAGTGTGAAGGCAGAAGTAATTATCTTGGACATGAAAATTAGTGCTAATTTGCTGGGTTTGTTTCTTTTCTTTTTCCTTTGGATAAATTCTGTATATGCATGCATGTTTTAAAATTTGAACACTGTGCTGCTCAATACTGAAAATTTTGCTTGAGTTTGATATTGCAATACAAAAAAGCAAGTCAAAACAATGGTCCTGAATCTTTCCTTGCCTCTGGATAAGGAGTAGCTCCCTTGAAGTCAATAGAACTATGCTAGCATAAAGGTCAATTCAGTAAGAGGACAATTATTCTTAATGTTGGGGCAGACAATTTATTTTGTGAGAGTAGATCCACTGAACACAATAAATATTTATATAGAAGGGGGAAGAAATATTTTCTCCTTTTATTTTATGAGATCACTTACAAGAGTACAAAGTTGATGAAAACGTGTTTAATTTATTTTGAAATCATTTCAGTCTCATTTTATGCTTAGGTTTAAGGGCTGATCTAATTCCTTTAGCAAAAAATTAGAAGGTACTAATTCTCAGCCAGATAGGAATAACCCTAGCAAGCTACAAAATTATAGTCTTGAGACTGAACGTCAGACTTTTTATGTAGTGTTAGGCCAAGGAGAATGGAGATTACCTTTCAAATATACAGGCAATTTCGAAAACACAGAAAAAAACCCTGTATCAAGTAGCAGTTTCTGTCTGGAGCTACTCATTGCACGGATGGCAAGTGCAGTGTAACCAAACAAAATTCTGACCGTGATGCTTCCACCCTGTAAGTAACCTCATGACAGTGAAGTTAACTAGGATTTTTGTAATTACCAGTGTACCTGTTTGATTCTCTTTCTTTGCTTTGTTCTGCAGCTTTGAATGCGGGGCAGGTTGGTTTGGCGCTATCCTATGCAATCACCCTCATGGGAACATTCCAGTGGGGTGTTAGACAAAGTGCTGAAGTTGAAAACCTGGTAACGTTTATTTCTTCCTTTTCATTGCTTGGTTCCTTTTCATGGTTGTGACATGAGGCCTTAAGGATGGAGTTCTTCTTAAATTAACTTAGGTCATTAATACATTAGCAAGTGATTGTGGCACCACTTACAGTCTATAAAGAAAAATAGCCTCTTCTAAGGTATAATTTGACTAATTTCAAGTGTCCATTGATGTGCACAGTGACTGTCTCTCTTCATTCATAGTAAGAGAGGCTTTATAATCTCCCTTCACAGCAGAAAGGAGACTGTCTAGTCACAGTGCAGACAATTGCATTGCAGTGTGCTAAAATTACAAGAGATTAATCCCTCTCTATTAAGTAAGGTTTCCTTAAATTAAAAATTAAAAAAAAAAAAAAAAGATAAATTACTACTTCAAATTTTATTTATATCCCTCATGCCATTTTTAGCATCCTGTAAATTAATTGTGAAGGCCTGTATCTTCTTAATTTGTTGTAAGTTAATCAATATTTGAATGTCTTTATTTATATTGAGAGGATTACATTTTTCCATTCAAAGCAGAATACCTTCCACTAATTAAATATATTTACTAGCATGTTCTGGTATGACTGTTTACTTTCCAAAGTTAATGTATGAGACAAAATAGACTGTAAAAAGAACATACTGAGTATAAGCCTAGAGGTTTTGTGTTGTGTTGACAACTGAAGGTTACATGTAATTATGATTAGCTGACCACAGTCTTGGAAATACGTGTAGTCCTTTTGTAGAAGTTGCAAAGCCATGCTTAACAACAGATACACTGTAGAGTAGAGTAGAGTAGAATAGAATAGAATAGAATAGAATAGACCAGACCAGACCAGACCAGACCAGACCAGGTTGGAAGAGACCTTCAAGATCATCGTGTCCAACCTATCATCCAACACCGCCTAATCAACTAAACCATGGCACCAAGCAACCCGTGCAGTCTCCTGCTAAACACCTCCAGTGATGGTGACTCCACCACCTCCCCGGGCAGCCCATTCCAATGCGCAATCACTCTGTGTAGAATTTCTTCCTAACATCCAGTCTGAACCCTGGTGCAGCTTGAGACTGTGTCCTCTTGTTCTGGTGCTGGTTTCCTGGGAGAAGAGACCAGCCCCCCGCCTGTCTACAAGCTCCTTCAGGCAGTTGTAGAGAGCAATAAGGTTTCTCCTGAGGCTCCTCTTCTGCAGGCTAAGCAGCCCCAGCTCCCTCAGCCTCTCCTCATAGGGCTTGTGTTCCAAACCCCTCACTAACTTCGTTGCCGTTCTCTGGACACATTCCAGCAAGTCAACATCCTTCCTAAACTGAGAGGCCCAGAACTGGACACTGCACTTAATAATAATTTTCTATTTATAATTTTTTTTTTGTCAAGCACTTTGCTTCTTCAGAGCATTTTTCAGACATGAATAAACTAGTAGGTTTTTTTCTGTACCAGTTGGGAAATGTTGGAAGTGTCAGTCTGTGGGACTTTCTTATGTAGTGAGTTACTTTCTGGGAGGGTGTGATTTATAAGTCACTATTAATATGGTGACAGATATCCTGGATTATGGAGTTGCATGGGATAAACGTACTTAAAAGATGTGCTGGGAGTGAGCACAATGGTAGAGTGATGAGGACAAAAATGAATTATAAAGCCAGTAATTTGATGCTAGGAGCTATTTAGCATCTGCCTATAGCTCATATAGCAGTTTCATATCTGGCTTTGTCTTCCCAACACACAATGAAATGATGTCATCTTAGTCAAGACTGACAAGTTTCACAGCTTAAATTTCTTAATACTTAGAAATACTTTCTCAGTACTTACATTAGTAATTAAACCCACTGATTAGAAATGAATACTTATGTATGGATTTATGTATTGTGATAGATTTTGGGTGTGCGGTAGGACATGAGATGCATTCTTCCCACTTTTTCAGTTGTTTCAAGTAAGTATAGGATGGTACTAAATCTTATTTGTGCTCTTAATCTGTGCTTAGAAGAAAAATTCTGGAATAATTTGTGTTGAATCTTTCTAGTAAAAAACCACACGCACATACATATGCATGCACTATTTGCAATAAGCTGAAATGTATATAAATGTGTCTTCTGTCCTCTCCTTAGATGATATCAGTAGAAAGAGTAATGGAATACACAGAACTTGAAAAAGAAGCTCCTTGGGAGACCAACAAGCATCCACCACCTGAGTGGCCAAGCCAAGGAATGATAGCATTTGAAAATGTTAACTTCACTTACAGTCTAGATGGACCGTTGGTGTTGAGACATTTGTCCGTTTTAATTAAACCAAAAGAAAAGGTATGTGTGTATGTGTGTGTGTATGTATGTGGCCATCATTGACTATTCATAGAAATGAGGAGAAGATGATAAGTAGACAAGAAGCTGTGGGAAAAAATACATTATAAAGTCTACGAATGTTAGGAAATTAGTGAATGGTCTTTGAAAAAATAAGCCTTAGTCATATTTAATATCAAAAGCTGAAACCTCTAAATGTAACATAAATGCATCAGGGAACACAAGAGTTCTGTCTTTCAAAACGAAGGCTTAAACATATTTGATAATTTTCTGTTAAAATTTTGAGTTTTGTCAGAAAGTGGCAGACATTCATAAACTGATCAATCCCATAATGTTCCAATCCAAATCAAATGGAGCTTCTTTAGGAAGCTAAGGATTCAGTAGAAGGAACAAAAGGAATGAAGGATGATTCCATGTCAACAGAGAAGGTGAGCAGAGGCAATGAAAAATGAGGAATATGTGATCATTTTCACAGAGCCCCAAATGGAAGATAGAAGAAAGAAATACAAATGAGTTACATAACTTTAGAATTGGGAATTTTGTTTTTGTTCCTTTTGGCTACCAATCCAATTAACTACTGCTATTAATTAGATTGGTAGGCAAAAGAAGCATAGAAATAAAACCCATCCTCCTCTGCAAATTTGACTCTTCTTCCCCAATTTTGATGCTATCCCAATTGAAAGAATGCTGCAGGGAAGGTCTCCCCCCACAGATACAATTAAATTAAAGCCCTGCAGTGTTAATTTGTACTTTGCTACATTTCAAATGCACATGGACTTTTATGATTAGGATATCTTCCCTAGGAGGCTGGTTCAACTCTCCACAATCATTGCCTTGGCCTCCTTTGTATCATGCTTTTCTATTCAGTCCCAAACCTGTTTCATTCCTCAAGTGGAGCTCTTTAATAATGTGCGTTTTACAAGAATTCAACTCAGCTTTGCTGGATGGAGATGCTCTTACAGAATTAAGTATGGGTGAATTAAAAATGGTGCTTAAGAAGAAGAGCAAAAGGAATGTTTATCTCCTCCTTACTTTTCTTCCCCATTTGCCACCTCTCCAGCCGTTACATATCATTCCAATGTAATAGCAGAAAATATTTCAATTTCTTAAGGAGGGATAGAAATAAAATGAAAAATGGAAGAGATAGGAAGAGATAGTAGCAATATATGATTCAGTCCTTGGTGGGGGCAGGAGTGAGAGGGATGACTGGGGGGATTGATTTTTGTTGAGTGATCATCATGTGGTTTTGTCATCCTGAAGTGAATTTACCCAGCTTGAAATCATTGCCAAGAACTCTGTGTTTGTTTTCTATGATGTTTTGCAGTGTATTGCAGTAGACTGACATTGTGTAAAATAAATCTCTCAAGCATCTGTGCTCCTTATATTGGTTTTAATTATGGAGAAGCATCTCTACAGAACCAAGTTTCCAGATCTGCTAGGGATTCTGCCCATGTGGCTGTCAGTGAGAGCTCTTATGCCTGTTCAGACCCAGGGCTCATGCAGACTTATGGTGGCTGCAGTGCTGCTGGCAGGATGAACAAGTGTAAACTTCTGCCATGCTTGTGGTTTTTCTTGTCATCTCAGCGCCTAGATTGAGTAGCTACTGGTGCAGGTTGGGATCTTCTTGTCACAGCATTCAGTGATTCCCCACTGTTAAAGCAGGCTAGGAAGGACCCTCTGCTTCAACTATCTTTGCTAACATAGCGTAGAGAGACCACAGTGATCATCTAAGAAGCTCTGCAAGCAGCTGGCTGTGATGAACCTCTTCAGCTACTAGAGTTACAAAAAGAGAAGGTTAGCTTGTGCAGCCTTGGGATTCAAACACCACTCTCTTTGCTTTAGGATGCTTGTGCTTATTGACTACTATCTTCTCAAATGCCCTTGTCCTGACAGACCCTAAATTATACATTGTCCACAACAACCCCATGCAGTGCTACAGGCTGGGGTCAGAGTGGCTGGAGAGTGGCCAGGCAGAAGGGGACCTGGGGGTACTGGTTGATAGTAGGCTGAACATGAGCCAGCAGTGTGCCCAGGTGGCCAAGAAGGCCAATGGCATCCTGGCCTGTATCAGGAATAGTGTGGCCAGCAGGACCAGGCAAGTCATTGTGCCCCTGTACTCAGCACTGCTTAGGCCGCACCTTGAGTCCTGTGTCCAGTTCTGGGCCCCTCAGTTTAGGAATGATGTTGAGATGCTGGAACGTGTTCAGAGAAGGACAACAAAGCTGGTGAGGGTTTTGGAGCACAAGCCCTATGAGGAGAGGCTGAGGGAGCTGGGGTTGCTTAACCTGGAGAAGAGCAGGCTCAGAGGAGACCTTCTTGTGTCTACAGCTACCTGAAGGGAGGTTGTAGCCAGGTGGGGGTTGGTCTCTTCTCCCAGGCAACCAGCACCAGAACAAGAGAACACAGTCTCAAGCTGCTCCAGGGGAGGTTTAGGCTAGATGTTAGGAAGAAGTTCTTCTCAGAAGGAGTGATTGGCCATTGGAATGTGCTGCCCATGGAGGTGGTGGAGTCACCGTCACTGGAAGTGTTTAATAAGAGACTGGATGAGGCACTTAGTGCCATGGTTTAGTTGATTACATAGTGTTGGATGATAGGTTGGACTTGATGATCTTGAAGGTCTTTTCCAACCTTGTTAATTCTATTCTATTCTAAATCTGAGGGTATGGCTGCGTGAAGAAGTTAGGAGGACGGGTGTCTAGATTTATGGCATGGCATCTGTTCATTTAAGTACTCTCACAATGTAGGGTAAATGGGAGGTTGCCTGAGGGACAACAAAGATGTGGGCAGTTTCAGAGTAGCTGAAATGCTGTAAATCTCACTCTCATTTTTAATGCATCTCTACTTTGAAGTACAAGGAACGCTTGAGTGATGAGCCCAGCATAGCAGGTGTACTGCTGTGCCTTGGCTTACACAAGCCAACAAAATCCTGGCCATTTGATTCCTGTTAGGTGGCTAGGATGACTTCCATTTCCAGACTGTCACAGTGTTTGCACTGGCTATGAACATGGGCTTCTGAAGAATAGAATTTATTAAAAAGCATAAATTAATGTGGATGCTGAGAGCTGTTTCAAATTCATGTCTGTTTTCAGCAGCCTGTAGTCAGTTGGACCAAAAATACAAATAGATGCCTCTAAATACTGAAGAGCATAGTCCTTTCATTTGATGCCAAACTTAAAGTGGGATTTTGACAATATGCAGAGCAGCTGCATTTTTATTTTAAGTATCACTGTATTTTGTATGTTGGTTTTCTTTTTCTTTATATCCTTAATACAATACTTTGTATCACTGACATTTAAAGAGAAACAATTGAACCTTTGTTTTCACAACTCTGGGTGTCTGTGTTCTCCATTCAGCATTTTCTTTCTGAGCTGTAGTGTAACTGTTCAGAACTATTTCCCCTTTGTTTTGCTGATACAATTTAGAATACTAGACATTTTGTCATTTCTTATAACAGTTTTGCTTAAATTAGGCTGCATCTTTAATAATAAGCACTGTATAAATGTTAATTAGTTTGTATACAATAGTACAATAATGAATTGTTGGATGAAATTGTTGACTTGGAAAATAGAAGTAGAAAATACCTTTTAGATTATGCAGCATAATTTGCTCCTTAGAGTATACTTTTCCAGTGCTTTGTGTATTTTCCATCAAATGTGGGCACTGTTACTTTGTCTGAGTTTACTGTCTGTGACTGTTAGAAAGTTTCTCCTTGGTCTTCAATGTAATGTTTTCTGTGCTTAATTTAATTCCAGCAGTCATTAGTGCATACACCTGAGTCTCAGGCAGTGGGTAGTTGCCCTCTGGTGTCTGTACGTATACTCCTGAAGGTTTTCATGTTTCTTCCTTCCTTCTGCATCCCTACCACTTTGCCAGGCTATGTCATACATGTTTAACGCTTGTAAATCCTTCCTCATCAAATCAGTATCTCCAGCCCATATTAATTTTGTGTTGTACTTCTCTGAACTCTTTCCAGTGTGTTGATTTCTTTCTGGAAGTGTGATGATTAGAACTGAATGCAGGAAATAACAAATCCTGACAAATCAGATCTGTGTAGAGGGTTATGCTCATCACCTTCTCTGATAAAATCGGTTACTGTACCTTCTTTTCTCTAAGAATAGCTTACCTGAAGACAACATTAAAACAACAACAAAAAGTTTGTTGATCAAGTACAATTTGATTATCAGTAATTATAGATTTTCTCTCATTAATTAGTGGGCCTACTTTATCCCGAGTTGGTTTCATTGAAAGGTTTGTAGGTCTTAACCCTTTACTGTGAGCATTTCCACATTTCTCATTCATTGTCTATACCTCTCTGTCTCTGAAAGCATTGTTTTTAGATATTGCATACAGCTTCTGATTTATGTTTGGAACATACAGAAGCCTGAATAACTACGATTTTATTATTCACTGTTCCTTCTGTTTAGAAAGGAACTGCAGCTTGCTCGCCTGGCCCTGTAGTTTCAATACTTGTGTCCTCTCTATTGAAGCTGTCTGAAGCATGAATACAGGTTATAATCCTGCTAGTTTTGGCTTTAGAGTTTGCCTGCCTTAAAGTAATTCACCTTAATGATGCTAACAAAACCCAGTCTTGATTATTAAAATTAGGAATACTGCTTATACATTGTTCACAAAATGCTTTATGGGAGTCTCTTTTGGGGGGATTGAGAAGTAGATACATGCCTTGAATGATTTGTCTAACATCACCCAGCAAACCAGGTTTAGTATAAAATTTAGCAGCCTTGAATCACATTGCTCTGCACACCAAGCCACTTGTTTTTACACAATAAGCCACCATGCGTTAAGGGAAGATATTTCACCTTTGAATGTGATCCAAGAAATTATTGAGTATCCAAATGTCACCTGAATCCAAACTGATTTGTGGGGAGGTTTTTGCCTCAGAAAAATATTAATTATAAAGAATTTTTATTTGGTGCTTGTTCTACTATAAATCCTGTGATGTTGTAAAACTGTTGCTTGACATATTAATTTATCCTGAAAAGCCTGTGGTTTAATTGTACAGTCTTGGTTTGCTCTGTAGGTCGGAATAGTGGGAAGAACTGGAGCTGGGAAAAGCTCTCTGATAGCAGCCCTCTTTCGCTTGGCGGAACCTGAAGGGAAAATTTGGATTGATAAGTATTTGACGTCAGAGCTGGGACTTCATGACTTGCGGAAGAAAATTTCAATTATACCTCAGGTACGAGAGTGGTTTGGTTTGCTATAAACTTCTTCAATATAATGCTGTAGTATTTAAAATGTTTTGCTGGGATGTGTTCCCCCTGCATCCCTGTGTGCAGCAGACAGAAACTTCATTGATGTGTTACTTTTACTTAAACGAAGTCTTGATTATTTTAAGGTAAAGAGAGTCAGCTTGGAGGACTGGAGTATTTTCCTCCTTGTTTTGTCCTCTGTCTGTTTCTCTGGAATACTTGTGTGTAGGCATTAGCAGTGCACTGTCCTTTAGTACAGGAAAGAGCAGAGAAAATCTGACAGGAATATACCAGTCTTTAGCACTCTGAAGTCACTTTATCCTTTGACAGCAATTCCTGCTCAATGCATTACCTGAAGTTTCCTTAGCAAGGGCCTTTGAAGGATCACTTTCACCTGTCTAGCTACCCTTGTACAAACTAACTGAGTCTAGATCTAGAAAGAGCAAATGTGCCAACTAGCAGTGAGCTACCTACCTTTCCATTACTTGGAGAAGGTTGAACAGGAGAAGACCAGAGAAACAGGGAAAAAAGAGTGGGTCATTACAACTTGCTGAGTTCTAGAAGCTGAATGCAGTAAAGGCTACAATACAGGAGTCAAAAAATAGGATGGTGTTAGAAATAGCCTGCTGTCTAGTGCTAGAGTGGAAGAAAGGGCATTCCAAGAGTCCAGGTCTTCACTTCTATGATCTTACTTTCAAATGAGACATTGAGTCAGAGAAGGGTGATGTATCACCTCAAAACTTCCTAAAGGCAGAGCCTGTGCAGGTTAACATGTTTCATGAGAGCTCTGATCTCTTCCATGATTGCTTGCTCTCCAGTGGAGAGGGAGGAAGCTTATATGCTGCAAATGGAAAGTCTTGTTTTTGGAAAATAATTTGTCTGGGATGTTCTAGCAAGTAGATAGAACAGTAGGCTAGAAACCAGAGGAATTAGTTTACCATGCTTAGCATTAATTCTTAGATCACTGTCTTTATTACAGAAGCTGTATTTAGAGTTCTTACACTATCTTTTTATCAAAATGTTTGCTACCCTGTTGGCAGGATGACATTCAGAATGTATTACTCTCTTTAAATTGAAGATCTGATAAAAATGGTAATGCATAGTGGTTCTAAGCCTCTCTTGATTACCTGCTTTCTCCATACACCCCCTCAAGAATAGGAATCAGAGAAAAGAAGTAGGTATGCTATTATTAAAAAAAAAAAAGGTGCACCTTCAGCAATTGGATTGTTGCCTAATGCAGAATGTCTTTTGTTCCTGCATGCTGAAGGCTTTGTTATCGCAGTGGAGGTACTCACTTGGAACTAGTCATCCATTATATGTAAAGAGGACTTTATGTGGATATAAGTTCTATCCTTTTTGTTTGTGTACATCATTCTTTTCTCCTGAAAGCAGACGATCATTTGTTCCTTCAAGATCTGTGGCTTTTTGAAAGCCTTGCCCACAACTATTACAGGTGATGTCTAACTGTGGAAGAGTTCAACCAAGCTGTGTAAGAGAGAGAACTGAGAGGCAAACTGCTGGTCAAATGCAGTTGCTATATGTTGAGTGATGCAGATGCTCAAAGTTCACTGCATTTAATTATACATGGTATTTTTCATACGTTGGTCTATTGACGTGTCTGTAAAACTATTTTAATCCACTTGAATTCTGTGACTTAATATCATCAGATTTGTATGATAGGGATTTCATGATGGTTCCAAGGGGTTTTAAGTGTCCATAGGCTAGCAGGTAGCATTTCTTTTCCACACAAGAGAAGACTTGTCTCCACTAAACTATGCAAAAAATGTGAAGTGATGGTAGTGACAAGAGGAAGAGTTTAGAGTAAGATTTATACTACAGTAAACTGAGTGGTAGGCATTGTCTTGTACTGTGTCAATAATTTAAATAGTAATGAAGCATCATGTAGTTACTTTGCAGCAAACATCTCCAGAATTATGTGGGAAGCTAAGAAACTGTAGGGAGAGATGCTTATTAAATTTGTAAAATAAAGCATGCTAAACAGAACCATTCCTAGAGAGTGATGAGGCAAGGCTGGAGTTTTCTTAGAAGTTTAAATATCAACATGGAGAAATAAAAGTGCTTAGGCTTCTAATTGCTTGCTTGGACAGAGCTATGTGAAGGTTGTTTGTAAATCTTTTCTATGCAAATGCTGTCTGCCTCCCTGACTGCAAGCATTTTTACAACAATTATTTACAGGTTTGTCTTATTACTTTCCTCTCATAAACTAGACTAATTTAAATAATAATCTGTGTCAGAAATAGTAATTAAAAAATATCCTTATCTTCTGTTGCAGTACATGTCTGTTGCTGGGACTTTTGTAATACTTACAAACATTTAATAATTTTATAAATTCAGCCTCTTATTTTGCTAACCTATAAAAATGAATTGAAAAGGAAAATAAGTCTAACAATACTTCCAAAACACACCAATTGGTGCATTGAAATACATATTGCTAAGCAAATTACTTTCTGGGTGTTTTTGGGAAAAAAAAAAAGTTCTTTAACCTATTAATAGTTTTGTGGGGTTCTATTTTTTTTAAATCCTTTTGTTCATTCAACAGGTTTTTAGTGACATGTTGCTAATGCAACAGATATGTTCAAATAATGGACGTGTTACATCAAGAAATGCATAAGTTCTTTTACATTGTTTGTGGCATGTTCTGTCTTTGTTAATCCTTTTATACCACTCAGTGGTTTAGAAATTAAATAAAAGGGTTACGGTCTAAATTCTGTTTGATTTGCTGCAGCAATTTGGAGAAGCTGGGCATCACTAGAGTTAGATGGGGTGTAAGTCATGACAGAGGTTAATCTCAGAGTAAGATGAAGTTGTCTAATGTAAGTTAGACTTTATTTCCTAGGGGAGAAAAAGAAAACATTTTGCATAAGATTTCTCCAATGTAAAGAAGACTGACAACATGATGAATGGTCTTCATTTATGATTAGCACTATTGCAGCTTTTGACTTGTTGTCTTTATGTGTGGTATTAAGTGGAGTTTACCCCTAAAGTCATGTCAGTGCATGACTCTCAGGTCTGGTAACTCGCGTTAGTGAGTCCTGATCTGTTGCTTAAGGAGTTCTGGACCAAAAGTTGTCTTTCCGCTTCTCAAACACTACATTTCCTGGTGTGAATTGATTTGTGCTAGTTTGATTAATGTTATTGGTCTGACCAGGAACTGAAGTAGAGCATAACTTGATTCAGCAGCAGGTAAACCCACAGTGGTACCTAAATGGGAGAAGGTACCTATTTGACTCCGTGATATGTTTTGAGTTAGAGCTTTGCCCAGAAGTGCTCCAGTTCTATGTAAATTTTTGATGCCGTGGAAGTACACATTAACTTCCGTGTGCATAGGTTTAAACATTGTGTTGCAGTGGGGAAAAGTATTGCTCTTAGGCTCTGGTGGTAAAATTGAAAGGCTTTTATGGTATGAAATATTTTTTTTAAAATCCAATAACCAATCCACAACCAGAGAAGGATAACAGGGATGTATTGTGAGCTCTTTGATTCCTCTCCAGTTTATGTACTTAAAAAGCAAATTTTCAAAACTGCCCCAACATCATTTGGGAGTGTGAGTTCATTGACAGCGGTAGGTGCTGGTTTTCATTAACAATACCAGGAGGACAGCAATGATTTCATGTGTGTGTGTGTGTGTATATATCTTGTGGCATCAAAACAGTGGCATGTAAATGCCCTTGTGAGTACCGACATAACTGCGTACAGCAATTTGCAAACAGACCTGTCCTGTTTGCAAATACCATCATCCAGACTGGTTGAGCATTTGCCTCCCCCACTTTGAGCATGCTATTGTGAAACGCTCTTTTGCATTTCACAGAAGGTAACTTGTTGTTGGATGTTTCTGTGCCGGCTTTGATACAGATTATTTCTGATTATGATTAAACTACCTCTTGCAATATAAAACCTGTGTTTATAATGGAGCACTAATTTTACTGAATTTTAGGAGCCTGTTTTGTTCACTGGGACTATGAGGAAAAACTTGGATCCTTTCAATGAGTACACAGATGAAGAGCTGTGGAATGCCTTGGAAGAGGTGACTTGCTAAATCTAATAATGTGCATCTTATTTTTACTAGCCAAATAACACAACAGTGCTCGTGTGTTAGGTTGTAGATGTTTTCATCAGGTTTAGTAAGGGCATACCTGTTGATGGAAAAAGGTAGACCATTGTGTGTGCCTTTCTCTGTGTATTTGCATGTGTTTGTAGGCATGTACATTGTTATGTCTTTTATGAAAAAATTACCCTTTGGGATGATGCTTTGGTTACATTTTGATTCATATCTTACTTCTAATGAACATTAATAGATTCTTAACAATGTGCTTTAATGTTTTTGGAATTCTGATAACTGACACACTGTGTAATCCAACTTGGCACATACTCATTTTATGTCAGAATATAAAAGGTAAACCTTGCATACTTATTGTTGTGTCATCAGGCACACAATAGCTGATTTAAAAGAGTCTTACTCATCCCACAATATGTTGACATGTCAACAGGTGCAACTGAAGGAGGTTGTGGAAGAGCTGCCTAATAAAATGGAGATGCAGCTGGCAGAATCTGGATCTAATTTTAGTGTTGGTCAGAGACAGCTGGTGTGTCTTGCCAGAGCAGTTCTAAAAAAAAATCGGATCCTTATCATCGATGAAGCAACAGCAAATGTGGACCCGAGGTAAAAACAAAATGTCATGTTAAGATGGGTTGTTTTTTTCCTTTTAATATAATCATCTGTACTGTAGAGATGAAGTTAAATGCTTTATATTTCTTGTATTGGTGCTTCATGTCTTTAATGGTAGCATCATAACTGTCTATTCAAAAATGGAGTGGCTGAGCTTTGACTACAGAGCAGATTATATAGATTCACAGATTAATGGAACACCAGGTTGGAAGGGACCTCAAGGATTATCTAGTCCATCTAGGGTAAGAATATAGTTTAAATGAGATAGCCCAGAACCCTGCGAGCTAGGCCTTGAAACTGTCTAACGTAGGGGAATCCACCACTTCCCTTGGAAGTTTATTCCAATGTCTAATAGTTTGAATGGTGAAAAAGTGTTTTCTGGCATCAAATCCGAATCTCCCTAGTAGCAACTTGTACCCATAGAAACTTGTACCCGTAGAAACTAAGTGCTCAAAATATCTCTAATTTCAGTGCATTCCATAGAGTAGGTAAATGACTCTTCAGAGTTTGTTTCTACTGCAGCTGTAGAAAAGAAGACAAGAGCCTTCTTAGAAATGCCTATCAGTGACATCAGAATAGCCGTGAAACAAGTTGAGCTTTGTCAGTTTGTGACAAAAGAAGAAATGGAAGAAATGTCTCCAGGAAATAATAATAATAATTAAAAAATTGCTAATAAAAATATATAGAAAGGTGAAGAATAGGTATAAGCAAACCCAGATACCTCTATTACAAGATACTGTCCCTTCAGATAGTTCAAATACTAGTGTAGTAAGTTACAGAAAAAATAGTGGTGGTGGGGAAGGTAAGCTATCCTAAACACCCCAGGAATTGCAAAACAGAGATATTTTAAAGCTACAAAGGGACTCATTTATCATTCACTATTTTTGCCTTGTATAACTCGGGCCAGTAGAACTTTCCTGAATTCATTCCTGTTTGAACTAGAGTGTACTTCAAGTAAAACATCCAACCTCAATAGAAAAAAAAAATCAATGACAACCCTTGTTAAATTGTTCCAATAGCTAAGTACCCCCACTGTTAATTTTTGAAATGCTGGTGGAAATATTTTGGAAACAATACTGCAAACGTACTGCATCAATTAGTCTAAGCTGAATATATGGTTCCAACAAACTATGGCTTGAGGGAGAACTCAAAGTCCAAAGAGGACAATAACGCAGCAAGTCCCTCAAACAGATGCATTAAGGATTTTCTATGTCATCTGGGCGTGACTCATTTTTATAACATCTTCTTGGGGGAGAAGTGGTGCCACTAGGGTAGCTTTGCAGTTCAGCTGACAGTGTATTTCTAAAATCTTCAGAGAAGTGCAGTCCCTTCCCAGAGATTCTCCTTTGTCTTTTTTATCTCTCTTTCTTTCTTTTTTTTTTTCCCCTCCATTTTTGACTATTAGTTTATTTTTGGCTGAGCTCTGATAGATTAACCATGATTAATCATAGCTGTGGAAATTTAATACCATCTTACTCATCCTCCCTATTTCAGCATTTCACATGTGTGTGTTCTAAACTTGCACTATCCATGTAATTGATCTTGATTAATGTGTGCTGCAATATATATTATAATAAGGTAAATGTTTGTTTGTATCAACTCAAGGTATAACAATACAAATAATAGCTTGGAACTTCTTTGAATTCAGATTGCATTACAGTTGTTATTACCTTTTCCTTAATGTGTTGCTGTAACTAGAGCCAAGTATTTTTCAGCTGTGCAATCTGATAGGGCGCTCATGAGGAAATGCTGATGTGGGTTGCTTAACAGCAGTTAGGGAGGCATTTTTGGCATGTAAGGAAAACCTCCTCTTCTGATGCACAACCCCCATACCTGGCACCTTTGTCTCTAGGCTGGCGGCAAGCATGCCTCATATCAACCACCTGGGATAGAAAGCCATGGGGAGCTGGCACCAGCTCTGGAGATACTCTTTCTCTTTTTGTTTTTCTGGATCTTCATCTCTTTGCCTGAACCACTGCTTTCAACCATGCCATTCTCCAGTTCAACCTGGAAGCAAATGTGAGAAAGCAGGGTTAGGGCTTGAGAGGAGGAGAAGGAAGGGTGAGATGACATGAGGTAGCGGATGCCAGGATATGACAGCAGGGTGAGAGCTGTGCAGTGTACCTTTGCCAGGGCTTAGGGACACTGCAACTCAGCTAGGCCTTTGTTACTTGTGGCTGAGTGAAGCTGAGCAAAGGAGTTAAAGGAAGGAATTTGAAGTTTATCCTCTCTCCTTCTTGCATCTTTCAGCTCCCACATGTACCCTTATTTTTCCCCATTCCTCCATGTAGCTACCAGCTGCTCTGCATGCTGCAGGGGTGTCAGCACTGTTGTGAGGGAGAGGAGGAGCTTGCCATAAAGAAGTTTGCCCTAAGTCAGACTACTTGTGCATTTTACATGATGACTGACAGACATTTAATTGATCTTATCTTCTTGGTCCTGAAGCCAGCATTCTCACTTTGAAGAGTGGAGTAATTTTAAAGCATTTGAACCCTTCTGGAAAGTTGCATGGAAATCTGGACCAGTAGAGATGAAACTCTTTCTGTAGTCACTTTGGTAATATCTAGAAAGAAAATCCTTAGTAACTGAGACTAGTTTTTCAATGAGCCAGTTGAACTTAACAAGCTTCCTGTGCACTGACTACACTATTATGTGTTACCTTGTATTTTTGTTGCTTGGAGAGGACAAAACCTTTTGGGACCAGTGGTTTTTTACATGGGTTGCTCATTGAGTCTGGTAAAAACAGCCATTGCACTTAGTTCAGTTTATTAGCCAGCTTAACCTTGTAAAGTTTAACCTTTCATTACATCTAACTGCTATCTGTAACTGTTTCTCTTTTGGAGAAATTATCTAAAGCCACTCTGGAGTTGTGTAGTTGTGAGATACGCTTTCATGACAATTCCAGCAGGACTTTAGACAGAAGATAATGACTTACCCAGTTTTCTTTCAGGAGCTTAGTTGCTTCTCATTCAGGTCATATTTATTCTTGCTCTTTAGATAGTTTTCTTTTCACACATTCAAATAATTAAGGTATTCATGTTACACCAGATACTGGTTTGCTGTGATACTTGGTGTTAGATCCTCAAACTGTGGTACCAGTGGGACAGCTATACCACCATTTTGTGCTTTCTTATTGTATTGTTCCTTGCAATAGCGAGCATTATGATTCCCATTTTCATATAATCAGATTGATTGAGCTTCTGTCATCCAGCAGCCCTGGTTTTGGTATTCAGGTTGCATCTTTGGTTTCTAATGTGCCTGAAAGATGATGGCTTTTGATCCACTGAGATGGGTGATGGAATCATTTGGCATTTGCTTGGCCACTTTGTCAGTGTGGGTAGACACCACAAAGGGTTCATTTATGCTCTGAATAAAAAGACAGAAGTACTGCTTCCTTTGTCACTTTTCACAGGAGTAGTTTGCTCTAATTGACGTGTGATACAGTCTCTACTGTCTGTCAGCACATAATTCCATACACAGATCCTCTGCTCAGTCTTCTAGATTATCTTGTCTTTTAGATTTTCTTGCCTTTCCTACATTCTTCCTGAGGTTCCCCTGGAAGTTACTGATGATGCTTCTGCCTGCCACCCCAAAAACCATACTCCAAGTTCTGCCATGCACCTTAGAGAGGATCTGATCGAGTCATTATCAGCTGACATGTTTGCATGAGATTTCATACTGTGATATTTAAAGATGGAACTATTAGGTCTCTGATTACTTTGTAGAACGTTTGTCACACCCACAATATGGCTAGCAGTTTCTTATTAGGAATAAGCTTATATTCAAGAAAAACCTGTTTAAGATAATAGTCTGATAGTATCTATCAAAGAATGAGAAATGGTTTCTATTGTAAATGCAGGAAGAGGTGGTGCTATGAGGAATGCATGTAATAAAGGAAGATACAATAAATGAATACAGAGGACAGGGATGTTCAAGAATGAGGCATTCTCCTCAGATAACAGTAGGAGTAACCTGAGAATTATAAATAATTCTGAGCCCTTTCAAAAATGTTGTTTTCATAATTCCTGAGCAACCTATGATTCTTTGTGCTCTGTTGTAGCTCTGCAGGAAGATTTCCTTTACATAATTCTAGAGAGTATTGAACATTTCATTTCTGTTTCTTTATTCTAACAATAGCAGAGTGTTGTCACATATGGCCCTGTTTCTTCCCTTTTGAGAATAGTAAGGTCATTAAGGCATCACTGAGAAGACACGTGCAAAATAATACATGTGCATTAACACTAGGGTGAAAACACTGATACCGCAGTCATGTGGGATGTTAATGATGAAAACTGAATTTGTTCTGACTCCTCATGTCTCTTTCTCTGATTGCATACTGGCCTTTATTCAAAAGGAGAAGTTGAGGAACACCTGCTTCCCACCATGTTCTTTAGCTGTTTTTAGGAAGTAGGAGCACAAGGACCAAGCCTTCTCAGACTGTGGCCCAGAACCTGGTTCTTTTAAGCTCATGACAGAGCTTAAATGGTTCTGTCCCAGATGAAGATGATAATCATCATGCACGGGAACTCTTACTTAACTGTCTTCCTTCCTCTCTGATAATGCCTTCTGTCATCAGTGGGGATTTGGTTTTGTTGTACTGATTGCTTAATCTTATTTTGTTGTAGAAGTTATATTCAGTCCTCCAGAGTATGAGCTTATGCTCCCTACTGTGGAAACTAAATGGTTACTCCATTCCTCCAAGTCATCCTGTTCTTCCAAAGCTGTCTTTGTCCACTTTTTATTGTTAGTGCCTCCTGACATGATTGCATCAGAACAATTCTTTTCTTTTTGCTTAATTTATGAAGTGATACCAAACATTTATCATGTGTAGACAGATTGAGTGTAGAGTACTACTTCTGTCTAAAAAAAATATTATTTGTTAGAGGAAGACATATGTTGCATGAATCTCTGCTGCATTGTATTTGATTTTTCCAGTTAACAATTTTGAAGAATTGAGGCTTTGCAAACAACTGATTGAAGCCAATCTACCTGCCTAAATAGTTTATCCGGATATCTCCTTTGTTCTTTTTTAACCATATCTACAGAATGTATTATTCTTCATGTTGTATATAAAGTATTGTTTCATGTTTTAATAGAAATGCTGGCAATGAGACCCATGCCTTTAAGTGCCTGAATTCTGGGCTGGAGCTTCCTTGGCTGATCTAACTAAAACTGTTTTGGAGTTCTTTGTCTTCCTTCTGTCCTGGATGAGATTTTTAGTTTCTCTACCTTTTTCACCATTGTCACCTGTCATAGATTCATGCATGGTAAACAGGTTAACCTGTCCATTTCTCCCAATACAGAATTGAGGGGAAAGCTGCACACAAAAATGCTGGGTTGAGATAGAAAGAGTTGAGATTAAAAGTTTTACTGAGGAAAACAGATAATAATACAATGCACAATCACCTTAGTATATGATATTATATGATATGAAATATAATATAATATAATATAATATAATATAATATAATATAATATAATATAATATAATATAATATAATATAATATAATATAATATAATATAATATAATATAATATAATATAATATAATATTTAATGCACCTTAGGTTAGCCTTCTTGCAGAAACAGGAATGCAGCATAAAGCAGAAAACCAGGGAACTAGCCAGTTACCACCCGTCTCACCACCTTTCCTGTGGGAAAGAGCCAGAACCCAAAAGCAGCAACCAGAACAGGAAGCCTCTCATGATACAATCCAAACTTACTGCCCCATAATATTTTGCTCCAGCCTGCACCTTCATTTGAAGCTGGCATGAGGCAGGATGGTATGAACAGCAGCAGGTTAAAACTCAACTTATGACACACCAGTATTTGTTTTGAAGGATGATGGGCAGTATGTGAGTGCTCATATTGCCCGTTTTTGTGCCCAGATTGGCATCCAAGGCTTGCTATGCACTGTGGGCTTCCAGGTGCCTCTAGAGGGCATTCATCACCTGATGGCTGCCTAATTCAGGTTCTCTGATTCACCTTCCAACCATGTCTTTCCCCTTTCATTGACTTTAGAGATTTGCCCACTCAAAACTGACTGGTGTGCTTCAGATTAGGTGGCGGGAGTGTTTCTCTTGTACTTAGTTAGATGGCCAATTCATTTAGTGGGTTGAGGCTCTTAACTTCCCTTCTTTGAGTTCTGTGTTCCAGTTGCTACTTTTGATTTAAGGAATGTGTCACATTCTCTTTTTTTTTTTTCTGTGTTCAAGTTTTTGAGCTACTGCAGTTCTAGTTTAGTTTACCAACCACCTCCTTCATTTCAAGTGCAAAATATTATTAAATAAAGAACCTTAATTATAGGCTGGTTTGGGGTTCATTCTTCAGTTGATTTGCAATGAAGCACATTGACTTTCACCAACTTTTTTTTGCTGCTTCTACAAACTAAAGCTTGTAAGAAAACAACAACAACTTTCTTTTTTTGGTGTGGAAATCTATAGGAATATCTGACTCTGCATAACTTTCCTCTTTCTGTAATCAAAGACTGGGAAAATGGTCTCCTGAACAGAAACCCACTGCTCTTGCAAAACAAGAAACTCTTTCGTCCTCAAGTATTAGAGGATAGATTTCAGAGTATGTTTCACGATATGCCTCCAAGTCATCCAATGTAATGAGGGAAGAAGAAACACTCTAATGACTTCATAAGCATATTTCCTGCTATACAGTCATGTGTGATGGTCATAAAACCTGCCTGCTATTCAGTTATTCATGCAAACATGTTATTTTTGACTGTGTTGCTCTTGATGTGTTTCAGAACAGATGAATTCATTCAAAAGACGATCCGTGAAAAGTTTGCTCACTGCACTGTGCTGACCATTGCACACCGCTTGAACACCATTATTGACAGTGACAGGATTATGGTAAGACAGTTAACTGTTTAAGTGTTTATTTTCCCCCCTCCCCCCCTAAAGAATGATAATTTTATTGACTCATTTCTTCATTTTGATCCAAAAGTAGGAAGAATTGTAAGTCGCACATCCGGCTTACCGTAGTTCACCTAGCTATTCTAGTTACTGTGATAGGCAATTCATAAAACTGTAGAAGTAATGACCTGAAAAGACTTCTTACATTGTCTGGCCCTGTGGTTTCCAACCTGCAAGGCGTGAACCTATTGCGGGTGAGGTGCAGCAACAGACCTAGGCAAATAAACTCTGCCAGCCCTAGGAGCCTGTGATGACACACCCAAGAGGCTCTGGACAGAGTCAGCTGGATTCAGTCAGGTTCATTAATTCAGTCTCGGTGGGCTGAGGGAGGCAGTCGCAGTACTTAGTGGTGTGGGATGTGTGAGGAGGAAGTGGTAGAGGTTCTGGGGCAGGAGATGTGGTGGTAGCTGCCCTGGGGCAAGGGTGGTAGTGAAGAAGTGGAACTAGACTGGTGAGGTAATAAACATGGCCAGCTTTCTAAAGCAAGGTTCCAACAGCAAAGATGAAGCACTACCAATCCAGCACCCTCTGCCATCTTTGTTCCCAGCAGAGCAAGGATGTACTCTGCCACTGCGAAATAGCCTTTCTGCCATCTTGAAATGCTTGCTGAGTATTTTTATAAAGGCAGTGTGGCCTTCCTCAGCTCTTGGAAGAGGGGCTGGTTTCTGTGCTTGAAATGATGTACACCCTGCAGTTTTGCAGTTTTCTGTGATAGGAACAGAAGCGCTTTTCATTTTCTTCACAACCAGTTAATGAAGTAAGTGATGTAGGAGGAAAACTGAGTTTGTGAGTCAAACTCAGATTTAACTGGGTTTTAAGTAGAAATTACCCTTCACTTCTCAGTGGTGCCCTTAAGAAATACTTTCTGCAACTTTTGTTTTGTAAAGATGAACCATGATTATGCTTTCCATGTTTTCTTTACTGGATGCTCAAAAACATTTTAAATTCAGTGATTGAATTATGATGGTTGCCTGAAGTACACAAAATTAAACAAGTGGATCTACTGAGGTGAGTGGCATTCTGAGGGATAGAATAGATTGTGAACTGAGTGATTATAGTTTATTTACAAAGAGAGAAACCAGCATAACTGCCATAAGTAGTCATATAATTGCATGCAATAAATAAATATTTTCCTCACTAGTGAATACCTCCCCACATGTCTAATGGATATTTTGGTGTTTTCTACAACTAAAGTGAACAAAGGATTTGTGAGGAAACAGCTGTGACCTAATTAATGGCTCTGTGTGTTTGTTAGCTATCCAAAGGGATTTCTGTGGGTTTTGGTTTGTTAGTTACCATTAACATGTTATGCACAGAATGCTCTTTCCAAGAAGGTGCTTTCTTAGTTTTACTTTTTTCTTAGTTTTACTTTTAATATCATGCAGGTATAATGAAAATTAAATATGTAGAAATTGCCCTTTTCCCCAGATTGCTCAGTATTGTTACCAACTATGTAGCTACTCCACTGCATTTTTAGGTCTTATGCATTATTCTTAACCTTATGTTGTTTGTTTAGCTACTCTAGTTTACTCTTGCCATTTCTAGTTTCCTGAAAGTTTTTTATGCTCATACGTTGTCTAATACAGTCTCTTTTTTAATACCTTCGACTAAGAGTATTCAGGAACTGATTTGCAAGAAGATGTGACTTTCAGTCTGCAGTTGTTACTAACGCTTAAATATTTTTCATCCTTTTGCATTCCTTCATTTTGAACTTCTAGAATTTTGGGGAGAAAGAGGAGGGTGAGAGACATAGGACAGAAAGAAGGAATAAACTGACATGTGATGCCTTAACAAACCTATTTTCTTGACATCCTTATTCAGTTACTCATTCTGTCTCTGCAAAAATCAGAAATATTATGGCATATTTAGAATGATCACAGTTATGACAGATGTGCTTTTGTTACACTTTTAATTACTTGGGTTATTCAGGCATGTAACTCCTACTGGGAATATAGCAGAATTTTGGAAGAATAAGACAAATGTGTGTTAAAAGTGCAAGGAGAACAAACATTCCTCTATAAGTCTTAACTATTAATGAGTGCCATTAAGAATAAAAACAGCATTTATGGAAAATTAATAAGGTACTTAAATATCACAAAAATTGAGAAGGCTCAGCTAAAGAAAGTTTTCAATGTATTTTAAAATTTGTTTAGTCAATATTGTGTTTTACTAATTTTTAAGAGTAAAAATTCACAAACTGAAGTGCATTATTCTTCCATTACCCTCTAGTATTAAACCCTCTGATCTTATTTCTCCTTTAGCTGAGACCTCTCGGTGCAGTAACGCCTTCATTTATAAGCCATCCCAAAACTCTGTTGTTTGCTATTGATAAGTTTGCTGTGCTAAGCTTGGTAGAAGATGACAGAAGAATGGAGTAGTAACAATTGTCTTTTGACAAATAATGATTAGTTACTTTTCAAACCAATTTTGACCAAACTTGATCATCCCTCTGAAGGCAATAAAACAAGGGCAAGCTTGTTCTTGAACAAGTACACATAACCCGAACATAAACTATGGTTTCCCTCTTCTCCCATTGAATTGGATTGAAAGGAACCTCAGGAGGTCTCTAGTCTAACATCATGCTGAAAACAGGGTCAGGACTAATTTCAGATCAGGTTTCTTGGAGCCTTTTCCAGCTGGGTCATGAAAACCTTGAAAGATGGAGATTCCACAGTCTCTTTGGGCAGCCTGCCCCTGTGTTTAATTACATGTCACAAAATCTTTTCCTTATATCCGATTGAAACCTCCCTTCAGTTTATGGCAATCGTTTCCTGTTTTCCCATTGTCTGTCCTGTAAGAGCCTTGCTTCTGTCTTCTAACTAACTTCCGTGGATATGGGAAGATTGCTGTTAATTCACCTGAAGCCATCTGTTCTCCAGGGTGAGCAAGCCTGTCATCATGTCCTCACAGGTCAATTGCTCCAGTCCGCTGACTGTTCTGATGACCCTGTTTCAAACTTGCTTCAGTTTACCCTCAGCTTTCTGATTCTGAGGGACAACACCGGTCACCAAACACTGAAATAAAGCAATTCTCCTGGTCTGCGCTCTTCTTGATACCCATGGCACACTGTTTGACTCCTGTTTATCTTACTGACCACCCAGATGCCACTTGCTTCTCAACACAGCTCATTGTCAGGCAGTTACACCCCAGCTGACATGGATGCAGGGGATCAGTCCATTCCAGATTCAGGATGTTGCATCTGTTGTTGTTGACTGTCATGAAGTTCATGCTGACCTACTCCTTTAGCCTGTCTAGATCTCAATAGCTTTGAATGTCAACCCTGTCTTAAGTGAATTGCCTGCAGTCTCCAATTTGATATTGTCAGCAAGCTGCTGAGTTAATTCGATTTCATTTCTGGTTAAAGCAGAACTTTCCAAAAGGAAAAGCAAACACCTTTAGGCTTAACCAAAACATTTTTAAAAAAATTAGAAACTAATTTTGAGAAAGTCATGAGAAAATGTCAAGTTGGATGAGTATTTAAATAGGAACTGAACGTGAACTGTTGCATGTCTGCTCACACCCATCATAATAACCAGTTCTATTTTAGAAGAGAAGAAAAGCCTACTGGAAGAGGAAAAAAAGGAAGAATGTTTTATTCAACTGTAGACAAATCTGGCCTCAGGAGTTGTTTTAATTCTCGTTTGTTCCATTCCCAAAACCATACCTCTGGTTTCATAATCCAGGTCACGCCTTAAGAGTATTTCCATTATATCTGTCTTTGTGATAAACACATTTTATCAGAACTTCAAACGCTTAAAATCATTGAGGGAAGAGCTGTATTGTGTAACGTGATACTCTCTAACCCAATCACCTCAATGAGTAATACTACATTGCACTTGCATGGGACCTTTCATCTGCAAATTGTAACGCTCTTTACAAACATTAATTAATTAAACTTCAAACATCTGGGTGAGATAGGGAAGTATCCATACAATCTTTGGAACCAAAGTTGGAAAGACTTGCTAAGTCAGACCATCAAATAATACTACCATAAAATTATAATCCAGCGGTTTGCAAACTCTTTTTTTAAAATTTTTTTCCTCAACCCTTCTGTGCTTCTGCAGTATCTCCTAGGACAGGAGATTCTCATTCCTTCTTCTTCATTGGTTTGAGACTCCCAAGTTGTGACTCTTTCTGTCAGGTGCTAACAGTACCTGTTTGGGGTCTTTGGCACAGGCGACCACCCTGCTGCTTGGCAGAAGGGGAGGGTGAGGTAATGCTGCAGTTGCCTCTTTGATGGCAAATCCTGGCAGAAGCTCAACTCAGGCTCACTCCACTGGCCCCTCATTCCACATGGCTTCCCCGCTGCCACAACAGCTGCTTCCCTGTCCTGTCCTAACCTTAGAGGGTGAGTACCTTCTATGTAAATTTCATTTGCAGATCACCAAACCAGGAGCAGCCTGGAGCAGCCAAGAGGCACCACTCCCAAGACTTCCAGTGGGATCTCTTAAAATCCCCATCACCCACTCATACCTCTCCTCCCTACTTCCTTCTCCAGGTGGAGAAATACTTTTTTAAAACTATTTTTTAACAAAGTGGGGAAAACAGAAGCCTACAGAAATCGAAGCTTACCCAGGGACATAGTGGATCTGCAGCAAATTAAGTAGATGCATCTGGCAAGAGCCTGATGCAGTTGTGTGCTCTCCGTGCTATGCCATAGTCTCTCTACAAGAAAGCCACAGAGCAGTCAAAACTTGCGTGTTTTCCAGTGACAAGGTTGTTTCTCCATAGAGACTTTTCATATCAGTGCAGTACTTCTTTGAAATGGAAACTCTTAGTGCAAGCAGAACTTGATCTAAGTAATTAAAAACTGTCATTCAAATAGGAAGTTTTTCATGAGGAGAATTATGGGAAGAGATTTGATTTATTTGTGGGAAAACCTGTTCTGGTTGCATTCTGAAATTACTAATATTCAGGGTAACAATACAGTGTACTTCACAGCCAGACTTGAGTTGCCTTTTGGTTATTAGAAGATGACTTCCGAGGTCTTTCTAGTAGTCTCCCTCATTCAGTTGTTCTTATTTTTTCAGATCATACATTTACTGTGGTGAACATCTGGGCCTATATCTGAAAGTAAATCAGGCACTGTATTTCATGCTCTGTAGACTTCTAGCCTCAGCAGGGCAATCAGTCCACTGAGAGTAGGTGTAAACAACTTGAAACAAAGGAGGAGACATCCAGGCAGTTGGCATGGTGTGAGAGGAGTCACCTACAGCTAGACAAAAAAAAATACACAGTGCAGCAAACAAGGTGTGAGCACTTGTCTCTCTCTAGAATTTTGGTGTCTGACCCAGTGTTGAACATTAGTATTCTTCATCGAGCTGGAGATGAGACACCTAAGACAACATGATAGGATGGCAATGCCGCCCTTCTTTAGTATGGGAATGATGGCATTCTTTCAAGAAGTGCAGAAATCTGTGCTCTATATTGTCCTCTCTTTGAGGAGGTCTGGATGCAATGCTCCCCGTTACCTGGAAGATGCCATAACCACCAGCATACACAGGGCAGTCAAGTTAAGTTAAGTTAAGTCAAGTTTCACCGAGAGAGTCGTTCACCATTGGAATGTGCTGCCCAGGGAGGTGGTGGAGTCACTGTTCCTGGAGGTGTTCAAAAAAGGATTGGATGTGGCACTTGGAGCCGTGGTTTAGTTGTCAGGAGATGCTGGGTGACAGGTTGGACTTGATGATCCTTGAGGTCTTTTCCAACCTTATTGACTCTATGACTCTATTAAGGTCAGTCTCCAACCTTGATTTTGAAGAATTTTGCAGCCAGAAATCCAAATCATGGAAGAGAAGAAGCATGAGGAAATCTGAATCTGCAGCCCAGTAAGAACCAGAGCTCTTGAACATGTGAGGGAGCAGCTCCCTTCGTGTGAGCTTTCAGTGCAGTGATTGAGCTTCAGTTGAAGATACAGACAACATAAGAAGGTAGTGGTGGTGCACTTAAGTTAGTAATATTGAGTTAAAGCCTTACCTGCTGTGGTCTTCTTTTTTTGGCTTTTTTGGCTTTCCCACCTCCTCTCCCTCCTCTTATTGAAATATCAGTACTGGAGAACTGGTTTATAGTAAATCTTAGACATTTGTTTAGGGAGGCATTGTGTAAGTCAAAAGATACAAAACTGTGCAGTCATAGTTGTAGAAGAGCTCTCTGTGAAAACTATGCGTGTCGCCATTAGTGTCAACTCTCTCATCTTCACTGTATGTATATATAAAACTGTTACTCTGGTGGAGAGCTACCTGCAGTCAGGTACAGGCCCTCAAGGGCTTAGGATGTCTAAGAGAGGTCAATTGGCAAGACCATAAATTTTCCTGGAGCCTGGAATGGTAAAATATGAAACTTTGTGAAAAGTAAAGTAATTAAGGCTACATTCACAGCTATTTTATAGTCCTTTGGAATTCTAAAGTAGGAGAACTGCAAGGGTATAAAATGGATATTTTTTTATGAAAGAGGTTTTGACTTTGTCTTAGCCCAGAATGTGGAGTGTGGTGGTTATATGTGTCCTATTTAAGTCTATTCTGTTAAAAGAATAAAAGGAAGCTTAATGAATTATAGTAGTTTGAATGAAAGCCAATTTTCAAAACTATGGATCAGGTCTCCAAAGATACTTAGGCACCTACTTCTTCAGGGAGACCCTTCAGAGTTTTTAAGCAGTTCTGCCAGATGTTGTGAGTGATTAATGTCAACCTACATACTTGGATCTTGGCTGTGTTGAAGCCCATCTGGCCAACTGATGGAAAGCAAAGGGTCTGGGAACTGTTAGGTTTCTCCTTTCGTTTGGTAACTGAAGACTTGCAGTTTCTGGAAAAGATGAGCACTTAGGCAGTGATTTTTCAGAAATTATCAGTTTTGTTTTGAATCTGAAGAAAGGCAATTTTCATCATTCCTGGATCTTCTGCAACACAGTTGATGTTTAACAAGCCATAAGGGAAAACCAGATCTTTCCATGTTTTTTCGTGGAATTCAGTTATTGATTTCAGCAGTGAACACATTGTTTTCAAATCTGAGTAATTTATGCATCTTTACCATTAAGTGAAGATATTTTGGTATTTAGGACAGATTTTGCATAAAATACTGAGCTGTGTGCTATGGTTACATATCGGAGCAAGCACTGTCAGCTGAAGCAGTGTGTCTATGACAGTTGTAAATATTACACCTGGCTCAGCTGTCTCTGAAACAAGTCAAAACCCTAATGAGTCTGAATAGGTACTACGACTGTTGATTCTCTTTGCCAGTTTTAAGCCACACCTCTGCATAACACTGTCATCTTTGAGTTCTTAAAAGCTGCTCCCATTTCAAGAGGGCTGCCCAACAAGATTTTTCTTTTGCCTAAATAAAACAACTAATTATTGAGGCAATGCTTCAGCTGGGAGCATTCAAATGAAGAGCTGGATTTGAATTACTGCAGGAAGCAAAGCCAATGTTTGATGAACCTTGATCTCTCATTCTGTCAGGCATTTGTGTGTGAATGTGTTTTCAGGACAGGACAGTTGGATCATATTTCTTTGAAGAAAGAATGGAATCCAGACTATACTAGAAATACCAACACATCTTAAATTTTTTTTCTCTCTCTCTGCCAAATAATATATTAACTTTTAAAAAGCAAATAAGCACAGGACATGCTGGTGGCTGAGGCTTTGAGCAAGAGTTTCTGATAAGGCAGAAGTGTTTGCAAGTAAGTTGAGCCACAAGTTCATTGTCATCAGAAACTGATAAAACCAAGAGACATGCCCAGTCATCTACAACAATATTCTTACCCTCTTGAAAATTATAATATCCTTGTAGCTTATCTGACTTTCTGAGACCCTCAAAAGCCTTATTAAAGAGTGGGATTTATTAGGCTGAGCTATATCTTCTGTCACTTCAGGGCCATGTTTGAGCTATTCTGCAGTCTTGATTGAGAAATGTAGCTTTAAATTTTACACAGTTATTACTGGTTGACCAAGGAAGTGTTTTGTCAGCACATACTTCTGTTGGTAAGAACTGGCATGAGGTCCCTTCTTCATCTCTAAGGGGAAGGCTGAACTTGCACTGGTCTATCAGATGTTTTGAGGTGAGGAAATTGAACAATACAAGAAATACCAACAGTGATTGGTTACCAGGCTTCTTTCTTCCAACATACAGAAGGAGTTAATATCAAGTGATTATCAGTAGTATAAGACTCATTACTACATACTAATTCATATTTTTTCCCACAACATTACAGCCAGTTTACAGTGGCATACCATCAGACAGAGAAAAAGAAGGTAGATTTTTAAGTTTCTGCAAGAAAAGTAAACTTAACTCATACATGGAGCAATTTACCAGACAGCACTGAATGCTCAAGAATAATTTCTGTTTAAAGAAATCTGTGATTTCTGGTTACAGAACAAAATGTCTGAAGTTGCATTTCTGTGAAGGAGGGGAAGGTGGGCAGGGGGTACATGTCAAATCCCAGTGGCCAGTGAGACATTTGGCATTGTTACAGCAAAGGTAAGCTCTGCTGAGGTGAAATACTTGGAAAGTCTAAAAATAATAATTCAGATTATATGGAGGTAGACACCCAAGTGTGCTCTGCTTTGCTTGTACATACAATATATGAAATTTATAGTATTTGACACTATATTTTTTTCATTACTTGTAGAATATTTTGTATAGGAACCCTGAAGGAGCCTGGGGGAATGCTTAGATTGTATGTGAAAACTTCAAACAAATAAACAAACCCGAAGTGAGGGAGGAAAAAAAGCAGGGGGAAAAATAATAGAAGAACAGCAACTTGAAAATGGTTCTTGAGTTGATTTGCAGCCTTCTCAATATGCTTATATGCCTTCAATCCAGTTTAGATAGGTTGATATTTATAAACAGTTCTTCAGAGAAGTATGTACATGTTTCTAACATGTTACCACAAGTTATGATGAGACAGAAGATGCTTGTATCTGAGCTTAATGCCAACTGGAGCGCAGGCTGTTGATTCTTTCCCACAAAGCCATGTATTGTCTTGGGTAAATATATTTTTTATAATGTGATGTAACTAGAAGCATCTCCTGAATATTTTTCTCTTCCCAGGACTTTATTGAAGATCATCTTGATGTATGCTCTCTGAGGAAAACATTGTTCAAAGTTGTACTCCTCACAGAGTTTTGAACTTTAATAATAATTTTGTTGTTTGATGATGTCTTCTCCAAGTCTAAATTAAATCAGATGTATTCCCTTGGAAATAATTTGCTTGAATTATTTTCCTTTTGAATAGGAAATAAAAACATTTATGATCAACTCTTAAATGTCCCATTTTCCCTCTGGCTTTATGGTGAAGATGAACGTGAATAGGAATACTAGTCATTCCTCAATAATAATTGAAATCAATTCCCATGCCCCCCCTCCTCTGTTGCTGAACACTTCCAACCTTGTACTGTTTTTTTTCTTCAGAATGTTTTATAACTATTGTTCTCTTGGTTTGTCTGCTCTTCTTGCTGAAAGTTAGAAAATGCAGGATTTAAAACCTTCTCTCTTGAGTCTATGGATAGCCGTAAGTGCATGGTATTTGTTACAGTGTTTTTAAGAATCTGCGTTCTTTCTGTGCATAATTAAACTTTTTACTTAACATTAATCCACAAAGAATATTTTAAATTTACTTACAAAATGAATGTTTGCTTTTCCAAAGTCCTGTGCACTAGAACAATATTGATTGGTTGCAGAAATCATCAGGGAGAAAAGGTGCTGTCCTACTTCGACTGCCCAAGTCTCTGCTACAAGCTAGACTATCTTGATGTAATATCCTTGTCATTCATTGTCTCAATTCTCCCTTCCCTTACTGAAATGGATCTCTGATTTCTCTTTCACCATTTTATGTTTTCCTTTTTGTCTTCCCTCCTGTGCTTTTTTCATGCTTAATATATTAGATAAGAGGCTAAGGAGTAGAAATATTACAAAGTTTATGGACTTGGGGGGCACAGGCAGGGACAACCTAGGCAAAGTTGAGGTAGGTACCCTTATAAGGTACAGATGAGGTGAAATGCACAACTATTTTGTAGTTTCCAAATGTTATACAAATACAGTTTAATGGGTTTTTGGCATAGGCAAATAGTCCCATGCTAGCTTGACTTAATGCTCCATTTTCATGTTTTAGTAGCTATTAAGTTGCTAATGCTCTGTTTTCATGTTTGCCTTTGTAAGACAGTCAAATTCAGATACTATTTTTCTGTTTCTCTGTCCTTCCCTGCTATGTTTTTAATCTCTTTCGCTTTATGTCAAATAAAGTGCTGTTCAAAACTATGTTGCCCTCAACCCAACATGCTGCTTATCCTTTTGAATAAGTCACAACTGACCCCATTTCAGCCAGAATAAGGTATTGGGTGGAGTGGAATTAGGTGGCATGAGAGGATTTTATCTAAGAGTCTAGAATTTTAACCCTGTTTGAGCTAAGGTGTCTGAATAGAGCTACTTCAGTAAGGCTAGTTTGAAACTGGTCTTTGTTTATAGCTATTCACCTTTTACAAGGACATGAGCAATTCCATTGAATGAAAATTTCCCTGTGGGCCATCTTTTGCATGATCACCAGTAGCCAATTTTTTGTAAATTTTGTGCTGTTGGAGTTACTGTTGCACTTGAGAAAAACCTGTTGAACTCATAAGGATGTGACTACAGAACAGGTAAGGACAGTGCAGACACAGTAAAAGAAGGTAACCAGTGCAAGACCATGGAGAATCCAGCCCTGGTTTACAAATGGTTACTTTGGGTTTATGTAGCTTTTATGGTGATTGGTTTTATTTTACTCTGGACTGTCTGGGTGTTTTGTAGGCAGTTGACTCTCACAGAATGATTATCAGTCCTTATTTGGTATATTTTGCAAAGAGTCAGATTGAGGAGCTGAAAAGTGGAATGATTTGTCCAAAATACCCTTTCAATATCCATGTTGAAGTCTATAATGAAAGCCCAGTCTGATTCAGAGTCCTGTGCTCCTGCATGTGTCTTCCATAATCACCCTGCCAATCTGATTTCACCAGCTATGAGCTTCTCTGGCTTTTCTGCATCAAGTTTCACTGGTACAACTACCTTGGAATGCATCTGGGTATGATTTGGTCATACTGCGTGGTGATAAGTGTTGCATGCAAGTTGATCAGAAAATATGTGGCTGGTAAACACCAGATTCCACCTTTCCTGAATGATTACCTGGGTTTTTGAAGTCCTAATGATTTTAATTTGGCTTGGAGTCAGTGAGTAAGAGTATGCAAAGCCTTAGCCAAAGTACCTATTTATTTATTTAAATTTTATCAGCATGTATTTCTTCAAAGAAGAGTACCTATCTCTTTGTCTAAGCGCTTTTTAATAAATGTATACATATATAAACGCATAACTACCAAGTAAATCAGATTAAATTTTCCCCATTGTCTCATAGATGACAGCAGTTAGTAGAAACAGTGTTTTGCCTTGTTGAATGGGGTTTATAGTAGTATTTCTACAAGTCAGGAATACTCTGTCTGTTCAGTTTTGTTCTTTATTTGTCATTTCGAGTTCTTAGAAAAAGTATCAGGGCTTGTTTTCCCTGTGTTTGTTCTGTTGATTTTCATAACACAAGTTTAGTTTTATTCCCCAAGAAAAGGTATGAATAAGTTAAGAATTTGTTTAAATGGTGAATGATATTTTTCATGGCAAAACCCACTTTATCTATTCATCTTTTGGACTGGGCTGTTTAAAACTTGTCAAGGAAGAATAAATCCCGCCCCCCCCCCCCAGGTTCTCTGGGGGAGAAAGATTGTCTATGTTTCTGAGTGTTTCAGATGTTAAATGCTAAAATTTGAGTACTGCATTAATATAAATTTGAAAAACAAAACAAACCCAACCCACAAACCAGAAAAACACAACAACAACCAAACAATTAAAAAAAAAGACCCAAACACGGAAACCCCAAACTAACTTTACTTTTCTATTGTGGGTCTTTAACTTGTGAGAGACACATTTAATGAAGATGCATTTTGGATTTCTTTCTGAAGGAGTGGTTATGCTGAAAAATTCATGGCACCAGAGCTTTTCTATGCTGTGGCACTCCATTTTTACTTTCATGTAGAACTCTATGTAATAAATGAATTTGTTGCATTTTTAATCAAGCTGTCCTTAACGGTGACATAATGTTGTATATAAAATACTTTTATTGTATTTGTAATTAATCCTTAGATTGAATGGGATAGGACTAAGCACACTGAAAAACCAACATGTGCACAAGTATGCCTTTGCAGGTGATACACTGCATCTGTTGTATATTAAACTGCTATGTATTTTGTGCTATGCAACGTTACTAATATTTTAACATTTTTTCATGAACACTTCTTTAGCTGTTCACCAAACAGTACTGGAAATTGCTTTCAAAGGAAAACCATCATATAAGCTGGGTGTTCTAAGATGGTACTAGCTTTTGAAAATGGCGAATAACCTCTTGTAGGTTTCTGTGCATACAGTTTATAAAATCAGATGTAATTATGCTGCTGTTGTTGCCTGAGTTATTTTCCATTCAAATGCCATATAGTTAATTGAAGCGGAAGTGAAGGAGTCGGGGCCTTTCCCGTTGTGCTGGGTCCCTGGTGTCAAACAAGTTGGCAACGAACTTGGCAATGTATAATTTTCACACCCATGCAGGTAAAGAGATCAGTTCAGCTGTCCTAATGCACTGTGGGTTTTGTCATGGAGTGGTCCAGGCCACTTGGAGATCTGCTGAAGTCTTGGTCATCTGGATGTATTGCTTTAAGGAGCTGCACATGCAGAATGCACATTTGATATCTTCCTCACAGGACTTCGAATTAGTCTCAAAGCTTCTAGGAGTTTTTTCTTTCAAACAAGAGTTTGCAATCTATTGTTGTTATTTTGGAAGTTGTCCTCATACTACCTGAAATCAACAGCTCCAGTTTGGGGTTTTAAGATATTTTTTTTTTTCTTGTAAGTATGTACACCACCACTATGGCTAGGGTTGTGAGTCCCTGAAGTCCCTCTGTTGGGGCAATATCCTTTTCAATAGTATGCCATGTGTATTCAGTTTTTTATGTAAGAGCAAAAAATTTTCTGAATTGCTTTATTTTCTCACAGAAATTCTTTCTCTTTTTTTTTTTTTACCTCGCTGCTGCTACACATGGACTAATGTACTGAGCTTGTAGACTATTACCCAAATCTCTTTCTTGAGTCAATACCATTAATTTACAAGCCAGTTAAGTATTTGAGTGCATTGCATTTGTCAATATTGACTTTCTCCCTGCTATTGTGTTTCTCATTCTTTTAGATTAGTTAGGGGTATCTGAATCTCCTCTGCTCAAGACTTGCCTGCACATTTTTGTGTCATTTGCACGTTTGTCACTTTTCTGATAACTCCTTTTCTGATGACTAACGCATACGTAGCTACCACGTATGCCAGAATAATGTGGTTCCCACTAGTTCCTACCTGCTCCCTTCCCCAAAGAAGACTGCACTGTTTATTTCTAATCTCTGTTTTCTGTCTAGGTTCTTGAAAAAAAATTGTCTCTTGCAGTGCAGCTGTTTAGTTATACCAGATACCTTTCTGGAAGAGCATGTGAACCATTTTTCCTGTAGTTTTCTTCTAGTGCATTAATAATTATATCAGATTTGTGAGATACAATTTATTTTTTGCTAAAACTGTGGAGAACAAATTCTGCTTGTGACCTGTGTGTCTTCTCCTTGTGTTTTAATGATTGTTTTAACTAAATTGCTGTCTTATCTCCGACATTATATATATATATACTTGTCTAAAATTTCCCTGAATGAATCCCATAAGACTTTTCAAGATGAAGTGCAAGTACTTGCTACTGTGCTGTTCTTAAATAGTTATTAGTATGAGAATATCTTCTTGGAGGTTGAATCAGCTTATTCTTAATTTTGTGTTCTTATTTTTTACTGTATATATCCATAGTGCCTTACTGACTTAATGCCTTTTTAATTTCTCAATTGTTTTTACCTTTTCCCTATCTCTCTTTTGGGAACCTATGTCTCTGGTAGCATCTCATCTTTCCTTTTTTTTTTATGTAGAAAGAACAGGTTCAGAGTAAGTACCTTTGTAATACATATTTGGCAAGAACTCATGCAAGAAACTGTTTATCTTTTCAGCAACACCTTCAGTTTCCTTAATTACATCTTCATCTCCTGTAATCCAAAAGACCTACTTACTCTTCTTTAACCATCTTGGTGGTTATTGCGTGGTTTTCTTTACCCACAGCTGTTTACTTCAGAGACCATTTTAGGCCTCTTTGTTTCTTTCTTACACAATGAATCTTATAATTGCTTTGTTGGCTTCACACACATTGTATTTCCATATTTTGCATAACCTTGCACTGAATTCCTATAGGTGGAATAGCTGTAGGGCACCCTAAAATTGTACAACAGGTCTATAAACTGGAAAAGTGCTATGCTAGTTTGAAGAAGACGTATTTCATTTTCAGGATACTAAAATAATTTTAGCACTTGAAGTGCATGCATCCCCACCCCCCTTTTTGCTTGTAGTGTCTAACATTTGTTTTTTAATTTCTTATGTTAATATGTTGGGGTTTGCTGTTTTAATAGGTTTTAGATGCAGGAAGACTGAAAGAGTATGGTGAACCGTATATTTTGCTGCAAGAACAAGATGGCTTGTTTTACAAAATGGTGCAACAAGTGGGCAAGACTGAAGCAGCTTCTCTGATGGAGACAGCAAAACGGGTAATTTGAGAAGAACGGATAATTAAGTTTGTGTCTGCTGTTTGTTTAATCTCAAGTTAGCATATTCAGTGTTACAGTCAGCCTTCTGCTGAAGAATCTGTCGGCTTTGCAAGGCAAAGCACGTTTCAGTGCCCTATTTTTTTTTTTGGTGGGTTATACACAGACTTCCAAATGCTAAGTGTATTTATACACCCTAAATTGAAAGACTGTTTGCTTTTCTGCATGTACACAAAACAGTAAGTGTAAATGCATAGCAGAGTTCAGCATTTATCTGTTATTTCTATATTTTTAAAGGGCCCATTGTGAGGTTCTGTACCTGTGTTGTGGTCTCTGGGGATGTGATCAGACATTTTTTTTTGTGCGTTCTCTTACCTCCTTCTTACACCCTTGCTCTGTTCTCACATAGGATGAGCAGGGCTCAGTTAAGAAACGGCTGTTGAATGTTTTGTTGCCTCCTTCTTCCCTAAAAGGCTGTGTGCCTGGTTTACTGCTTACTGTTCAAATTCTACTCTGAGTACAGAATTATTAATGCAATTGTGAGCATTCCTCTGGCAATCAAAGTGTTTAAGAAACATCAATGGATTAATTTTCATAATATGCCTCTGAAGTGAGGATATATCATCTACACTTTTCAGATGGAAAGCTGAAGCACAGATAAGAAGATTAAAAAATAATAATAATGACCTGTGATTGAGGAACTTATCTTGACTAGTTTTTGGCTCGATTTCTTTTTTTCTTGATAATTTACCACACAGGATGTCCAGAACAAGATTTTCTTTCTGTCAGTGCCAATGAAGTTTCAGCACTGCTTCTGCTGAGACTGGCAGCACTGAGTTTGGCAGCAATTCACTTCATAGTCATGTAACTTTACTTTCATAATGCAAGTAAGGCAGTGATATTAGGCACATAGCAACCTAAGAGAGCCTTTCCAAGACAAGGCTCAAAGGTCTTATCTCAAACATTGAAATTTTCCTCTCCTCATGTTGCTGGATATGTGGATCAGAGCTGTTTCCAGGGAAACAGGAGACCAATAGATGGGAAGCACCACCCAAAAGACAGGAAACAACATGGCAGGTGCCTGGCTATTTCCTAGTAAAAATAGATAAATTTCCAGAAAGTTAGAAAAAAGATTGAAAAATTGTACTGTCATGGAAGCTGCATACTCATGTCAGGAGGCTATTTTAATAGATTTTTTCTGTAATTGGCAATGAGATTTCTGTGTCCATTCATATTCTTAGGATTTTTTTAGACCTGCTGAAACATTTTGTTGTTTTTTAAAGAATTTTTCAAGTGAAACTTTGGTGCTAAGAGCATACACTATAAATTAATGTCTGGTACTGATGGCATAACTGAGGAACCAGCTCTGTCCTTAAGTAGACTATGTTATGAGTCCTACCATCCTTCTCCATGTCTGCAGTGTAATTTCTTATATTTATTGCTAGAAAGGAATGGGTTATCCTTGGGTTTTTTGTGGCCTAAGTATGACAGTCTATAGGTTACAAAAATTGTGTTTTAAAAGACGGCTTCAAATTCACATTACAAGATTCTGTCTGTAAAGTGAAGGCAAGTTTTCTGTGGCTTGATTCTTGGAATGACAAGAGGTGAGCCTGTCCAGCTGTCTGATTCAGCCGTGTCATGCTGTCTCTCCTTCCTTCTCTGCAGCCCTTCCCAATAGCATAATTGCGTTCAAAGGTAATTCAAAATACATAAAAATAATTGCCTGGTGTTACTGGCCCATATAGTCATCTGTAGTTACCACATCACTGTTACATGATTTTGTACAGGAAGGGAAGAGACTACACTGAAATATGGTTTGATGAAAAAGTTTGCAAACTCCCAGGCTAGAAGGCAGATACAAGCTTTAGCATCTGCCGAGAATGGAAAGCATGGTGCTTATCCACACTCAGCCCAAAAATAGGAGAATCCAGAAACTATATCTCCAGTCAGCAGCTACCCAGAAGCACAATTGCAGTTCTAGAAAGTTTGAAGGACTTGGACATTAGTTCAAGGTTTTTATTATTGCTATCCCTTGTGCTTCATGCATACTTTCAGGGAAGTTGCTTAGTCAGAAAAGCTGATTCAAATGGCTTTTCCTTTTACACTAGTAAGTCTGTCACATGTATTGCTGCTGGTCTCATACATTCCTACTGTGGTTACTAAGAACTGTTTTTATGAAGAACAGCTTTTTGTCTGTTGTTGAAAAACAGCATGCTGCACATAAAAAAAAAATGGTAACATGACATATATACATACTTTTCAGAAGGCACTACAGTGGGTTGCTAAGTAAAATGGTTTGGAATGTGGCCATGCTTTGGCAATGACCATTTGATTTATTGCGTTCTGGACCTGAATCTTGTGCAGAACAAACTCATGCCAAGAGCTTCTTTCAGTAAAGTGGAACTTCAAATGCCTTTTCTGGAACAGTAGGGGCTCTGCATATATCCTTTAAGTGCAAATGAAGAGGGACTACATATCTTAAATTAGACGACTAACTTGGACATCTCTGAAGCAGCCTAATTTTCAAGAACATATTGGGGGCATCTTAGCTAAGCTTTACAAGGTAAAGCTCTTGCTGGAGCCTTAGATAGAGCTTCTGAATTGATCCAAGGCTGCTATTTGTGTGTCTCTCTTACTCACTCAGTATCACCATTTTTTTGTGCAAATGTAAAAAAAAAAAACCCAAACCTGACAAAACAAACCCCAACAACAAAAGAACACCACCAAGCCAATGCAGGCAAAACTCAAACTGGAGCCCACTGAGTATGTATTAACTAGCCTGTGAGTCTGACTGCAGTAGGGTTGGCATGGTGAGACTGTGTTTTTTATCTTTGTTTAGTTTGCAAGAAGCTATTAGTTGAAAATCCTACAGGAAAGTAAGAAATAGTCTTCAAACAGTTAAATGAGGGAGGGACATAGGGTGTGGGGGGAAGTGTTCATTTATTCAGATGAACAACAGTTGGTGTGTTCTCCATGCCCTTGGCAGCATTTAGAGAGGCTTTTCCATGAGCTTTGGTGGCATCAGAAAAGGACTGGTTTTCTGTCAATCAATTTTGGAGTACTTTGAGGGAAAAATAAATAAGAGTTGTTTTATTTTAAAGCTATGACAGATGTGTCAATATTCAAATACTAGGTGTTATCTCACTTCAGTGATTACTTTTAAAAAGGTTGCAGCTCTGTTGGCAGTGGAAGAAACTTATATAAAGACTTGGGCAATCTTGAGGGATTGGGCTCAGGGGAAGAATTGCAATGAGACAGTTGAAAAGCAGCTGCCATTTCATTGCGTCTCTAGTAATGTGCCAAGGTTTTCTATTAACTTTCCATTAAAAAAAAAAGAAGTCACATTCAAAAGCTGCGTTAAAAGTATGCCAAAGTTTTATGTTTTAAACCAGGCACGAGATGGGAATACACAACTAGCGCTGTCATCTCTGCAAGCCTGTGTGTGAGCAAGCACCTGATTAACTTTTTCTGTGTTGTATCTGATCATGCCCGGTTACTGAGGAATGTCTCTTAAGAAGACTTCCAAATCTTTTGTTGATTCAAATCAGGCCTTAATATTCTTTGAAGCTTCTATAAGATGCACATATCCTGCGCTAGCCCGTGTGCACAAAAGACGACAGTGGTATTTACAGGAATGTTTTTATGGAAGGATGCTTTCTTTTTTACCCCCCGTGCCTCATACATGTGTTCATACATATGAGAAGGACATTATTATCAAACAAGCTGAACTTTGTTGACAGCACTCTCCGATATAAATTGGAGAAATGTTCCATAAGCTGTAGTCAAAGCAGTCTGACTATGAGACCTGACTCGTGACACATGTCAGCTTCAGAAAGATAGTGTATTTTCTGTTTTTAAAGACTCAAACAAAACTTTTCACATTCTTCTTTGGAAAAAAAAATGCATTTGAAGTCCTTTTTCAACCCAAACACATTTTTAGATAAGAGCACACAAGTCTTGACATTATTTCATTTTGTTATGCGCATCTGTCAAGGAACAGAGATATGATACAGCAACTAAAAACTGATGATTGTGGAACAGTGAAACTTGACAGCATTTCATTTCCTTTATGTTCTGATTATACATTTATCAGGAAACCTGTATCTCTTCTAGCTGAGCTAGAAATTGGTAGAATTCAGGAACTCAAAGGCTTGGCAAAGAACTGTCCTATTATTTGGTATCATCTTACATTTTAGAGAAGTTGCTTGGTTGAGTCATTGTTAAAGCTTTTGCTTCTTCTTTCATTATTGTCATTCACTATCCAGAGATCACATTTCTATAGGCCCTATAACTGCTCTGCAGCACAAATTAAATGCTGGGATATTTCATACATATACCTCGAAGTTTCAATGGTTGTCAATCATGGTTTGTAAAATATAGGGATTACAACCTGATATTAACATCCAAATCCATTGTGTTCATTTTATGTGTGAAAATGAGAAACCCTTGTGCAGACACAAGATTTCACAGCTTCTTTGTCATCCTGTTTTTAATTTATATCCATGTTTTGAGCTAGTAAAATGATTTTACTTATCAGTTTAATGTTGTTACAAAAAGTATCTATTTATCTGAATTACCAGGATTTGAGTGGATCTACAGGTTGTGTAGTATTTTTCTCACACTTTGTTATAATGTAAGATCATATAGCAATTTTACTAATTTTACAGGAGACACACGTTTACTGAATGCCACCAGCCTGGACTTTCTGTCAGGATTCCTTAAGGACATGTATTTATCTCTACTCTGTTTATCTCCAGAAATTTAATTTGAAACCAAAAGGTGTTTGAAGCATAATTACTCACAGAATCTGTTTGTTTTTTTCCTAGGTGTACTTCAGTAAGAATTACCCAGAAGTTGTTCAGAATGGTCAACTTGCCACAGACTCCTCCTTGGATCCTTCCTCAGGGTTATGCATAACTGAAACTGCACTGTGATTCCTAATAACCTTAACTGTTTTCCATAGACTGGAAACCTGAGATCATCCAAACTGGGTGACAATGTTTGCAAGTGTCAATGGAGGAGGAAAGGGAGGGGGGTGATTCTTTGCACTGGATGTCCTTCCTATTTAAATACTGAGAAGAAAAATTTTACTATCCCTCTTTTCTTTAATTTCAGTGCAATATGTTTTCTCTTCCAACTAATTATGTTTGTGTTGCCAAGGAATTAGACAGACTCGGCTTTTATTTGAAAGTTATGTGTTAGAGATCTCTTATTTAAGCGGGTGCAGGACACCTAACAGGCTTAGAATGTATTTGGAGCTTATTAAAAAACAAGTGTCCTTTTTCTCTTTTGCAAATACTTTCAGAGCAACCAAACCAAATTTTTTTTTCATTGTCATTTTAGCACAACAGCTGTGACTAAACAGTGGGTTTGGTAATGTACAACATGGTCATCTAATGCAACTGTGTTTCTACCTGTCATGAGCAACTATGTGGGTTTGGAGGGGAAAAAAAAAAGATCGAACAAGCCAAAAATACTTTTTGATAGCAAAAATTACAATATACTGTGGGGTTTTTTTGATAGTTCAAATAATGCTGTTCAAGATGAATGTAGATACTCATTTTATTTTGCTAAAATCGAAATGCTGAAAAATCAATCTCAATCTTCTATATTGTAGAAGAAAATTACCATATTTGCACTGAAGAAGTATTTAAATAATTTAACATACATTCCTCTGCTTTTTTTTTTATCCAGGTTATCAAAGAAAAAAAGGTATTAAAATAACTTGAGGAAATGTTTGAATGACATGTCATTATACCTAAATGCTGTCTAGTACAAAGTTATCTTCAACACAACACATTGAAATGTATACATTATTTGCATTTACTGTGCCTTAATATTTGTGCCTTCAAGCCAAAGCTGTAACTGCAGGGTACACAACAAATTAATTAAATATATGTGTTTTTTAAAAAATAAATGTAACCTTAGTATGTTTAAAGTTTTGCATTAGGGGTTCTGTTGAACTCAAGCTGTTTGAAGTTACCATCCTACCAGAATAGGTAGGAAAGTACAACCTGTAGTTTTTGAATGGCAGTTCCTGATAGTTGGAAGGTTGCAGTGAGAGGGGGAGGTTTGGTATTCATGAGTTATGTCCTGATTCAGCAAAGCACTTTAACTCAAAGGCACTGTTTCTGTGTTTAAAAAAAAAGCAAGTGCTGTGCTGCTTTAGATTTTTTTTCCTTGTGTAGTGAGATACCTACTCTTCGAAGCCCAGTAGAAAATAAATCTATTCATTTTACTGTTTAAAGGGCACAGAAGAGATTAAAAGTCAGTGGATGTCTTCAGGACAAGGAAAATATTGTGCTTTTCAGAAAGTACTGAAGATGCTTGCTATTACCATTGTAAGACAAATGTTATTTACCCAGTGGTCTAAACTTAAGGCGAACACAAATGCTTCTCGTTTCAAGCAGTTCTACCAGCAAATAACTGATTCAAATACTAAGTTACTGTCGTCTTGTCAAAAAGTAAATTGAGGCCAAAGCTTGTGCCTCAGCACCAAGGTTCTTCTGGAAGGATTTTATCCTGCTCCAGAGTCAGCCCAGTGGTGAGAGGCAGAATTCTCTTTCCCCTTTTGATGAGATTTGCTGTCATGTTGTGAGGTGACAGGAGAAAGAGCATGGTCTCTTACTACCTGCAGTGCGAGTAGCTAGCTTCCCCTAGTGAGTGGGAGACAGGAAACAAACATCAGGCATCTGGTTTTGCTGGTAACATCCTCTTCTGTCATTATCAGAAAGTTACAAAATGAAATGTTTTTGTCCCTGGCAGATTCTGATGCTACTTCTGCAACATGTAGCACCTTACACTATAACAAATCCTGCTGAGAGCAGTGAAATTGAACTTCATGCAGTGATGTACAGCATGAGGCATGTACTACATTTGGTGCTAAATAGCAGATGGTCAGGGACAGCTACCTAGCCCCAAAGCCATGTGGCATGAATTGGCTGGTGTAAGCAGTGCTCATGGCTGGTCCTTAGAGTGCACCAGGTGCATGCACCTTTCAGTATCATTTGGCCCTTGGTCTTCTCTGGGATTATGCAGTTCACTTACGGACCTAGCACACAGTTATCATCTAGTGTGTTTTGTTGTGGCTTCCTTTTCAGTTCAAATTGTCTGAAGTAAGGATGGGGCAATTCTGCAGCTCAGTAGAGTGGTGTTTGTGTTGCAGAGGTCTGAGAAGATGGAGAGAAGGGTTTTGAGTGTGTAAAGTCACATGGGATAATACTGAGGGACTGCATAGCATGAAGAAAATTCAGCCTTGCATGGTCTTGTGTGTAACTGCCTTTTTTGGATGGGATCCATGGTGTGAATCACATCTGAACTCTGCTTAGGCTTCATCATGGAGAGACGTGGCTGGAGTGGTCCAAAACAGAGCTAGGATGAGCTGACCAATAAGGCAGTGTAAACAATGGAGTCTGGTGCTGGAGCTCATTTGTTTACCTTTTTTATTGAGCTGTGTTGACATATCAGGAGTCTAACTGTGTGTTACAATAGTGAGTTTATTTCTAAATAGTTACCTCTTTTAAGAGAGTAAGTATGATACCTAATATACATCGAGACTTCAAGTCCTCCAGAGAACAGTACGTTCTCCTGGCCATATGCATTGAGTTTACTTTTTTTTATCAGAACCACAGAGATATGCATGCGTAAACCAAGGGTATAATTACAGTTTTAGTTCATTTCAGCTCTGAAATGAATCTATGGTAAGTTATATTTCAGAGCAAAGCTCCAAAACGCTGGCTGCAGCAAACTCACTGGTATGAGACCCTGACAGATCTAGCTATCAGTCTATAAGCTAGAATTAATTTGATTCTGTAGCTTTTTGAATGCGCACAAAAATGTTAGGTATCTCTTAAAATGCTGATTCTGCTTCTTCATGTTTTGGCAGGACATTGCAAGCTGTAGGTATCAAATCTCAATGTATGAGGAAAAAAAAAAAGGTTTTACACCTGAAACCTATTAATTGCTGAGTAGAACAACTGATAACTTGTCATTCATTCCTGTCATTGGCATTATATCGTCTTCTTAGCTTAACAAAAATATTGTAGTCGGAAAATTTTGGTTTAGATTTTTCTGTTGGTTTCGTTGTCGATAGTTGTGTTGTTTAGATGACTGTTGGTTAAGATTGACTGACTCGTTTCATTTCAGATTAGTAAAAAAAGTTCAGTGTACCTGAAGAGCAAAACTCAAATGAGGGATGAGAAAGGCCTTCCTGTGGTAAAGTCTTGGTCTGTTAAATGGACAAATTGTCTGTCTGGCAATGTGTTTTATGTTTCCTCTTAAAGAAAAGTTAAAATAGCTCTAAACTTCCATTTTGCAAGTGTTCACACCTCCTTTGGAAATAGTAAAGCTGTTTACTATAAGATACATTCCTTTCTGGGATCCTGGAAAAAGAACTCAGTCTTCTGAGTTATTCAAGCCTTTAAAATATTTCTTCGCCATGAGGTGCCTTAAAGTATTCCAGAGTCTTATTTCTAATAGAGATAATTTTATACAGTAATACTGATAACCATCCGTTACAGAACTCTTGTTTGTTTGTTGTAAAAGACTAGAGCAGCCTCTACTTCTGATCTCAAGAATTGTTGTCCAGACATTCATTTTGGTCTATCTTTACTCCACCTCTCCTCAAAAGACCACTGAGAGAGTCAAAGACACCACAGTTCTCAAGGATAGATTGTCTCTTGTCTTGCTTATTTCAAGGGCAAAACTCTTTATTGAGAAGGAACCAGAGCTCATTTTTCAGACAGGCGTAGTCTTCTTCAATCTGACCTCTGGAAGAGGGAGACACTTCTTCTGAACAACATCAGTGATGCTGCTTGCTTGAGTGATGTTCATGATTTGTTTTAACCTTCCCAATAAATGTTTAAAATGAGACTGGGAAAAAAAAAAGTCTGAAGGGGACAAAAGATCCAAATGTTCTAGACACTTTCCTGAAAATGCTGCTGTTGGCATTAATCTGACCCTTCGAAAATATCTGACTTCAAAGTTTGCCCCTCTTTGGGTGGAGGAGAAAGAGTCAAAATCACTGATTTCCTGGGATGGTGATGAGCATCTGACACTTTGGCAGAAGAATGTGGCTTTCTGTATATGTTTTACATAGTGTAACAGCACACTGCTTTTTCATCAGTTTAACTCTGGGTTTGTTTTGTGTTTTGCATTTGTATAATAATTTGGTTTTGGTATTGCCGTGGAGCGATTTCTCTTGTTGACGTTCACATGACCACTTCTGTTATACAATAAAAGGTGTTTCTCAGAAGTGTGCAGAAGCCTATCGTCATTGCAGATGTGAGATTGAAGGCTGAAGTGCTGGGCTGAGCTAAGTCAGGTCATGCCTGAAATTTCACAGTATCACAGTATCACTTAGGTTGGAAAGGACCTCGAGGATCATCGAGTCCAACCTATCAACACAGACCCCATGACTAGACCATGGCACCAAGTGCCACGTCCAATCCCCTTTTGAATGCCTCCAGGGACAGTGACTCAACCACCTCCCTGGGCAACCCGTTCCAATGACGAATGACTCACTCGGTGAAGAACTTTCTCCTCACCTCGAGTCTAAACCTCCCCTGGCACAGCTTGAGACTGTGTCCCCTTGTTCTGGTGCTGGTTACCTGGGAGAAGAGGCCAACCCCTTCCTGGCTACAACCACCTTTCAGGTAGTTGTAGAGGGCAATGAGGTCACCCCTGAGCCTCCTCTTCTCCAGGCTAAATAATCCCAGCTCCCTCAGCCTCTCCTCATAGGGCTTGTGTTCAAGGCCTCTCACCAGCCTTGTTGCCCTTCTCTGGACACGTTCAAGTGTTTTGATGTCCTTCTTAAACTGAGGGGCCCAGAACTGGACACAGGACTCAAGGTGCGGCCTAACCAAAGCAGAGTACAGGGGCACAATGACTTCCCTGCTCCTGCTGGCCACACTATTCCTAATACAGGCCAGGATGCCATTGGCCCTCTTGGCCAGCTGGGCACACTGCTGGCTCATATTCAGGCGGCTGTCGATCAGCACCCCCAGGTCCCTCTCTGTTTGGGAGCTCTCCAGCCACTCTGACCCCAGCCTATAGCTCTGCATGGGATTGCCATAGCCAAAGTGCAGCACCTGGCACTTGGACTTGTTGAATGCCATTCCACTGGACTCTGCCCATCTGTCCAGTCAGTCGAGGTCCCTCTGCAGAGCCTTTCTACCCTCTAACTGACTAACATCTGCTCCTAACTTGGTGTCATCTGCAAACTTGCTGATGACTGACTCAACCCCTCTTCCAGATCATCAATGAAGATGTTAAAGAGGACGAGGCCCAGCACTGATCCCTGGGGGACACCACTGGTGACTGGCCGTCAGCTGGATGTGGCACCATTCACCACCACTCTCTGGGCCCGGCCCTCCAGCCAGTTCCTAACCCAGCACAGAGTGTAGTGGTCCAATCCACGAGCTGACAGCTTAGCCAGCAGTTTGCTGTGGGGGACGGTGTCAAAGGCCTTGCTGAAGTCCAGGTAGATCACATCCACATAATGATACATTCCAGCTTGATTTTACCAGTCTGTGGTCTGAGATCCTTAGATGTCATTATCAAGCTCTTTTGCTTCAGTGACAAGGGCTGAAAGCATAATACACGTAGATTTTCAAAAATTGTGACAGAAGAAACGCAGAGCAGTTATGCAAGTGCAGATCGGGTATGGTCTCTCCTTCAAGCAGCTGGCAAGCACAATAGACTGAAAGGCCAAAAGGTGGAACGTTAATGGACACAGAAGTGAAGTGGGTTAGCACAACCCAAAAATTCTGCATAATGTCTCAATCCTGCACTTCTGTCTGATGAGCTTGTTGCTCCATTTAACAAGATGTTCTGAAACTACTAGTTTCTGGAAACTGCTCAGTTTCTGTCAACTCCCTCAAGCACTTACATCTACTGTTTTGAGTCCATATTTTAGTACAAGATTAATTGTGCATTTGTCAATAATCCCCAAGTGCAGCAAGTTCCAGGGCTTGATACAACATGATCACTCTCTACAACTACCTGAAAGGAGGCTGTAGCAAAGTGGAGGCTGGTCTCCTCTCCCAGGTAACAAGTGATAGGATAAGAGGGAGCAGCCTCGAGTTGTACCACAGGAGGTTTGGGTGGGACATTAGGAAAGATTTCTTCACCAGAAGGGTTGTCAAGCACTGAAACAGACTACCCAAGAAAGTGGTCAAGTCATTCTCTCTGGGAGTGTTCAAAAGAGGTGTAGTTCTCAAGAATATGGTCTCATAGTTGACTTGGCAGTACTAGGTTAATGACTGCACTCAAAGATCTTAAAGGTCTTTTCCAACCTAAACAATTCTATGCTTTTATGAAATGTGATCTGTCCTTTTGTAACATGGCAAATTTCTCATGTTTCTACCAAAGGTCTGCTTCACAGCAGCCATGCAGCTTTCCTAATTGCCTGTAAGTGACTTTAGCTTAGGCTGTCACAGCACAAGTCACTCAGAGTATGCACAGTATCCTTATGGAGCATGCACTTGCCAAATCCATGTGCTCCTGTGTTAATGCAGCAGTTCATGCAGAAATGGGTGAGGTAGATTTGTTTGCTCAGCTGAAAGAGAGCTGCTGAAAAATAGCAAAGCCACAGATGTGTTTTATGAATCTTCTCACAAAACAAGCATCAATTTCATAAACTCAGTGTATAAAGCTGGTTCATGGATTTTGAGCAATATTACTATATTAAAAACAGGGTCATACTCTGACCTCTGAAATCAGGTTTCCACTGTCTGCACCCTGACACCACTTAACTCCCAAAATTGCCTGAAATCAATAGCCTCTTCCAGCTTGAGATACAAAATTCCCTGTGGGTTTTGGCCACAGATCCAGCACCTGCTCAAAAGTACAATAACCTTGAGAATAAACAAGGTAGTCCCACTGCCATTGAAGCACCGGGGCACATTCTAGTCTAATTTACTAGAGAGAGTCACTGCAAGGTGTTTAGCTCCTACATGCTTTCTTCAAATATGGCTGAGTTACAAGCTGCACCAAAGTTCTTGTCCCTCTCCTGCATGGGATACTCTGGATTTTTAGAGCATTCATTCAGGAAGTGGGAGACAGAAGTTGCCACTTGGGTCTTCTGTCTTCTGCAGAAGCATAATATTTCAGGATGGTTTTGATGGGACTGTTATCCCTGAGTGAGTGACATGGGGGATTGTTTCCTCTGGGATAAAGGAAATCCCAGGTTCAGGTCACAGTTCCGGGGAGTATTTAGGCATTTTGTTCAATGGTTTTCAGCAAAAACACCATGAGGAGCTGGGGATTCTGCCACAGGCCTCTTGTATTAGTGTAGCTGGGGTCTCAGGACAGCAGGATCCCTTTGCTTGTGTTCTCTTCTGCACTGTCACACCAGCTAGGCAGTGAAGGCTGAGACAGCACAGCTCCCACAGTGCACAGGCTTGCTGTTTGCAGTTAGCTATGGGCAGCTCTGTGAAAGAAAACACGTTTCTGCTTCCCCAAGGATATACTGTTGCCCTCAGTGCTGTTGCTGCCGTGTAGACCTCTGCTTTGAATGGGATGCTCTCTGTACCTGTCTCTTCCTACTGCAGCTATTCCTTGTGCAACATATGGGCAGTGAGTCTCCCTATAGACCAAGGTTTTTCTTTGAATCAACAAAGCTCAGAAGTGCTCTGAAATGCTAGCTGAAGGCTCTGTGTTGACTATGTCCCAAAGAATAAAATGCCAGTTTATGCAGTTCAAATTGCTGTGTGGCAGCCCAGGGGATGCGTGTCACTTGGTCACTCTGGTGCCTGAAGTATGGCTAATGAATTGTGTTGGGCACATACAACCTACAAAGGAACTATTGTGCTTTTTTAGCCTTTTTTTCTTTTTTCTTTTTTTTTTTTCTTTCTTGTTTTGTGTTTGCTTGGTTGGTTTTGGTTTTTTTGTTTGTTTGTTTGTTTGTTTGTTTTCTTTAAGTTTTGGAGACATTATAGGAGGCAAAGTGGGGTGGGACAGTAAAAAATAGTACCCTTTGTTTAATTCTAGTAAGCATTATTCCTCTCCGTTCCAGCACAGATATCAAATAAAGGAAGGAGTTATTTATCCTGAGAGCAGCCTCAAGAATGCAACTCTTCCTAATAGTGCTTATGCCAGTTCTTCATGGAGCCCTGTATTTTGCAGGAAAGAACCATAATTGCTGTATTGCATTCAGTTTGGTTGGGTGGGAAACACGACCTTAGCTTTATTAGTCAAATTGTCATTGTCAGCAAGACCTTGCTCTTGAATCTTACACGCCCAGATTTTCTTAACATAAAAGCCAGGCAAGCATAGGACATAGAGCCAGAGAGCACTGCCGAACTGTCTCTTGAAAACATTACAAGGATACCAAAAAAGAGGATTCCTGCCCTGCCCAGCTGAGGGGATTTGTGTTCATTCCGTACTGGCGAGACGATGGCATTGTACCAAGAATATGGACCGCTCTGTGTCTTGGTTGATTTAACATGTATGCGCTTTTGCAGAGTAGTGATTTCCGTGAGTGGAGTTACGCAAGTAATACACCGTGAGTCATTCATGCAGTGAATTAAGTGCCTCTCTCCCCACAACCAGGTTGTATCCTGACAATCATTCCTTCTTCGTTTTCTCTTTTTCCCTTCTTCTTCTTCTGTTGGTTTGGTTTGGGTTGTTTTTTGGTTTGGTTTGTTTTTTGTTGGGTTTGGGGTTTTTTTGAGGGGAATTACTCAACAAATCCTTTTGCAATGACTTTTAAGCATTCTTTGTTGAGCCCATAGGTATGTGGCTAACATGTAGTGATTTTACTTTTATATTTTTTTTTTAGTCATATTCATTATAGATCAGAGAAGCTGCTTAGTATTGCCTCTGTTGTTGTAAATGTCCATACCTGCAAATTTAAAGTTTTGTTTTCCCCTGGCTTTGGCACGCACACATGTGCTCATTTCTGTGAGCATCCGTGTCAGTAAGGCTAGATTTGCTTGAATGGCATGTCACGTCATGCATGCACATTGACACAGAAGGGAAGAATCTCAGAATCACAGAATTTCAGGGGCTGGAAAGGACCTCAAAAGATCATCTAGTCCAACCCCCCTGCCAGAGCAGGATCACCTACAGAGAGGGAGACTCCACAACCCCCCTGGGCAGCCTGTTCCAGTGCTCTGTCACCCTCACAGCGAAAAAAATTTTCCTCATATTTACGTGAAACTTCCTATGCCTCAACTTCCACCCATTGCCCCTTGTCCTGTCATTGGGCACCACCAAGAAGAGCCTGGATCTATCCTCTCAGGACTCACCCTTTACATATTTATAAACATCGATGAGGTCATAAAGGGAATCTGCCTCTTTCAAATATGTTTATGGAAAGATCTCTGTTGCCATTTCTAGCAGTGAAAAATAGAGACAGCTTCTTGAGATATTAGGAAGGTGCCTCTGCACATGCTAAGAGAATGTAGACAGCAATGAGTCTGCTGGGACAGAGCAGGGCTGCAGAGTCTCCCTGTGCTGGTTTTACTTGCCATGGTTCTTTGTGCATTTCTGTGCATGTAAGAAGTTGCAACAGATGCTGTGCAGAACCAGTTCTCATTGCTGAAAGCAGAAAGTGAAAGGCCGAGTATAAGATGGCAAGCAAGGTAAGCAAGAGCAGATGTTTATCCTGTGCCAGGCATGGTCAAAGCCAGCTCCCCTCAGGTGTTGTCCTTGCAAGCATGCTGGATGACTGTGCATCAGCTGGTTTTGAGTAACTGGGCTTGTTTTGGAGGAGGAGAAATATCTAGGGAGGGCTTCATAGGTCATGAAGGAAGCACTAGTGAGGTTCCCAACTGAGGTCTCCATCTTGCTCTTTTGTCCTCTTCAGGGTGCATTTTGGAGGGATAGCTCACAAAGCTCCTGGGTGCTCTGTGAGGAGGGTGTAACAACCCAGTGCTTATGAGGACCTCCTAATGGGTTGGTTAATTTGCTAATGGGGGTACCTTTGCTGCAGCCTAATGAATGTGAGTACAATGATTACTTAACAGAGAGACGTGTAGATCTCTGGGAGATGACTTTGCTGGATTGCCATAAGGAATGGGCAACAAACCAGTTGGAGCTGCTGATGCTGCTTTTCTTCCCAGCATTTTTTTTTTCTCCCCTCAAGAAGCAATTATTAGTTCATCCTTTCCCTGGAACTGATATTGGGGCAAACTTCTATCAGCTATTTCTATGTGTAATGTACCTTTCTGTGACTTTGCCTTGGTGGATGAAAGCTGCCGAGCTCACAAGATATTTAAGCTTTAGTACCGCAACTGTGGCTACTGTTGTTTGTAGCTGTTCAGCACTTTCATTTGCCCATCCTAAGGGGACTCTAATAAAGACTGGCCCCTGCTGTTAAATTGTTTGCATAATTCCTTCTTCTTCTTTTTTGTTTGTTTGTTTGTTTTCCCCACTGGGGAAGTTGCTTCTGCACTGCAAGAGCTGTCACCTGTGCTAGAGCTTTAGCACCTAATCATATCATAACTGAGTGAATCAAGCTGAATGTGTCCCTCTTCTCCAATCCATTGCATTGAAGTTGAGGAAAGGGTTTGATTTCTCACTTTGATTTATCTGGACAGCCCTTAATCCTGAGTTTCAGTGAGGAGCTGATTTATTGTCCAACATCTGCCACCCAGTGTGTCCGCTTGGGGGGGAAAGAAAAAAAAAAGAAAGGAAAAAAATGCAACCTCCTCTGCTGTAGGTAGGATCAGTCCCAAAGGGTATAAACTGAAGTCCATGTGTTCAGGCAGTTTGTCTGGAAAACCACTACCTGGAAACCCTAGAAACACCTAATTCTTTACCTCAGAAGTTATCAAGGTGCCCAGAACCACACTCCTTGGGATCTGCAGAGCTGCCAAGACCAGGCAGCCTGGTGCCTTGCATGTCTCCCTAGCATGGACAAAACAAGTGTTTTTTACTTGTTTAGGGGCTCAGCAGGCCCTGATAGCTGTACCTGGCACCTCCACACATAATGCCATGGCAGCTCCAGCTGCGTGACAGTCATGTAGGCATTCACAGACAGAGTGGAAGAAGAACAAATAAGAACTCTGCCTGCTGCTTCCTGGGAAGGTGCTCTCATGGATGCCTAAGGAGGGAGATGGGAGGAAGAGACCCTCTCCATCCATCACAGTGCCACCTTGCTGAGAGCTTTTCCTAGAGTCATGGTGCCAAGGAGAGAGGAGGAATTTGGATGCCACAGTCAGCGTACAAACCTCTTTGGATGACAAATATCAGGGGAGTGAGGTGGCCAGCCTCAGAGCAAGGTTTTGGCATCAGACACGCGCTCCCTGCTTGCTCTTCCCCACCCTGCCCCTGGCCTTCTGAGTCTGAAATTCCTCACTGTGGAGCAGTGCAGTTTCAAAGCAGGGGTGGAGGAGGATCCTCCACCCAAGGTAGCCTCCAGCCTGGTTGTTGGGGCGCTCTCATGGGATGTTGGGAGACATGGGTTGGGCCCCTCAGGCTGAGGCGGGAGAGGAACCCAGGCCTCCCACTTCCTCAGCATATATTTTGAATACCAAGGCATTATATAATAAAAGCTATCACCACCTTTTCTTCTTCCTGCTTTGTTTTTAGAAGACTGATCTATGTGGAGTCTTTTGAAAGAAAGGGCGTAGGTACCAATCTCCAAGAGAAGATTTCAGACAATGGGTCCCAAGCAGACAGGATTGCCTCACTCCAGCCTCAAGGGGCTTTTGGTGCAAGAGAGAATTCCAGATACACCCTTGTCCTCCACTTTTCCTGTTGCTTGCATGTAAGCAGCTGTGTGCTCCTTCAAGAAGATGCCCTGTATCCTGCCAGCTGTGTGGAGCTCAACGCTGAAGCATTCAGCTCTCACCATTGTAAGGAGTCTGAGTGCAGCTCATAAGCTGATGGAGGCCAGAGTACCTTGAAATGAAAAATTTCAGTGTCCAAACTTCTCCTGAGTCTAATGAGATCTGAAGCAAGATCAAGCAGGATGTACTTGTATATAATTGCATAAGCAGGTAAGACAATTTTTGTTGCTTTGAAAACTTTAGAAGACTTTAGACTAGAAATAAACCTCCACCTAAATCATTGCACTCTGTGAAGATTCATTTGAAAATGTCTGGGCAATCAATTCTGATGTAGCTCTCTGGCTGAAAAAGCCCAGACAGTCCCAGATGTCTCTTTGATGCAGAATCACAAAAAGATTCAAGTTTCCATTGCCCTAACTGAAGGGAAAGAAGTCTCTGCTTCCCAAAGCATAAATGTGTTGCACATGGAGCGTGTTAATCAATGGAGTCAAGTCTGGATCAACAGCAACTCATGTAACTTGTACTCAGTGGTGAGATTATACAAATAAAGCTTATGCAAATGCAGTTTTGCAATCTTGAAATTTTTGTGTATAACTTGCTTTTAAGACATTCTATCTATGGGAATCTGTTATTTCATCCCCATTTTCTAGGCATAAACCTCACTCCAGATGGGAGGAGGTCAGGTAAGCAGTAGGGTCTTCATGGAAGATTGAAGTCATCAGCTTATTGCAGCAGATACTGCAAACCGAAGAAGATTGGGCAACCAAAGCGAAGAAAGTATGTCACTGTCCTTGCCAAGAGAAGTTCCCGAAGGATGGCAAAGACCACCTGGAGCTCCTTCACTCACATCCTCATGATTATAAGTTGCCAGTGGGGCAATCATCTGCAGCTGATTAATTTTCAACCATTTTCTCTCTTCTCTGTAGATGTTCCTCAGTGATCATTACTACATGAAGGACACCAGCTCTGGCAGAGGGGATAGAGGCTTACTCCATTCTTGGAGTCAGTCAAGAAGTCTGAAAGGTATTAAATAGAAATCTTTCCCAGGATGTCCTGAAAGACTAATGTATATTTGAGGAAGTCCAACCACAGAAGAAATGGCTGGTTACCCTGGGCTTGGACTGATTGCCCAGATATGACGCTTCATGGACCCTCAGGTAGTTTTTGCTGGCTGTTGCAATGATATACCATCAGGAGATATTCATCACAGTGAAATAGAAAGAGGGTATTATAGAGGATCATTTCAATACCTTACACTCTTACACTTGGCTAATTGTGTTTGTTCATTAAGATAAAGATCAGCATTCAACTTCTCCTACATTTAGGTCAGCCTTCCAGTACATTTGCACTTGCAAGGGAGAGCTGCTTTAATGAGGGATAATGAAACTTGCTAGGCATTGCATCATGACTTCAGTGTTAATATCATTTACACATGATAAAATGCAAATAGACTGTCAATGCACAATCATGCTTAATCCTCTAAGCCCACACACACATGTGCTAAAACTAATCTCCCTAACAGTAAACAAAATATACATCTGTGCCTCCCTCTGTCCTTCTGAGAACATTCAGTTTGTCTGAACTACAGAGCGCATTAACTCTATCCATGCAGACAAAGAAACAGGTTGCCAGTGGCTCAGAAGTGCTCTGACTCCTGTAGAAACCCTCATCCTCAGTTTGTAGTTCACAGAAACATGACATTTCCATGAGACCTTACTGTAAACAACCCTGCTAAACAGGCCCACACTGTACTGCAGGCATTCGGAGAGCATTTGTAATACGTAACTCCAGATCACTCTCCCAGTGCACTTTGGCTGTCCAAGGCCTGTTTGTCCACCTTCTGTAGGCACTCTGAATTTTGAAATGGGCAGCTCAGTTGATGGGTAGCCAGCAGAGATGCTGAAACTCTTCTTCTTTGGAGATTTGTTCTGCTAGAAGGGTACCAGCACCACCCACCCACCTTTTTGGGTTTTTTTTACAACGGGGCTTTGGAGCTGGAATGAAGTACAAAAGGTGAAATACTAAGCTGAAGTGAGGTCTGTTAGTTACTAGCCATGTTCAATAAATAAATGTTCCAGAGGTTAATGGTCCATGTGTATTTTAAGAAATGCAATTTAAGCACAAAGTGGAATTAAATCTATTTTAGTGTAATTCTGTTGTGGGAAGTTCAGCTCACAATATAAGAATAGCTGAACTGCTGAACCACTTTCAGGTATCATTCACATAGGTGCTCGTAGCTCTGAGAGAAAAAAAATCTTTGGGTTGCACTGCTCTTTGAGACTGCTATGTCTCAGCTGCATGGTTTTAGCAACTTTCTGCATCTCTGCTTCTCTGAGAGGTGAAGTACTATTTTATCAACTTTTTGTTTGAATATAAACAAATTTGCATTAGTTCAGGACTGGTGAAGAACACTCTCTGGAAATTTCTCCCTGGCTTATGGAATGCAGGGTTGCAGCAACTATTCCCGATTTCTCAGTGCTGTCAGCAAAACACTGCTTCGGGTTTTAAGGGCCCAGAAAAATGCAACATGCAGCAGTTGCCTGATAAACCATTGAATGTGATCCTTGGGGAGATGTCCCACTGGTGAAGAAATCCTGAGGAGTAGCTGAACAAGCTCAGTGTCTTTCAAAGTCACTCTCCTCCTTTGATTACATAGGCTGCTATTTCAAGAAAGCTGTTTCATGAAGGTAGTAAAATTTCACTTCACAATGCCTACCAGCACAAGTCTTGCCATTTATAGTCAGACTTAGCAAACAAGGTCTGCACTCTGGAGAAGGGAAGTACCCCAGCCACTGACACTAGCTAAGCCTGGAATTCACTAAGTTGATCAGAGAGTTTTCATTGTTGAATACAGATGTGCCCTTTAGACACATTGGCCACAACAACCCCATGCAGTGCTACAGGCTGGGGTCAGAGTGGCTGGAGAGCGGCCAGGTAGAGAGGGACCTGGGGGTACTGCTGGACCTGGGTAGGCTGAACATGAGCCTGCAGTGTGCCCAGGCAGCCAAGAGGGCCAATGACATCCTGGCCTGCATCAAGAACAGTGTGGCCAGCAGGAGCAGGGAGGTCATTCTGCGCCTGTACACTGCACTGGTTAGGCCACACCTCGAGTACTGTGTCCAGTTCTGGGCCCCTCAGTTTAGGAAGGATGTTGACTTGCTGGAACGAGTCCAGAGAAGGGCAACGAAGTTGGTGAGGGGTTTGGAACACAAGCCCTATGAGGAGAGACTGAGGGAGCTGGGGTTGCTTAGCCTGGAGAAGAGGAGACTCAGGGGTGACCTTATTGCTCTCTACAACTACCTGAAGGGAGGTTGTAGACAGGTGGATGTTGGTCTCTTCTTCCAGGCTACCAGTACCAGAACAAGAGGACACAGTCTCAGGCTGCAGCAGGGGAGGTTTAGGTTGGATGTTAGGAAGAAGTTCTATACAGAGAGAGTGATTGCCCATTGGAATGGGCTGCTCGGGGAGGTGGTGGAGTCACCATCATTGGAGGTGTTTAAGAGGAGACTTGATGGGGTGCTTGGTGCCATGGTTTAGTTGTTTAGGTAGGTTGGATTGATTGATGGGTTGGATGTGATGATCTTGAAGGTCTCTTCCAACCTATTCTATTCTATTCTATTCTATTCTATTCTATTCTATTCTATTCTATTCTATTCTATTCTATTCTATTCTATTCTATTCTATTCTATTCTATTCTATTCTGTTCTAAGCTTGGGAATAGATCCTTGTGCCTACCTGTAATAACATTATGCTCCCACAGAAGCCATAAAGTTGGAAGGAAGGACCTGAAGAAACATGATGCCTTCATAGGAGCTGTCTGTGGACTCCTCCCAGCTGGACAGTGTACTCAGTTTGAGAATTATACATACTAGATCCTTCCTCTGATACCATCACTAGGGCACAGCCTTGGTTCCATTTGCCCCAGCTAAGTCAGACTTGGGTGAATCAGCCTCCCTCAGACTATGCAGCCTGATTCACGTGCTAGGAATCCAGCCTCTCCTTATTGTGGAGTAACCAGTGTAAGCTCCAGGAGTGGAGTTGCCTTTAGTATCAGCTCCGCAGGTGTTTTTGTACATGAACCAGAGGGGTGAGATGCCAGTCCTTTAGAACCCTGGTTGGCAGGAGTGTGCCTTGGTTTACTTAGACAGGATTTGCAAGAATGAGGCTGTGGAGGCAGAGGTGAGACCATGCTCCTAAAGAAAGCATACAGAGTTTTTGTCTAACCAGTAAGTTTTAGGGCTGGAGGTCTGTGCTGCACCAGGGCATGCTTAGAAGTGGGTGCAGCCCTGGAATGGTTTTGGCCTATGGTGGCTAACACCTGCCTAAGCAGTACAGAGTACAGCATGCATCAGGCTCTGCTTTTCAGGGGCCCTATGGATAGTGCCACGTGTTTTGGGGGGGAAGGATGGTTTACCCATGCAACTGCAAGTCATGCATGACATTGAGAGGATCTGCCATCCTGGTGCTAGAAACTTCTTTCACAGACATTAATGTGTATGTGAACACAGACTAGAACATGAGGTATGGGTATGATAATATGATACATACATGTATATACATGGATGCATATGTGCCTGTAAACATGCACACATACATACAGGCATACACTGCACTTCCATGCAATACCTGATTTTAATAACTACTGCAAACTGAGAACATGGCCTGTTGTTGTGTCTCTTTTTTAGGAGAAGCTAGGCCAACCTGAACCTTCTCTGAGCATCGCTGGGCTTCAGTGCCCTCAGCACAGCACACACGTGAGCTGTTTTTTCTCCCTCAAGGATGATGGGACTAGGGGTGATGAATCGTAGTGCTACAGCCCCTCCAGAGTGAGGTTGCTAAAGCCTGACTACATCTTCCTTCCCATCATTTTAGCACCATGTCCCAGGCACCTGATTTTGTTCCCTGTCTTTTGTGTAATTCTCTGGACTCTTCTCCACCAAAAACTCACAGACAAAGAATGCTTAACCTGCTATTTGTCGAAATTCTCATGGATGAGAAAATTAACACACACACACACCCTCTTTTTTTTGTTGTTGCCATGGTCACAGGAAAGGAATTAAAGCATCAAAGCCTTCCATTTCCTGATGATGGATTAAAGAAATTATTAATTTGTCTTACAAAAAGGCAGGTTGTGTCTGTGCAATTAATGTTAGAGGGCCCTTCATGAGGGAAATTTCAGCCTCCTGGGTGGAGAAGGCTAAAGCATCTGCTTATTCACCAGTTTAGATAGATGGGGCTGCTATGGGGGTCTGTTCTGTACCTCCTGCTTTCATTAGTCACTGCAGATAGGATTTGGCTGCCTAGGCAGTAGTTTCTGTGGGGCGCTGGATTAAAAATTCAAGCTCCCCTATAAATTAAGCCCTCTCCTTTATCCACTTTTTATGCTTCATCCATGATCTCTCAGGATTTTTCCGTTGCAGAGTGAGAACGAGAAAACTTAGGGGGAAAAAGCTACTTACATATAATTGTCTTTGATATGTTTCTACTCCTCTCTTATGCTCCTTTTTTTCTGGCTGCCTAGTGCCCAGCATCTACCAGTGTAGACAAGGTGGCTATTTATTTGGGAGCTTTTTACAAAGGGTGGTTTCATAATGGGATGCCTTCCACTGGAAGACTAGGAGCTTGACCATGGCCACCATACCTTCTCCAGTATATAGCACATTTTGATGCTCTGGGACTCTTCTCCATCTCGCATTGCTTGGTGACCTGCCCAAAGCAGGTGAAGGTGCAGGTGAAGAAGCCTCTGCAGGGAGCATCTGAATCTTACCTCACTTTTGAGGCTACTCATGCTCACCCCTTGGAGGAAAGATATATTGCCCTGTCTGCTTCTGTTACAGCTTCTTTTGCTTCACCTTTTTTTCACCGTTTCAGTGTTTTTCCTGAACAATTGCAGGAAAAACAATTTTGAATCCCACCATGTGCCTTCGAAATTAGGAAAACCAAGCAGCACCAAAATAGATATTTTGATTTGAGACACATTAAAACTCATTTGGCTCCACAGACAGACCCATTGTCCCAGGCTTCAAGAGATTCCCTGAGCCAAAAGGTGCTGCTTTGACCTTCCATTACTGGCAGCAATGTTGTCTAATGACAGAACATGCAGACTCTTAACTTTTTCCTTTTGTATTTGTTCTTGGTGCATTCAGGTAATTGAGCCCTTTTATTTACTTGAGCCCTTTTTCTTCCTCCTGAAAGGGAATGTCTTAATGCTATCCATTGAAACCCATGGAAGTAAATTGTTGCAAGATAATACCTGGTGAGCCAGTGCCAGCTGGGGTAAAGGGAGGCTGAGCAGCACTTGTGACATGGAGCGGTGCCTCATGCTAACCTCGTGGCTCATCCCTTTGATATGGTGTCTCTCAGGCACTCTGCTTTGCCTACCTTGCCGCGGGAAATGCAAGAACTTGTTTGTCACTTTTCCTTACGCTGAAAGGGCACAAAGGAGGAAAGGATCTTTGCTCTGAGTGGTAAGAAGCCCTGTCCCTTTGATCCTATTTATGGGATTCCCTTTCCCCTCCGAATGAAAAGAATGCTAGGACTACTTCTTGGAAAGGCTGAGTGCAATATGGAAACTCAACAGGAGTTTGCATACCCACCGTCTTTCTATGAGTAATGGAGTGTTGCTCTCCCAGGTGACCACATCCAGACCACACTCGGCTCTCATATCTTTCTGGAAGACACTGCCGCAGTCAGAATGGCTCCTTCAGTTGATTGAAAGATATGTTCCTGACTCGATGGGTCTGTAATTAAGAGCTTTAAAATCAATGTTGTAACTCCATGAAGAATGTTTCTTTAACATAATACAAGCCAAATGACCTACTACTCTCAGATGCTGAGCGGTAGACCTGAAATTCTCAGCTGTGGGAACAAAAGCCTTGATTACCTCTGTGTTTGTGCTATGGTCATGGGTCCTGGCTGTGTTGGTGTTACAATAGCGTTTTTGCATGCAAACACACCAGATACCTACAACGCCTAAAAAGTAGAATCCTTCACCATGTGTACCCTGGGTATAATTGTACACTCATTTAGCCCCCCTGGAATTTGGGTTGTTTATTTATTTATTTATTTATTCTCCTTTTGATCAGCCATGGGTACACAGTGTGCAGGGCTTAAAAAAGGCCCTGGAGGAGTTTAGCCTCTCCACAGAATGCATTTGAGTACTCATGTCATCTTCTCCACCATGTCTTTTCTCTCCAGCTGTGTTGAGTGATTGAGGTGGCAGCACAGGTGGCACCTCAACCCCTCCACAGCCCTTGATATCAAGCTTTTTATTTTGGCCAGCCTGAAGCAAATATGAATTGTGCTATCCTGTGGATCTTTGCTTTCTCCATATTCAATATTAGCAGGATATAATGCTTGCCATAATCTCTCCTTAAGCTGTTGTGGGTGTCCAAACACTGGTGGCCACATGCAGATATATCCTGATGTTCAGCATGAGAAGTGTGGTGAGGGAAAAGTTTATCTATCAAAAAAGAGGATAGGAGAAGCTGATGAAAAGCAAAAAGCCTTTATCCAGGCCACACTTACCTTCAATCAAGAGACAGAATTAGACTTACATGTAAATTTCTTTAAATTGAGAAGTCCACCTTGTAATTCAGAGAAAGCTGAAAAAAACCCACAGTATTACTCTCATCTGTCTTCCTATTTCCTTCCTCTGAGACTGAAGAAACCAAACACAGGTCCTCAGGGGAAGTCTGCAAATGTCTTCTATTCCGTGTCAGTCCTGCTGTGAGCCCTACATGCTTTCTAGAGAATGTGTTTATATGTTGCATCATATAAACTTTTCTTTCTGTCTCTTTTGCTTTCTTTCATGGATTCCTATGTGAAGGTTTCCATGTCATGGATAGCCTGATCCACAAGATAAGGAAAGCTGGGATTGGAGACTTTAGTCATGGAGTGACTCCTGTTATCTTTGACCCTACAGATACTGCCAACAGAAGCACACAAGCATCCAAGTATACATGTAGATGTGGTAATCTATTTCCAAAGGGATATACATCATCTTTTGTAAGCCTGTGGAAAACCAGAAGGGGAGCTAATGTTACAAAACCTAGGCTGTGGAAAACTCATTACGAATATGTGTTTCTTCCTCAAGAGGATGAAGGATAGAAATCCTGAAAAAAAAGAGCTTTATTTCCAGGCAGTCAAAGAAGGAAATCAATCCTGGGAGCAGAAGATGTGCACACTCATTGCTTGGGAGCTTGATGGCTAGCTCACTTGGAAGGGTGAGTTGCAGCTGAGGTAAATTCCTCTGGAACTTTCCAGCACCTTTTCTTCTGCAACTGCTCAGGTCTCTCTAGGCAGGTGGTCAGCTGTTGCCAGTGTTGCAGCTTCTCCTTTTCCTGCGCAAGGTGCTCAGCTCATTTTGTATCTACTACTAGATCCTGACAACTCCTTCCCAAAGTAACTCTGGTCTCATTTGCCAAATTTTTATCTCATGTAATGCACCTACCAGGAGGGCATCTGAAACCTATGCTGCCAATTCTGTTGTTCCACAGGAGCAGGTCTTTTCATTAATCAAACAAATGACATTGCCCCTGAATGCTATTAGACAAAATGCTCAAGTTTTAACCAAAGTCACTACCACAAAGAGCAAGAGACATTGTTTATGTGGAACCTGCTGATGTAGACATAACAGTATTCACATTCATTTTGTAATAGAAAATATTTTCTCTTATAGAATGAATATTGACATATAAATAGCTACATATTACCCCACAAAGGTCACACCTGGGAGTATCATATGGGACTGGCTGATAGGACACACGGCTGCAAGAGGTTTGAGCAACAGCTAGAAGCCAAGTGAGTATTGCTGATGTGTACAAAGTAGCACTAGATGTGTTGATGCTGGGACATGTATTGCTCTGGAAATCTGGTGGCAGAGAGGATGGACATAATGGCTGCCAGGCAGGCAGGCAGGAAGGCAGGAAGGAAGGAAGGCAGGAAGGCAGGCAGGAAGGAAGGCAGGAAGGCAGGAAGGCAGGAAGGAAGGCAGGAAGGCAGGAAGGAAGGCAGGAAGGCAGGCAGGAAGGAAGGCAGGAAGGCAGGAAGGAAGGCAGGAAGGCAGGCAGGAAGGAAGGCAGGAAGGCAGGAAGGAAGGCAGGAAGGCAAGAAGGAAGGAAGGCAAGAAGGCAGGAAGGCAGGAAGGCAGGCAGGCAGGAAAGAAGGAAGGCAGGCAAGAAGGAAGGCAGGCAAGAAGGAAGGCAGGCAGGCAGGAAAGAAGGAAGGCAGGAAAGAAAGAAGGCAGGAAGGAAGGAAGGAAGGAAGGAGAGTTTAGCTGCAGGAGTTTTCAGAATAAATACTAGAAATAGTTTGATTACATAACGAGGGTGATGGGTTACATGGGACAGAACAGCTGGTATATTGAGAGAGAAATGTTTATAATTTTGTAGAGACAACCAATGGAAATTTCTCTTTCAAACTCACAGAAAATAAAAAAAAAAAAAAAGAAAAGACAAAAAAGAGGAGATAGAATTATAACCTGACTCAATAAATTAAATATTTTGGTGGGGGAAAATGCAATTTCCTGCTCAGTTTACTCCCAGGAAGTCAGCTGAAAATAATGGCAAAACGTATAAAACTTCATGAACACTTATTACAACACATGAGGCACACTGGACTTTTGACAGTGAAACTAACAGCAGGGCAAAGCTGGATCCTCTCTTGCACCATAGCAGCATGAAGGACATTATCAGAAAGCTGCAGGCTTTGTGGCAACATGAATGGCAGATGGGATCACTCGTGGAAGTACTCAGGTGAGAACCATGCTTGAGGCCTGGCCTTTCACTGTGTCACCGATGCAATGGAGCTGGTGGAAGGGTTTCTGTCCTATACTGAGGCAGAAAGCAAGCAGTGTAAAATAACTGCAGCATCAAGGGTTACAGAGGAGTCCTAGGGGGTTGGAAACATGTCACCAAGGGGAGCCCCCTCTCACCCACATGCCCATAAATTTAAAGGTGTTTGTGAAGGTGTAATAGGAAAAGGCATCCCTGGAGAGGCTGATGCTTAGGTAAGGGCAAAGAAAATCACTGCTGAAGGATGGTAACCTAAATAAAAATATGCGTGCTGTGGACACAGATAGTTCTGCAGGCTGGGATAGCCAGTTTAGAAATATTCATCTTGCACAAGATGGATAGAAATATAATCTGGTTAACACCCTGGGTAGTGGGGAGAGACTGAAGATGAAGCTGGATATAGGATCATCACATAGCGGCTGTCATCCTGCTTTGGATTTAAAAAATCCTTCAGTGGCATTGCACTAATGCAGACACCGGTGTCACTGAGGATTTAAAACTCTAGAAAGATGGGAAAAGCCAACACAGGGGCAGGGTATCTGCACAGTACCAAGAGAATAATATCCGGCACTTCAGGGGCAGAAAAAGCCAGTGAAATTTAGCTAGGCCAAGGCTGCAGTAACACTGCCCTGCCTCTGCCCAGCATCTGAACATATCCCCCAGTTCAGGCCAGCTGTGTCCTTATATTGGGATGTTTCTTGGAGGAGTTTTGCCACAGCAGCTGCCTTTGGTGGAGCAAGGGCTTGTGCCTGCACCTCACCACAGATTTCAGCCAGACATGTCAAGTTAGGCAGGATGACTAAGGATCCAGCTATGTGAAATATTCAAGGAGAGGATCACCGGATCCTGAGGAATGTGAGTCACCGTTTCATATTTGGCACCCCGGGTCCCACCACAAAAGCGTGCTTCAGCACATAGCAGAGAAGCTTTCATGTCTCGAGTTGTGGCAAAGGGTTGCAAAAGGCTGTCACGGATAGTATCTCAATAGCAATTTCTGGCCACACCAAAGTGGTTGGATTTCTTTTTAAATGGTTATGGTAATAATTTACCATGTTACTAATTAGTCTATTAATTTTGAAATGATTCAGAACAAGAATGAAAGATGATGATTCATATGTATTGTTTATCAAGAAAGATTTCAGAAAGGGCAACTCCTTATTCCAAGTATATCACATTATGAAATCAACAGAAGAAGAAGAAAAAAAAAACAACTCAGAAAATAATGAAAAATCTGAGGCACACTGTTCAGCTACTGGGAATAAACAGACAAGCACATTATACATTCACGAAATTAATATGAATGGTATGAAAATAAAAATACATCCATATCATTCACCAAGTGTTGTAAGAAGAAGTAAACTTACTCCTCTCATCTTCTACACTTCCAATCAATTAAGTTTCTTCTGTCTCCTGGTGCATGATTATACACAGTTGCCTTTCGAAAAAGGATCATCTGCCTTGTTGGTGAATCTCTCATCCTAGTCCTATGCTCAGGTGTAACACCATTTCTTGGTCATTTTCCTCAGTGATTAGGATCCCTCTTCAGAGACAAATTCACTGACAATCTCCAGGAATTAGGGCAATAGGAAGACTTCCTCTTTGGTCCCAATGAAGTGTAGCAGTGTTGGTGCTTGAAAGCTGAACATAAGGCCGTTTTAATGCCTCCTGTTGTACTTTTATGACAGTAAGTGCTCCTTTTTGAATCACTGGAAAATATACTATTATTTAGTATAAATACATTTATTATAGTATACTACTAAATGCACTGTATTAAAAATATATGATGCAATATAATACAAAATATTATTTCATAGGAACAACCTCACTAATGCAAGGAGAAGCTATGAAAACATAGCTGGTTCATGAAAACACAGACCTAGTAAATCACAGTAAGGCTTGAGTTGGAAGGGACCTTAAAGACCATCCAGTTCCATGCCCCCTGCCACGGGCAGGGACACTTTCCACTAGACCAGGTCGCTCAAAGCCTCAGCCAGCCTGGTCTTAAACACTTCCAGGAATAAACACAGAACTTCTGAAAATTTTCAGATCAAAGCGATTATTTGTTCCTGGTTTCCAAGCAGCAAGATGATCTTTTAGATGGAATTGAGGGGTTCTGTAGATCAGACAGCCTCTGACCACCATAACAGCCTCTCTGAGAGGAGCTGAGCACTGCTTTTCCAGTTTGCAACAGGGATGTGTGTAGTCTGGCCCTTCTCCTTCCCTCAGCAGCCGCTAACCCCATGTCCTTCCTTGCAGTGTCCAGCAGATTGCCTTTTAGATGCCACTGGGCTGTGGCTTCACTATGCTAAATGTGACTGACTGCACCCCCCCTTTGTATTACACACACCCCCTCCCCACACCCCCTCCTCCCCCCCCATCACTGGAAAACTTCTGTTTTGCCTGCAGTGCAGGGCTGCGAGGGCAGGCACCCTCCCTGGATGGAGAACCTGACTCCCATCCCAAGTTTCCCTGCTTGGTAAGTACACTCTAATTTACATTCCTCCCGAGTTAGTAAGCTCGAGTTTAGCCTTGAATCCTTCTTGAAAATCCTGGACTGATTCATTTTCCCCCTGAAGAAGCTCCTCATAAACTCTGGCTCACCCCACATACATACATTTCATTTTAATTAAAAAATACCTTGCTGGCACGACAAGCTATGCAAGTTTTGCTAAAATATTAAATAATTCTTTAAAAAATACCTCAGAACCCTCAGGTCTCTGTCACAGAGAGATACAATACATCAAACATCTGTCCAGAATAGAACTCGGGATAGTCACAGCATTTCGAGGTTTAACTTCTTTCCATTTATCATTGTGGCATGTTTTGAATTTGGAGGCAAGTTCCTTTGCAGCATGATCATAGGCCACCTTTTTCTTTTCTCCCATCACTGTGTAAAGGTTTCTCTCAACATTTTTCTAATGCAAAGTCTTTTGCCACTTTTAAATATTATTTTTTTTTTAAAAAAGAAAATCTACTCCTCACATTTCCACCCATTTGGGGCACAGAAATAGGATGCCTTTCTCCATTTCAATTCCTTCCCTATCACATTAGTTGCTCAGTGATTTCTTTTCAGTTCTGCACTGTGCTTTGCCTCTTCCAATTTCCACTCCTAGTTTACAGTCATTGATTCTTTATATGCTGAGGATCTACTGCAGGCTGGCACATTTCACCCTGTGAAGCTATCCATTAGTCTCAAAGCACTATTTAAAACTCTTCAGCAAGTCCAACTTTGGGGCTTTAATATATCTGTGACAGTGACCTGTGTATAGTTTTGCTGTAGGGTTAGACCTGGGGATGGATATATGTGCTTTCTCCACATACTCAAGTCCCAAGCTCTCTGTCCCAGTGTTGGGGGAGGAGATATAATTCACAGAAACTTGTGTGAAGTATTGAGAGCTGTATAGGCAAGCCCAAGGAAATGCAGAGCAATAAGGTGGAGTGTAGGTGCTACTTTTGGTATGTGGTCAGGCAACTCCAGCTGCTGGGGTTCTTAACCAGCATCCTTTTGGAGTGTTGGGAGAGAGCAAATGAGAGTAAGCAGTCAAGGAAAGACATACTGTGATGTAAACCAGCGCAGGGACACTGCTGAACAAGTGCTACAGTGGTGTGTTAAGATGGTCCTCCACCTGGACTCTTATCCCTGATGTTATAACCCTTCTCTGAAGATGCAGCAGCCCACAGACTGAGGTTTCACTCAGCAGAGGCATAAGGGGCCTGGCTGGGTATTCCTAGTCAGCTGTTTCTACTATTGAGAGTACCTTAATCATGATGTGCTGGGTGCATCTTGCAGGGGATCATCTTCCTACCTTCTCAGTTAAGATGAGCTACTGTGCAGAGAAGCTGCTCAAATTACAAGACACCAGGGAGACAGTGAACAAATGCTAAAGGGAGTATACACAATGCCAATGTGCAAGCCATTGGTTTTGTCAGGTTGGAGTCCTATTTTTGTTATGTGTAGAATTATCAGTTGTGGTGGCTCTCTTCTATTGATCCCAGGGCTCAGCTTAGCTGACCACATAGCGAAGCTGTTGGTTTACTAGAGTTTCAGAGCTGAAAACAGGAGCAGCACAGTTAGAACACTGCAATGCCATGTTTGAGCAATTCAATTGCCCCTCTCAGCCTGGCTCAAGCACTGTCTTGCTGACAAGACATTCTCAACTCCACCACTACCTTATCTGCTTCTCACATAAGGGTCTCCCCACTGTGCTTCAGCTCAAAGCTTAGACATTCCTAGAGATGTCCCCAGGGAAATTATTTTGGTACCAGGGTGCATGTTGATATAACTTCTTATCATCCAAACTAATGTTTTAATCTGTTTTGGAGGCGCTCTTATAGTGACAGTTTTCTGGAGTGCATTTCTTGGCCGTATAAATTCCTTTGCTATTCATCCATGCACTTAATTTCAAGAGCAAGCCACCCGGATGACAAAGGCATTCCACCTCCAAGCCATTTTGCTGAGGTTTCCAGAAGTGTGGTCTGGTGGATTTAATATTTATTGTTATTTGTACAGCATTTAATACTTATTTATTGCCTGTATAGCAATAAACATGTTTGAGGCATGCAGTAGCTCAGCAAAACAAAGTCCAGCTAGACAGTATTAACAGACTGCATGCAAGGAGAGGAGGAGAAAAAGCAGCAAAACAATGTCACCAAGCTGAGACATTTCTTGAAAGTCATTGTAGTGAGAACAACTGTAACACAGGCTGCAGTAGTCTTGCGCACTGTCTGAGATAATGGCCCACACTATGTCTGATGGAGAAGGAGATAAGAAATTGCAGCATGGAGAACTACAGTGTTAGTTGTTCTTAAGAGAAATTTGCCTCAACTCTCATTATTGAGTTAGAAAAATGGTATGGGCTGTATGTGACTGATTATTGGCATGACCATGAATTTCTCGCCTTCCCTCTTCTGTCCCAAGACCTCAAATCAGTATCCTGTGGTCCCTCAGCAGCCTACAACTCCCTTGGCCATAAGTGCTCATCCGAAGCCTTTAAGATGCCTAGATTAGATGTAGAAGGCCAGGTCCCTGCAAGGTCAGTGCCTTACAGTAGAGCAGGTGAGTCAGCTAGAGCCACAAGCCTTTGTGGCTGTGCTTGACCTGTGCCACTGGGGAGAACCTCTGTACCAGCCTGCCCAGCCCATGGCATTGTTGTTTGGGTCAATGGCCTCTGGCTCTTCAACAGAGGTCTCTGCAACCACAGGACATGGACATAATGCAAAATAAATTTTTAGACAGCTCCCTTGTATAACTAGTCTCCTTGTGTTGGAATGTAACCTGGTTTTTATTCTTGCTAATGTACCATGACTCTCAATATTAATTCCATCCATATAAATAGTAGACCATTTTTAAAGCCTCTTTTTCTAGCCCTCAGTGGTATCTGTGGCTTAAGGTCCCACACACTAATTACACGTTGTGTAATAAAGTATTTCCTTTAGCAGCTCCTTAATTTATACAGCAGAAATTTTGTACAAGGCAGCATTTCACTTACCTTGCCCACATTTCCTATTATTCATTTCTTCTCAAAACTAGCATCCCAATTTTCAGTCAAGCATTTGTCCTCTCCCTTCTTGCCTGTTTTGGAACCAAGGATCAACCCTGAGCACAACATCCATTTCCGTATGTCCTCATAAGTTATGGTTTCAACATTACCTCCTAAATAATTTCAAACCCAGCTAACTATAGCTTGCATCCAAGTTTTCCTGGCCTCTGGCATTCCTCTTCTTTGTTCCTCCCCCCTCTGCCATGGACCTTTCTCTCCACCACCTTTCTCAGGGGTTTCCCATGCCCAACACCATGCAGGAAGTCCTGCATTTTTTGTCTTCTGAGACTTCTCCCATTCCCTGCCAAGTGACAATGCTCAAGACCAGAAATCTTGCCCATTTTTGGAGAAGTGACAGTAAAATCAGGGTTCTCTCAGGAAGCAGAGATGAAGCAAGAACACCCTTGTTGAAGATTTTGGAGGTTACTGAGCAGTGGTTTACCCTCTCTTTCTAGTCTTTAGGGTTTAAGTAATGAAGAAAAGATTCATAGCTTCTGTTTCATTGCAAGGTTAGACAAAGCTTTATAAAAGGACAGTGGGTAAAACATGCTTATCACCTTTTCCCAGAGGAGGTGCAAGGAATTTGCCCCATTTCCCACTTTACATTCCTGTTCTGCGAAGGAAAATCTTACACTGTTATCAAGGAAGTGGTAAGTAATGAGAGATACTACCAAATTCTTTAGGCCCAGAACAGTTTCAGCACTGTACTCACAGTAATATTCTCTGCTGTGCAGCGTGGGCTTGGCTGGCAGAAGGACAATGTGGCAGACCCAGGAGTTTAGCTACCTGTATAAACCCTTGTGAAAATACAGTCTGACATTGTTTTCTTCTGTGGTGCGATTTTCATTCTTCTACCTTTAAGTGTCTGCAGGTATTTCCGATTAAACCAATTTTGCAGAGACAGAATAGCCATAAAAATGCACTAACACTGCAGATATTTAAACTATGAGGTTCCCATCCAGGTGGTATTTTTTTAAATTAAATTTTGTGCAACCGTCAGTGCAGGAACTTTTTTTTCTTGGTTTCCTCAGTGTTGAGAATTTTGGGTGTGTAACCCTGTCTCTGTGTGTGCACATGTGCATCCGTGTTTTTTGCTAATTCAGAACTACCCTACTGAGGGTGCCTAATCTTTTTATGGATTGAAGCTCACAGAGAGTTTGTTGGTTTTGTGTGGTTTGGTTTTTTTTTCGGGGGGGGGGGGGGGGGAGATATTTTGTCTTTATTTCTCTTTGACAATTTCATTGTATTTATATGTACAGTTTTAATAGGTTCACCCCCAACTGTAAGTAAATAAATACATAAATAAGCAAATGCTAGGGTTTAGCATGCTGGGAGGCATGTGCTGAAGCTGAGGCTGAGACTCCACACACCAAGCTGAACAAAGTCATCTGTAGTTCTTGTACACAACATCTAATTTGTGGATTTAAAAGTCCATAACTGCTCATTGTCATGATGGATCATAATAGCTTTTGAGGCAGTTTTCAGCACCAACATGGTAAAAGATATTAATTTAAAATTGCTTTGCATACATACATTTTTCCCCAACTCTGACAGAGCATCAGTGCTGACCACTGTAATGAAAGGAGTCCATTATGAACTCTCTCTTGTTCCCAGAGGAAATATCTTGTAGAACAAATAAAGGGAACTATGTGAATGTACGCACACATATTTTTCTTATTGTGCTGACAGACAGAAATAAGACAAGAGTAAGGTAGCCTGGTACCTGGGAACTTCAACCTAGTGCTGTTTGTCTGTCATCTCCATCAATTCCATTTCACGATGCACAAGGCAGAGGCACTGAGAGTTTTTGCAAGCCAGCTCTTATTCACTACATCTGCATCTAGGTATTGCAGATAGTAGAAACTTCCATCAGGGGTCTCTGGCTTGCAGATGATCTTTCACATCATGTTAGCAGCATGTGGGAATTTGGAGAAGTCTGCAGAAGGAGTTTGAGCTTTTTTTACTCCATTTCTCTAAGAAACAAATTAACTGCACAAGGCATGGGCCTTGACCATGATGCAAGTGTGTCTGCACAGGGAGTCCCTGCATGGACATCTTGACCACACTGTAGTGCCAAGCCCCCTGGTGCAATCCCACCCATGGGTGCAGAGCATAATAAAAGCATCACTTAGAAACAGCAGCAACAACGAAAATCACAAATCAGCTGTTAGGTCTACATTTTTTTATCAAGCTGCTCGAAGTCATGACTCCTGGATGCTGTAAAAAACACAGGACTGGATCTGGAAATGGCTCATAAGAGGTGTCAGGCAGTCGCCTTCCCGGTGTTTCATTTTATGGCCGATGTGTCTGTCAGATTAGTGATGTGACTGCATGCATGTTGGGGGATCAGGGAATTAGAAACCATAAATGGACGTGCAAAACCTCAGACTGCTGTTCTTGAGTGCTCCTTGTTTGCAAGCGGCCTTGCTCAGAGTATCTCACTGCCTCTTGCCTAGACAAGCTTTAATAAGTCAGATGAGGAACAGATACGCCTGGAAAGCACAGACGAATCACTCGTCGTTTGGCTTTGAAATGTGGCAGCAGGAGAGGTGAGGAAAGGGCTCCTGAGGAGGCTTGGAATCTGAGTGACAAAAAAACATGAACCACTGTAAGGAGGATCTGCCTTCTGCTGCACACAGCAGCACATGTGAAGCATGTGACACAGCTCCCATCGATGCAGATGGCATATTGTGTATACTCTGATCACATGCATGTATGCTTACATACTTACATGTTTATATTTGTCTACAAGACTAGACTTTAAAATTCTGTACCATGGGTGTATTACATAGTACCTACAGGTCCAGGGACTGCTTTGGTAATTTGATTTTTTTTTTTTAATTAAATTAGAAAAATGTGAATTGCCTAGAGTCTGAGTAGCCCAAGTCTCATCTTCAAAAGTGATTTAGGAAGAGAGATGCATTTTGTACTGGCTTTTCTGAACTGAACCTATGTAAATCTTCAGTGTTGGATTCCTGTGATTTTGTGCAAGTGTTTGTGACGGCAGCAGTAGGCTGTCTGAGAGCTGTGTGCTGTGGGACTGGCCTGCAGTGCATGCAGAATTCCAGTACAACTGTGTTTCCATGAAATTCTTTCTGTGTGGTATCATTTTATTTCAATCATGCTTTGGGTCATAAGAAATGCATCCTTTCTCAAACAAGTGCCAGCAAAACCTTTATACTCTGGCCCAACATGGGCTACTCTGTATATGCTACCTTTTATTAAAGAAATATTTTGGAACAATCACAGAGAGTTTTTAATAATGTTATTGGCACTCCAGCCTTCTGCCTCAAAAGCCAGATGACTTGGGGCTCTGTAAACATCGGCAACACTTTCTTCATGTTGGTAGCCTTACTGACTTCAACTCTGTACAGTACCTGTAGCAAAACTGAGAGTGCAACTCAACCACATGAATAGTTTTGGGTTTTTTTTCCCTACTTTAAAACCTTTTACCATACATCATGCTGTCATAATTTTATGTTACAAGAAAGCTCAGGAATTTCCAGGATGACAAGCAAGCATCTCGCAGGAAAGCTAAAATCCCATGTTCACTTGGTGGAAACCTCTCTACCCTCCACTTACTGCACTGAAAATCTTTAAGCTGATCCCAAGAAAACCTTGTGTTGCATCTTGGCTATTGCAGTCCTGAGGAAGCTGAAAGACTTAAAGCATGAATTTAACCCAGAAGCCTTGGGCAAGCTCCAGTAGGTTTCTGTGTCAGATTGACAATCTAATGCCTGCTGCAGCCAGGAGCTGGTTGTCAGCTGGTGGCAGAGCACATGGTGGTGGTGGTTGCCTCTTAGGTTGGCTGAAGGCACAATTTACTGCAGACCTTCAACCACTTGCAGAATTTTGATTTGCTAGAAAAGGGAGAAATTTTTACCTGGCAGGTCAAATTTAAAAAGGAAAAACTTAAACGACAGCTGCTGTTAGATGTTTTGTGCTAGGGAATAGAGAGAGCAAAGCCAACAGAGAATGGTATGAGATGGGACAGAAAATGTAGATGACTATGTCTGGAAGGCATAAAAACATAATTCAGTATGCAGCTTTACAATTTATCACATACCTATCACCCTGCATGTGTTGTGGATGAGTGTGTGCAAACAGACAGGAGGATGCTGAGGGCATGTGGATACATGTGGACCTGCATGCATGCAGCAGGCCATAGGGAGCTTGCTGCAGTACCTTGAGTACCATCACTGTCATTACAACTACCCATTGACTCTGTGGGGCTGGCAGCAGACAGGTTCTTCTGGGAGTTTTTACACCGGCCCAGTGACAGGAGCACTTTGCTTTCCTGAGCACCTGCCAGCCAGCTGTGCACTCTCAAGTGGGGCAGTGCAATGGATGCTGGCTTTTCCCACTTGGCCAGTGTGCGGGCAGTGCAGAAGCAAACCATGCCTGGCTCCTGCCTTGCTGCTTCTGGGCTCCTGCTGTACAGCACCAGGAAGGCAAATCCCATCCTTCCCCTTACTGAATGTGTTGCTGCTGTAGAGAAAATAGATGTTGCCAGCCCCTCAGACCTGGCAGCGCTTCCTTAGCATGTGTATAGTTCCATATGAGAGCAATGGGGCCATGCATATTTGGGAGTGTCTGCGGAGGAAAGGTAGAGCAACCTTCTTGCCGGTACCATACAAAAAGTCCCCAGTTCCCACATGCTTCTGTCTGATCCATTTTGCAAAGAAAGTCCCAACACCAGGACTGGGAACAGGGACTGCCTTCCATCTTGTGGTTGCAGCTGTCCACAATGCTGTGTGTTAGCAGGAGATGCGTTTGGGAGTGTACTGCCCCTCTACTTGTAACACCTTTCATGACAGAGCATCCTGCATTCCACATCCCACACACCCCCTGTCTTGCACCCCGCATCCTGCAGCCCTTGTGGAACCTACCAGAGGGAGGAGTGGGAGCCCTGCCCGGTGTCATGGGGTGCACACATGGGGTGAGGGGAAAGTTAGAGGAGTTCAGGTCTGCTTTGATAACAGGCTGCCCTGCATGCTCAGCTCAGCCACCAGTGTCAAGGAAATATGTTGCAGCAGCACTGGCTGTAGCCAAGCTCTTGGCTTTTTGCCAGCTTTGAGAAAAAACAACCTTGAGTGTGTGGATGGGGCAGAATCCCTGGGGTGCAGCCTGCCCAGGCCCATGAGCCTGGAACTGGGACACCTTACCTTTGCAAGCTGGGCTGCAAACAAGCACCTAAGCCCACATCTGGCCTGAGTCAGCCTGCAACTTCTCTCCCCACTGCTGAGGTTAGAGGAAATTTGGAAGACAAAGTCTTTCCCCAGACTGTCAGCCCCTTTGTTGGGAGCTGAGAAGAAAACCTGTCAAAGTAAAGGAGGAGGCTAGGTGTGCCAAAAACTGAATTGCAAAGCAGAAAGGCAATTTTGGCTTAGCCAAAGTATCCTGAATTTCTTACTTAGGGAGAATAAAAGGCACGGTGTGAGTCTGCAGCTTAAGAGCCTTCCTAAAAGTGTCAATAATTTCCATACACAAAGAATTTATTTTAGCTCAGGATTTCAATGTAAAATGATTCAACTACAGTAAGTAGGACCACTTTATTGCTGTTCACAAATTCACATGCATTTATTCTGCTGAAAACTTGATATAGGGCATTTTTTGTATTCCCATTTATCGCTTGCCAAGAAATAATTAAGAATAGGAGCTAGAAGATTAATTTTAAATAAAAAATCTTCTCAAATGAAAATGTCAGGTCATAAAAATTCCTTTTAAATCATAACAGCATATAAATCTTTGAAATTAACCATGTAATTACAATGTCTATCAACTTTTACCTTGAGCTTTGAGCCTCTCTTTTTAATCTCCCATTCTTTTTTAATGAATAGCTATTTTGAAATTAAAAAGTACTGTTCATTACACATGCCCCACTATAATAGGGTTTTTATCATATTTGCTCTATTTAAAAATACTTGCTACTTTGTAATTATTCACACGCCGATCCCTTCCTATATTGAGTAGAAAATAAAAAATGAAATAGAAGTCAAAGGTGCTTTAGAGCTGAATGATTTACACAATTCATTAAGGACGGTGATTTTTCAGTTAGCATCAGATTAAATGGTTACTTACTCTCAAATAGCCCTTGGGGAGTTGAATTGCTGGGTAGCAAACAGATTAAAGTTTGCATTGAAAGAAAAATTGAATTCAGAGGTAATCAATAGCATAATAGGGGCAGTGAGTGGTGCCTGCTGCCTGAAATGAAATTACCATATTTTTAATCTTAATTTTCCACTCTGTTTATCTGACAGTGTGGATGTGCAATCCAAACAGATAATGAGAGAGTGGGATATTGACACTGCTGTCCTCTGGAGTGCTTGTTTTCAGTGATTAAATGCTGTGATCTGTGATTACTTTGTGCAGGGATGTCAGAGCTGCTGGCCAGGACTATGGGAGGGACACTAGCTCAGCAGCTGTAGCTCTCTGGTCTCTCAGGTCCTAATGTCTGAAATTCATTTTCTGCTGGCTATGCTGCTGGGGGGTGGGGGGGTGGGGGGGGGGTGGGAGGGAATGGGAGGAGGGAATTGTCTATTTATGTATATACTTCTGCTGCACAAATTACAATAATTAATCCCATTACTATTGTTGTCCTGATTCAAAAATGTTTAATTAGATCAATATGTAGAGCACCCTCTCTGTAAGCGCTATATTAACAAGCCACTGAACTTGCAAGGGATAGTAAGACATGAGTTATTATACAAAGAAGCACGACTAGGAAAGTTTGGAGGTAAAGTGAATCATCTTTGTGGCCGAATACGACAGATAATGGAAAGCGTGATTGTATCAGAAATCCAGCAAAGCCAGTTGGTACAGATATATGGAAATCTGAAATGTAAATAATACCCATTGTAAGTATAACATCCGCAGTCTTTTAAAATGCAAATGTAATGATAGAGATGTTTTTGTAAAAAACATAGAGGGATTTGGGAACAAAACACGAGTTTTAAATTGTAATACATTAACATAGCTAACACAACTGGAACAAGGAAAAATGTAATAACGCAATCTCCTCTTGACAAACATCCTCGAAGATTTCTTAATTCTAAGGAATACAAAATCTCAAAATATTCCTGGTGTTTGTCGCTTAACCCAAACATGGAGTGATCCATTTGCATTTTGATTAGAACCAGCAAGTTCAGTACCAGGGCCTGATCCTGCCTGATAATGGGATTACTGGGATGTAGCAAGGCTATTTGTGTTCCTCAGCCTTGCAGGGATCAGGCCCTGTAAGCAGAATTCGGGAAGCTTTTAAGTGTGTGCATATGTGCCTCTGTGATGGATGGGTGGGTTACTTGAACCGGAGTATGTCAGACCTTGGTGTTGTATTTATCGGTGACAACTATCACGTTCTCTGGAGAATTAACGCCTCTCTATAATACAGCTTCCGCATTTGATTACAGTCTGAATTGGACTTCTTACTTTTCTGGTATCACCACTGAGAGACTCTCCTGGTTCACCTTCCCAAACCTTTGTATTGGGGATTGTTTTGGTCTAATACAAGAGATTAGGATTTAAATCCATTATTAGCTATTCAGGTATTTTTAGGTTTGGGGATTCGGGGTTGTTTGTTTGTTTGTTTTATCTTTTACTACATTGGAGCATGGAAGGCAAGGCTTTATTTTCATGAGTACTGGGTTCTCACAGATACTGTTGCAGTCATTTATGTCTGCAATATTTTAATCCTTCTGGCAATTAGATGCAGTAAAAAGAGCTGAAGGACTCCATTGTGTAGCTCTGAGCTGAAAGCACAAGACCCTTGCTGTCTGTGAGTGTCCGCATCTTCGTGGCTGTTATGTTTCTTACCTCTAGCCTTACAGAAGGTGAGGAGGGTACACCTCACAGCAGATAGTTCAAAAATGGCCAATGATCAGATCCTTCTTCCCTTCCATATGTAGATGCATACTTGCATGTGTAGATGCATACATGCACACACTAGTCGTTTCTACAAGTTGGAACCAGGATATAAGGCAACAGATGATGCACAGCTGTTGCCTGATCAGATGTTCTTCAGCAGACACTCTAACATGTTGATTCACTTTTCATTTTGCTTTCCCCTCTCACTGAATACAGTTTGGATACTCAGGTGGAAGCAACACAAAAGAGCTTCTTTACCTAGAGAAACCAAATATTGGGAGCTCTTTAAGATCAAATCCCTGAAGGCTCAGAGAAAACCTTGTGGTGCTTATGGGAATAAAAACAGGAAATCAGCTGCTACTCCAAGAATTAATATGGACAGTGGAAATTGACATGGAAATGCCAACCCCCATATCAAAAACTTAAACATGGCAAACAAAAGGAATATCTGTACATATCAAATACATTTAAGATCTCCAACTGAAGTTGATGTTGTGAGATTTCCTCTACTGCTCTTCTTAAAGAAGTACTTTTTATAGAAGTACTTTTGAGGGAACCTGTTTCCACTCTAGAGGAACTGATAGTAAAAAAGGGAAAGACAAGGAGCTGATGGAGAAGGTCCAGAGGAGGGCCAGGGGGATGGAGCACCTCTGCTATGAGGTCAGGCTTAGGGAGCTGTTGTTCATCCTGGAAAAGCAGAAGCTCCGTGAAGACCTAATAGCAGCCTTCCAGTACCTGAAGGGGGCCTACAAGAAGGACGGAGAGAGACAAAGGCCTGTAGTGATAGGGTGAGGAGCAATGGCTTCAAACTAGAGAAGAGCAGATTTAGATTGGATATTAGGAACAGGTTCTTTACATTGAGAGTAGTGGAACACTGGAACAAGTTGCCTGGGGAGGTGGCTGGGGCCTCAACTGTGGAGATATTCAAAGTGAGGCTCAAGAGGGCTCTGGGCAACCTGATCTAGCTGCGGATGCTCCTGCTTAGTGCAGAGGGAGTTGGACTAGATGTCCTTTGGAGGTCCCTTCCAATCCAGACCATTCTATGATTCTATGATGTTAGAGGGAAATGAAAAAGGATGATAAATAAAAAAAATACTGCATGTGTGAGTCCTCCCAGTATGGAAGCCACATTACATACTGTAATCCCAAAGGCACAGGTCTGGAAGACCCCCATTTAGTTTCTACATATGGTAAGAATTTAGAATTTGATATAAACCAATATAACATACCAGAATGTAGGTCAATACACACCAACAGAAAGATCTGAAAGTGTTTGTTAATCCCTGTTAATATTGTTCTTCTAAGTAAATCACAGTTGGTTCTGTATCTTGCATGGTGCTGCTCTTCTTCTCTTACTTAATGCTTGCACAGATGAAGGCTCTGATGCAGCACTATTGCAATCAATGTAAGTTTTATCACGGACTTCTGTAGCAGCAAGACCAGGATCAAAATGCCTGTAGAGTTCTCCCCAGACTTAGCTCCCTATTAGTGACTGGCCCAAGGAGAAGATGCTCAGGACAGTACCATGAAAGCAGTTGCTTTTTAAAGGGAAACCTTAATTCTTTTCTTTTTTTTTTTCTGATTTCAAACCTGGCTGTTGGCTCAAATGAGATAATTACACAAATATTTCTGGCATGAATAGTCATGCATGCTAAATGACAATGCCTTTTCCAATGAATACTTAAATATTTGACCTTGAAATTTGCCTTTTTTTCTTCTTTTTTTTTTTTTTTTTTTGCAAATGCTTATGTCAGTAAAATTAAAATACACTGCAGTGCTTGAAAAGTGAGTGCAAAAGAGGCGTGAGTGTTGCAGAAGCAAATCCAGTAAATGTCTGACCAAACATTCGTGGCAGTATTCACCCACTTTTAGTAAGAAGGCAGTATCCAAAATATTCACATGATTAGAATCCTTGCTTTCAGCAGCTATTTAAGAGGACATTATTCTCATATTCATCTTGGAGTGTGCATTGAGGTGATACTTTGTCACCTCCATATGGTTAATGACATTGAGTTCCCCTCAGAATTGCCAATATCTCACTGAGTCACTTGCTTTACAATATTTCTTTGAAACTGTGTTCTCCTCAAATTACTGTATCTGCTGTGTTTGTCACATCCATTAATATAAAATGCAATGAATTAATATTAGCAGTATTTTTTTAAATTGCTAAGAAGTCTTGACATGAGAAACTCCTTTGATTCATGATGTGGGGTTCAGATTTGCCCTACTTATTCTGCAACATATTTTAGGTAAAGATGGCATAGGCATTTTCCACAGTTACTTAGAGTTTACAAACCTGCTGCAGTTGAGGAGTTTGTTTCAGGAGTTTCTGGAGGAGATGTCAGTAGGAGAAGCAATATGGTTGAAGTTGTTTCCCATACATTAACATCCAACCACCATTTGTAGAAAATATGGACTCAGATGTGAGCATCTCTTAGTCCTCTACCTTTCTTTAAAACAGGGACACCTACAGTGGTGATTGCTCTTTGCATTGTGTTGTCTGTATGTGCATCAAACTCCTTAGCAGCAGTTTAAAATGCTGACCTCTGAGACTCAGTAATATTGCTAATAAACACCCATTGAAATGGAAAGCGGCTAAAAAAGTGTTTGAACTTCTTTCCTGTCTTCTGACTATAGGGGTATACTCTAACCAAACGCTGGGGTTTATAAGAGCACAAAAGCTTTCTACTGCCCATATACCTGCAGTCACCACTTTAAGTATATTGAGCTTCCGAGCGCACAAAGGAGAGGCAGAAAATCCAAACCAATCTCTTCCCTTTCACTCCTTAAATCCTGACATGCTCCATCACCTCTTCAAAATAGTGAGCTGCCCTTCCCCAAAATAGAGAAAAGAAACAAAATCAAATGCAAAACAATGAAGAAGGGATAATCTGATCTTCAAATAAGGAGACATGTTGCTTGGGGCTTAAGCAGGGTGAAGTTTCACAATGATGTCACCTTCTTCTGAGAACGTGACCCCCATGAGAGGTGAAGGGTGAACTATAAATACCACTAATCCATTGTGTTTGTATATCTCTTAAATATGTGCCAAGTTTGGCATGGCTGACTCCACTGTCTGGCAAACTAGGAAGTCTTCACTACAGGCTTTGAATGGACAGTATTCATGGAAATTAAATGGCTGTTCTTCTTTCTCTAACTGAAGTACAGCTCATTAATGCATTTTCTTTAAAAATTAAACCTTTTTTTTTTGATCTTGTTTCTGAGAAAACTAAATCTGATTTCCACATGCAAACCAGAGAAGCCATTGCTTTTCATGCAGTCATCAACCTCCACCATATGTAGCTTTTTCCACCATCCTAATTTAAAGGCATATGAAGTCCCTTGTGTGTTTCTTTGTTTTAAGTATGTCCTCCAATCCAAACAGGAATGCATTTGGGAAAGTCACTGCCTGTGTGATGGAGGATCTCAGAGTGGATGACAGAATAGCCTCTCCTTGCCTGGTTGAAAATGTATTGGTAAGGTGGAAGAGAGCTACAATGGTACAGATTCCTATTTTTAAGAGATGTTCTCTGTGAGTGTGGCAGAACACTGGAACAGGCTGCCCAGGGAGGTTGTGGAGTCTCACTCTCTGGAGACAAGCCCTATGAGGAGAGACTGAGGGAGCTGGGGTTGCTTAGCCTGGAAAGGAGGAGACTCAGGGGTGACCTTATTGCTCTCTACAACTACCTGAAGGGAGGTTGTAGACAGGCGGATGTTGGTCTCTTCTCCCAGGCAGCCAGCACCAGAACAAGAGGACACAGTCTCAGGCTGTGCCAGGGGAGGTTTAGGTTGGATGTTAGGAAGAATTCTATGCAGAGAGAGTGATTGCCCATTGGAATTGGCTGCCCGGGGAGGTGGTGGAGTCACCATCATTGGAGGTGTTTAAGAGGAGACTTGATGGGGTGCTTGGTGCCATGGTTTAGTTGTTTAGGTGGGTTGGATTGGTTGATGGGTTGGACAAAATGATCTTAAAGGTCTCTTCCAACCTGGTTTATTCTATTCTATTCTATATTCAAAACCCACCTGGATGTGTTCCTATGTGATCTGGTATAGGTGATGGTGCTCTGGCAGGCCAGTTGGACTAGAGAATCTTTTGAGTTCTCTTCTAGCCCCTAACATTGTGTGATTCTGTGATTCGTGAAATATCTTGAGAATAGAAAAGTTTTATGATTTTTAAGGATATCAGTGTATAATATTTCTTTGAGCATCCTTGGAGAGTGTGTCAGTGTAGTAGGAGCCAAACTGCAAACTGATTGAGAAAACACTGTCCAAGCTCTTTCTGTGGTCCATGTGATGTCTGTTTGCTTTGAAAACCAGCAACATATGAAGCCCAAATATTTGTTGCATTTCAATACTATTTTTATTTAAAAGCACAGATATGTCTAGGTATAACAGCTAGTAAGAGAACCACAGGATAGGACCAAAATTAGTGCTCTGCCACTTGTGCCAGGCAATTTGTTTAATCCAGCGTTTTTCTGCAGAGAACATTACTAAGGGGGGAACGGGGAGCAGAGAAAAGGAGGATGAAGAGAAAAGAAAAGAAATATTTACTTCTGAGAAGAAAGACAGCCTTTGGCAAAATGTTGTGCCCCAGGAGGCACAGCTTTTCCATGCAAGGACAAATCCTGTAAAAATCCTTTTCTGTGACCATGAGAAATGTTTTTTTGACTCCCTCCCACCTAGACAGGTCTGCAAGCATTTTTGTTTCTCTCCCACTCATGTCTCTTTCACTGCATGAAAAAGGTTTCTTGTTTTCTTTGGTAAGGCTTTTGCAACCTGTTGGCATCCAGCTTTGTCATTGTATTAAGTAGATCCCCACTAGTTTTGATTGGGCAAAATATTCCTCCTTCCCATATTAAATTTGTGCATAGATACTCTTAGACTTTTTCCAATCCTGGGAAGGGTTTCCTGTGAGGATCACAAGATTATCAGTCAGTGATGATTCATTTTATTTCTCCAGGTTCTACTTTTTCTTTGTAGCAAAGACACTCCTAGTTTCTGCAGTCTGTGCAGTACTCATCATATCCAAATCTTAACCCAAGGACGAGACCCCTGGTTGGTGCCATAGTACCAATTCAGTAACATTTAAAACAGGAAAGACTAAATATTTGTATATCATATTGTTCTGGTTCATACATTCATACATGTATCAATTTTCACTACTGAGACTGCAGTCTCTGAAGAGCAGGAACTGTCCTTTATTGTCCTCGTGTGCAAGGGAGGTGGCTACAAGTCATATAGTGACTCACTCAGGCACCTGAACATGTGTGTAACATGATCTTAGATGTCTTAAAGCATCAAAGGCATCCATGTGGTCTAGAAGAATTGACGCAGGACCAACAGGACACAGTGTGGAGAGGTTATGGTGGCCAGGTAACATAACCCTAAGCATCTGACATGAGCCTATGCACCTCTCATTAGGCTGTGAACTCCACCACAGCGACTCTTCGTGGGCCGTGTTAGATGCCTGTGTCAGGCTAGAGTGCGTCAGTGCATGGGTACTCCACACAGGCTGGAAAGTCTGCCAGTAAACAACAAAAGTACTCGAGGAACATGAAAGTTTCAGCCTAACTTTTATTCAGCTGTTAATTAAGCCACTGGCTGTGTCTAGACTATGGGACCTGGGAGTATTGCCAAATGCCTGTGCGTGGCTTGTACACACACTGCTGTATCCTGGCTCCAGCCCGGGGCGTGATGCTCATGTTTTCTGCCTGTGATGCTCAGCCTTGCTGAGACCACCAGCACATGGTCAAGAGCACTGAATTTGGGCAGCCATGGTCCCCACTCTGAGACCCTCACAACACACAGCCAAAGGTTAGTGAGGACACAACCTCTGTAATCAAAACAGAAGATAACTTTTTTCCAGTTTTGTAGCCCCCTAAAAAGCTAGGTTGAAAATGTTGAAAAACAGTCTTCTAGACATGCTAATGAAATGCTAATAAAATAATGCAGCCAAATCCCACTAGCTTTGATAAATGAAGCAGGCAGCTAAGCTCAACCTCATGGTAAAGTTAAGTGATATTTAGTGATGCTGGGCAGACACCAATTATCTGCATTAACAGAAAGTAAAGCCAAATATTGTTACTCTGTCTGCTGAATGAAAGATATTAAGCAAGCCATCAAATATAAGTGCTTCTGGTTAGGCAAAATAAAGAAGTTGCCTCACTACTTAGAAGTTGACCATTTTTATTTGTTGACTGACTTATTACAAAAATAAAAAATAAAAACCAACCAACCTTGTTTGGGGTTAATATACATTTAAGGGTGTCTTACGGGAGAGCCTCAGAAACCTTCATGGTGTGCTTCATTCTGCATGTGGACTAATACAAGAGAACTGTGAGGAGAAGGAAGGGCATCTTGTCCAGGAATCGAAGGGAAATGCAAGCCCTGGAAGCACAATTCAATGGCATTCTAAGGACAAGGGCAGAGAAAATGTCAAGCATTGAGAAAAGAATTGTATGCTTTGACTAAATCACATCTCGTTTGCCTCATACCACAATGCTTCTGCAAGGTTGGTATATGGTTCACAGTTTAGAAGGGGATGGCAAAAAAGGTTCAGGTCCAGGGATTCAGAGTCACTTTTCTTCCTGAAATGTATGCGCCAGCTAGAGGTAGTATTTACCCAGAGATAACACGAGCGAGGAAGAAGCAGCTGGAGAAGAGATTAATCGTATCATCATAGATACAGCAGAATCAACTTTTCCTTAAGAGATGAGTGGCTTTTGTCCTTGGTTGAGATGAAACTTCAGAGCAGTCAGCTCATGTGCAGCCATCTAAAGGTTAGGAAAGAGAAAGCTAGTGCAGATGTTCTCTGCCAAGCAGAAGGACGCTGTCTGTACGCTTCTGCAGCTTCTCTGCATGGTCAGGTCTACCCAATGAGCAGAAGATATGTACTATACCAAACTCTTGGTTTCCTGAGAGCATCCAAACAGGGGCACTCTAGATGACACCTTCACGTTAGCAGCAGATCCAGATTCTGAGTTTGTTTTGAGGAACAGAGAATGTCATGTGATAAAAAAAACCACTGAGATAGCATAGACAAAAGGATGTCCAGTCACCAACTTGTGGTTTTTGGTTTGATAATGTCAGCTTGGGGCTTTGCCAGGCAGTCTCCAGAGGAGACCAAATCAGCAACACCATCTGAAGATGCTTGAAGCACAACCCGTCTGCCCCTGGTTTTGGCTAGTGTCTACCTACAAGGACTGCCACCTAATTTTTAACTCTGAAGAGTAGCTATGGACACATTTTAGAGATCAAAGGAGAAAGTAAATTCCCTCACTGTTCATACAGCTGTTCTACCTAAAACCTGGTATAATAAAGAATTACTGGCAAGACAGATTTTCTTTTTTTTTCTGGAGTAAAAACTTGCTATCAATCTAAGAAAAACAATTTGGAACGGAGACACCTGCCATAATATTATTTTCATTCGATACTATATTTCATTTGGGCTTGACTTTAAAAGGACATGTGTGCCCTGTGCGTGTTAGAAAAATGGTGGCTTCAACTGTGGAAACTGGAGTCAGTGGTCATGAAAACTTTTACCATGTGGCAGGTATATAATCTCCCTGTAACACCAGACCGTAATACATAATATATAGCCAGGAACTGAGCAGAAAAGTGAAAATCAGTCATTTACAAGTAGTCCCTTGTGTTGCACCTTTATTACAGAAAGGCTTTGCATACAGTCTGTCTTGCCAGCTTTTAGTGTGCCACTCTGCAAATGAAAGGGAGGAGGCAGAAGGCTTCCTGGACAGAGGTAATAATTTCTCTCCCTGTTAATGGTGAGTCCCGTGGAAAAGAAAATAATTCACACAGTGTAAGGCACGTAACCTACTGTGTATGTAAGTTAGCAGTGATATAGAGCCCTGATAATGCCAGCAAATGAGGAGCTAGAGCAACTAACTCCAAAGGCTGTAGGTCTTATAGGTATCACTTTCTTTTGGATCAATATGTTACAGCAATTCACATGCATTTGCCAGACCAGGATCTTTAAAGTTTTACTGGCTGTGATTGTACAGCTATTCAGGATAATTCTTCCTAGGTGCTAGCAATGGTAGTAAATGTTTATATTTATACTATGGTGGTGTCCAAAGGAACCAGTAGGGGAGCGTTATGCATAGAACTGTATTAAAAAAGGGAAAGATATAATCCCTTCCCTGTGGAGTTAACCATCTAGAGGACATAAATAAAGGGTAGAAGAATGGGAATAAAATGTACATGCAAATGAGTGTAGTAATGAATTGGGGCAGCTTTGTCAGTAGTAAGACTCTTCTTTTTTTTTAATTATTCCTTCATGAGAGAGATAAAGATGCACAATGGTTGCTAACAAGTCACTAGGAAATTCTAGGGGACTGGAATTCATTTTTGTTTTAGAAAAGTGGTTTTATTAAAACTTTCTAGTATTATTTTGTTTGCTTTTTTACATTATTCCTGGAGGAAAGCAAGCAAACATAAGTCACAAGCAATTTCTTCCTCCTTGGATGTGTAAACATTGGATCAGGTTTTTATTATCTATACTATGCCCAGTAATGAGCCGTGATTTGCAAGTCATGTGCATATACATTCAAGCCACATGAGAGATCCAACTGCTGGTGGCTGTCACAGCTGATTTTGGTACAGGGCTCACATGGCTAGCACATCGACTCCTCATGGGGCTGTTTGCAAAGCAAACTCCCACAAGTGCACAAACACACCAGGTGAACAATTCCTGATCCTTTAAAGAAAAAGAATTTAAAAAATCAGTTAAGTTACACTTCTCCCCTTTCCAAGCTCTAGTGGAAGGAGTAGGAGAATCACCCTAGCTTTGGGGAGATTGTGGGAATGGTTGACATCATTCCTGAACTGTCACCTCTGTGGTGCTACTGTGGGGCTGAAGTGGATGAGTGTGAGCTGGGGCTGCCTCTGCCCCAAACCCAGCCCTGCTGCCCACAGGAGAAGCTCTGGTGGTGAGCGAGCCCCAGCAGGAAAGAAGAGCATTCCTAAAGAAAGAAGAGCTCCTAAGTTTAGCTCCCTGAAATGTTGATTGTTTACCAGATAAAGTAGAATTCTTGGGGTGGATATTAGCAAAGAAGAAATTAATTAGGCAACTTCTGCAATCCTGTCAACACTACTCTGGCTCACTAGCACAAGCTGAGGCTTTTCACATTTTACTTGTCTTTCCCCCCCCCCCCCCCGAGCTTTTCCCAGGTAACAGGAAAAGTGAAGAAGATGACAGCTTTTTAAACTCGCCTCCCTGTAACTTAGCTTGACTGCAAGATGAAATTGCCTTTTCTCAGGTTTTCCTGGCATAATCCCTTCTTTCTTTTTGTTCTTCGTGACAACCTGTAATCCTGGAGCTGATCTAAAGATGCCTTGCTTTACATGTATCTGTGCTTATAAAACGTATTCTTCATCACTCTCCAGGAAAAAAAACTGTCCTAAGACACTGGGAGCAAAGCAGAGCTTCAAGCAACACAGTCAGAATTTCATTGTTTAACTTAAATAATGAAGGCTTAGGGGTTCTGGGTTTTATTTTTAAATGTTGGAAATGAAATATCATCATGGTGCCTGAGTTATGAACAATGTCACTATTCTTTCTCTGCTTAGGAGTCAAGAGTGATATTCCAGACTACCATGCTCTTAGCTGTGGGTAATATTGATTAGGTAGAATTTGGGCATAAATAGTTGGAAGAAAGGATTGCAAGGAACATTAATGCCCTTTTGTGTGCTGCTTTCTGGAAAATTTGATTCTTCTTTATTGTAGTTTGTCCTTTTCCTACATCACAGGAGTAGGAGTTGATTAAAGAAACATTATGCACAAACGTAATATAAAGTTGGCAACTTACATTTACATAACTTAAATTTTATTTTAAGAGGTGTAAATAAGGGGGGAGGGGGAGCTGCAAACCTTCAGGAATTCAAACAGAAGTTCTTTGGATATTGTCTTTTCAACATTATAAACAAATTCCTAATTGCCCAAGAGCAGAAAAATAGCTGAAGAGACTGCTGCTGCAGGAAAGGGAAGAAGGAGGTTTCAGTTTCTGAGACATATTAGAAATTAATTCTAAAATTAAAAGGACAGGCATTATTATGTGTTCTGACCTTAAATGCCTTTGTCTGACTCTTTGTTTCTTTTGGGAAGCTGCATAGAGCTGCTCCCTTTGAGAAAGCTATTTGGTAACTATCAGTGTCTCCCCCTAAATGACAGAGAGACAAGGTCTCCTGGTTGAGTCAGGTTAGAACTAGGTCTCTCATCTTTCCCACTCTGGGTTTTCTTCCCTCCCCCCCCTGCATTTTCATTGTTGTTTATGATTATGGCATAAACTCTACATCCCTCTTCTGCAATAGATGTTCATTATATCTGGATTTACTACTCTATTTTTTAAGTTCCATTTTTTCTTGCAGTTTTATGTTTTGCCTGTGCAACCAAACAATAACATCTCTTCATAGCTGAAATCATTACACTTAACCAAAGACCTTTCTGTTTTCTAGCTCAGAAATAAAATATTACAGGTGTGTCTGGAAGTGTCAAGTGGGAAAAAAACCCACACAACAAACCAAAATGGAAATGGTAAAAACAATAGCAGTATTAGAAGGGTTTGTTTATTCATATGATAATGGGCAGCTTTAATGTGAACTTTTTACATAGTTGAGCCAGTGAGATCAATTTAATCCGGGTGGGTTATTCTTCTCTTAGTTTAAAAGACCATTGAGTCCTCCTATTGGCTCACTGAGGGAGCTCTTCAGCATAGTGGCACGCTAAGGAAGCTGGTTGAAAGCCACCGAAATCAGCAGGAGCCTTGTAATTGACTCTGAATCAGGCCCCAACACTGTACATAGCTGCTCTCCCTCTGCAAAACTTTCTGTTTCTGAATACAATTGGATTACCTAAATAAAACTCTGTTTTCCCATTTAAATATTCAGTGTGAAATGATTCTTTATGGAGAAAATATTTTCCTCGCTTGTGTCTCCTGCGTGTTCAAATTCTGTAAGTGTTACTATTTATAACTGCTTCATCATCCTTTGTTCAGGTGACTAATTATAATAAAATATATTTTATGCATGAAACAGTATGAGACTCGTTTTTATACATTTCATTTAATTACTTTTTACTGTGACAAATCACATTGTTAGAAATGTACTAACAGATGGAGTAGATTTTTAAGTCGGTATAAATTATGACTCCTTAATTTTTGCAAGTGTTGAAGAATTTAATTGTCTCCATTCAAATTTTTGGCTTAACTCCTGTGGTTTTGACTTGTTAGGATTCCAGACATGCAACACAAGGAGCAGAGAATTTCTGGACTGTGCAGTGTCTTTTTCTTTTTCTTTTTCTTTTTTTTTTTTTTTGGGAGGGGGGGAAGGGGGGGGTAGGGGGGAAGAGGGGGGGGCAGGAGTGTGGGGGGGAAGAAAAAAAAAGCCCAAATTCCTAAGGAGGAGAGGAAGTTAAGACAAATAGGAAGGTCTGAACAGAAGTGCTCAAAATGGCCTGTCCCAGAGTGAGGGTTAGGATGTCGAAGAGCTCTCAATGAATAGCCCTCCTTGTCAGGGTTAGCAGAAGCAGGACTCTCTTGTGCTGCCCACATACCAGGTGCAATGAAATAAAAGCTCTGAGTGTGACCCCAGCCTAGGGGTGCAGAAAACTCTTATCCAAGTGAAAAATATGAGTTTGGGGTAGCTCCAGATAATTCTGAAACAGAGCTAGCAGTGAAAAATTATTTTAGGGGTGTCTTCTTGTCGATTTTTTTTTCCTTTTCTCTTTATTTTTTTTCTTTTCTTTTCTTTTCTTTTCTTTTCTTTTCTTTTCTTTTCTTTTCTTTTCTTTTCTTTGTCTTTTTTCTTTTCTTTTTTTTTTTCTTTTTTTCCTTTCCTTTCCTTTCCTTTCCTTTCCTTTCCTTTCCTTTTCCTTTCCTTTTCCTTTCCTTTCCTTTCCTTTCCTTTCCTTTCCTTTCCTTTCCTTTCCTTTCCTTTCCTTTCCTTTCCTTTCCTTTCCTTTCCTTTCCTTTCCTTTCCTTTCCTTTCCTTTCCTTTCCTTTCCTTTCCTTTCCTTTCCTTTCCTTTCCTTTCCTTTCCTTTCCTTTCCTTTCCTTTCCTTTCCTTTCCTTTCCTTTCCTTTCCTTTCCTTTCCTTTCCTTTCCTTTCCTTTCCTTCCCTTCCCTTCCCTTCCCTTCCCTTCCCTTCCCTTCCCTTCCCTTCCCTTCCCTTCCCTTCCCTTCCCTTCCCTTCCCTTCCCTTCCCTTCCCTTCCCTTCCCTTCCCTTCCCTTCCCTTCCCTTCCCTTCCCTTCCCTTCCCTTCCCTTCCCTTCCCCTTTCCTCTCTTTCCCACTCTTCCCCTTCTCTCCCTTACTCCCCTCCCCACCCCTTCCCGACTCCCCTCCCCACCCCTTCCCGACTCCCCTCCCATACTCCCTATCCCCTCTCCTCTCCCAACCTCTCCTCTCTGAACCTCTCCTCTCCTCTCTGAACCTGTCTGAACCTCTTCCCTCCCCTCCCCATTCCTCCCCTCTCCGCTCCACTTCGGTAATTTTAAATTTGACAGGGTGTCACTCCTGACACTTCACCCTTCCTCCCTTCCTCTTACAGAGGAGATCTGGCTCTCACAGCCTGGGAAGATGGGCCACCATGGGCAAAGCCACGTTTCTCACCCACTGCTCCATATCTGCCACTATTCTGCTCATATCTTCCCATACGTATCCTTTCATATCCGTTACTCCAAACCCTCCTCCTGCTGCTTCTGGAAGAGAATGAACATTAGCAGACTTTATCAACTGAAAAACTGCACTGCATGGTCAACTTGCAGGCACCTGCAGCTCCTTGCAGGACTTGTGATTGTCTTCAGACTGCCCAAGATTAAACTGTCTGAGCAGCACATTTCATCAGGTAGCATCAAGAATCTTCAAGAAAGGCCTCCTTGAACAGGTGATGATCATAATAATGCATCAATGGGAAACAGAGAAATAGCACAGGTGCCTGCTTGTTTGAGTTGTGCCCTCCCTTATAACATGGCTTTGCCACCTGCCTCAGCCCAGACCCTGTCCAATATGGGGAGAAGCTGCCAGGAACCCATGCAGCTGGTGGTAGTGGCTCGTGTGACCCTGGTGTGTGGTGCATGGTGACCCTGTGCAACGTGTTCCTGTGCAACCTGATCTAGGTGAACTTGCTTTAGCAGGAGGGTTGGGCTTATATGATCTCCAAATTCTCTTCTAACTCTCTAACTCCTACTGTTCTGTGATTCTGTGACTAGGTTTCCCAGAGGCACAAAATGAACATCACCAATTCAATTGCTTTCCTGTGTCCCACCACCCTTTACAGTGATTCCCTGCTACAATGTTTGCCTGCCTGATAGGTCTGTGCGTGGCTCATTCACTCCACTTGTGGGTCCAAGATTCCCTTGTAGTATGCTCCAGAGATCTCCTCATACCCTCACCTAAAAAAAGGCTTGTGCACATGTTCTCCAGTGGGTGGAGGACTTAAGCCTGTTCTTAAAACAGAGCAGATATTATTTACAATGACACTTTCTGTTTTCAGAGCCACTAACATCTGCCCATGAGGTTTCACTTGTACATAGCATACATGCAACGCAGAGCAGACATACAGGTGTGTAGAATAAATCCCACTGCACGTGTGATACTACTTCTGAAATTAAAACCCACTTTAAATCAATGAGGAATGTCATCAAGTCCTAGCAAGTGACTAAACTCATAGATCTGTGGCTATATGGCTACGGTCTTGACTAGCAGGCTGTTGTCTTTTCTGTGCTTGTCATTTTTGCATGGGTATTAGAGAATTTGGAAGGTCTGGATTTAGAGGTTGGCTTTGAAAGTTCAGCTGATTCAGAGTTTAGGAAGCACTAGCACAGATTCTGTACCCATTATCTCATGATTTAAATGTTCTCTGGTTTATATTAGCTAATGATTTAAGTGCCATTAGATAACTTTGTATGACATCCAATATGAAATAATCAAGCAGCTTAGTGTAACATTGGTCCCATCAATCAAACTCCCTATTCCTGCCACAGCATTGTTAATGAAATGTTGGTAAAAACCCCCACAGACCTGAGTATGGCATTAGAATTAAGGGGGTGAAAGGTGACTTTTTATTTGTTGTTGTTGTTGTCTTGGAGTCCCATTTAATTTCAGCAAAGAATCCAGAAGAGGCATGTGCTCAGAAAATGTTTTATAACTCCTACAATATCTTTCCTAATTATTATTTGTCTCTATGCTAATTTGCTGATAATACAGCAACATTCAATAGACAAGAAAGGCATCATCTCTTTTAAAAATATACTTGATACTGGAGGACGTGGTTCCTTTGAGGAAGGATCCTGGTAGTTCCTTTTGTCCTTCAATTTTTTGTGGTGAGATGAGTGCCAGCTCAAAAAGTAGGAATTTGTAATAATAAGCTCTGTTGTTACAATGGAGCTAAGTACAGATGATGTTTCTTGTTGTTTTGCCTGACTGATTTGTATGTGAGGGTGAAAATGTGTGGATATGAAGATAAAATGCTGTCACACGCAGCTCCCAGGCCTTTCAGTGGAGTCCTCTTAAAAAGATAAAATACCAGTAAATTAAAACCAAAACTGGAATCATTGCGCAGCTGCATAACAAGGCTGACCATGGGAGATGTGAGCAGTGTGACAGGGATCCAGAACATTTAGTCACCTTCCTCTCCAGTGGCTGAAGCCTCCAGAGAGACAGAGAAGATCTGCTGAAGTGGGAACTACTCAGACAACTGGGAGTATCCTCTAGAAGGCAGGGACAGACAGAGGAGTCAGAGTGGAGAAAGGCCCAAGGAGCAGTTGGTCATGAAGGGGCCAGTGTTTATTTTGAGGAGCTATGTTTTGAGAAGGTAGTAATAAAAGAAACCCCCAGGAAAGGTGCAAAGTTGGAAAGTGAGCCTGTCTGTACCTCTTCTGTTCAAAGCGGAGCTGGGACTCCAACTGCTCAAAAAGACATCTTCCTTTGAAAAAGTTTGAAGGTGAAAATTTCAGCCCTTTGTTGCAACCAGTTAAAGCTTTTCTAATTCCCCTTTAATTTGGGAGTGCTCAGAAAACTCTGAGTTTTTGCAGGTAGCTGACAAGCTCCTCGCCATTCTTTAATGAGCTCTTTTCTTTTACAGAGAGATGAGGATTGAATTATTGTTAATATACACAGAAGAGGGACATTAATTAATTCTGAGAAAGAGATTATATTTGACCTATTCTTATAATTATCACCTGAAGTACATAAATACTCAGATGGGACTGGGTTTTCTTAAGACTGTTTCGAGTTATCTTGAAGCCTTTTTCTGTTCAACACTGAGCAAAAAGCTGAAGTCTCTGTTCTGCTGCATGGTCCCAATACTTTACTACAGCACAGGCAACTTCATGCAGCCAGCTGTAGGGGAAAGCCTTGAGATTGCTGATTTTCTCCTCTCTGAAGATTTATGTGGCATTAAATAGGCAAAAAAAAAAAAAATACATCCTTCTTGTGAAGAAGAGGGGCAATGTAATAGGTTCAGGCTTTTTTATGTAAGAATCAAAATGCAGCACCAAATTCTGAAAAGGGTTTAATTAACAGCTTGGTTTTGCCAGACTTTTCTAGTGAAGAACTAACTTAGCTTATGGATTATAACTCCAAAAAAGAACTATTGATATGTTAATTGTATATGACTATGAATGGTTATTTATGGCATTGGATCTCTCTGCTAAACCAATTATGCTCTATTTGTGAGATTTGCATTATACTGCATCCATGGCATTTAATTAAACTCCTATTTCTCCTCTTTCTTTTTCTTTTTTTTTTCTTTTCTTTTTTGTTTTGTTTTTCTTTTCCAGCCTTACATGTATGATAAACTACACTAGTCACTCAGTGGTTAAAACTGAAATCAGCAATAAATTCAATCACTCTCACACATATCCTACTTGGTTTGTGATGTCCAGATTATTGCTAGCTCTGCCACCTTAAACATTAACTTACCAACCTACTAGATCAAGTTCAATTAAGTTTTATAACTATATTTTACATGTTTCTAGAACTGGAGGGATCAGTCACTCTGACTCTATTGGTAAAAACCCTATTCCCTGTTTTAATGTATGTTAAGTATATTTATGCAAACATAAAGGGGATGTTTAAAAACAGTGTAATAATGCAGTGTGCTGTAATATGTATGTTTCTTTTGGTCTCCTTCTGCCAGTTAATAAACAGTGTATAAAGTCAGCTGCAGTGCCAACGCTCTAATTCAGAACATATCAAAAGCTTTGCGTGGGCAAGGTAAATTGGGCTGATAGTGAGTCAGATGCTGGCTGGATCACTCGTTTGTTCATTCAGAGAATTTTTAATGTAGGACTAATTTTTGAGTAGTTGAATTTTTGTAAAGAAAATGAAATCCTTAAGGGGGCAATTTAGCTGGAATACTCTGAAACAGTTCAAGACAGATTACCTTTTCACAGCTGTTTCATGTAGAAAAGGATCACTTGCTTTCTCTTTCTTTTCTGTAAGTGTATTACAGTGCACCTATTGAAAAGGGCTGGTAGGGGTTAGTGGAGAAGGGGGTTAAATCATGATACAGGATACACTTCTTTGTTACTAGAAACTTACTTTGCTTCCTAGTCAGTGTCAGTGCCAAAAATGTTGTTTTGGGGATTTCTGTGGTTGAAGCATCCAAAAGTTGGAGTAAAGGGATAAATTTTTATCTTTCCTGCAGCCCTTGTACACCCATTGCTTTATTATTCAGACAGGATGCTGAAAAATCAAGAGAACAGGATCTGATCTTCCAATCCATATATATATATATATACACACACACACAAACATATGTATATACACATATACACACACATAAATATATATATAACTCTACTGTCAATGCTCAGGCAATGGCAAATAGCACAGAGCCAGTTCTTCAGTTTCGGAACATAATAATATCCTCTTCCTGGCCACAATGCTATTCATCACAGCCTTTTGCCAAATAACAGGCCTAAGTGGCCTGGAGGTCTTTCTGTGGACACTATTCCAGATTCAGCTTCCCAAAGAACATTTTGAAACATACCAGTCCTAAAATGTTTTTGGTCTTACTCAGAAGAACTCTCACTAACAAAATTCAGCTCTCAGATTTCTCTGTTCTCAAAGAGCCCAACTTCCTTCTGTCTCAACTGAAGTCTCAACAGAAAAGAGTTTTAGCATCTTATTTGCATCTTAGGTGCACAATTTAAAAGTTTAAAACACAAAGCAGAAACAATTTGAAGCTATTTTCTGTGTGTGATCATGAGGGTGCGAGAACATAGTCAGGATAATTGTATCAGAAGGGAATCTATTTAATTAAATTCCTTCTACTGTTGCACATTAGCAAGTAGGACCAATGCAAGAGCTTTTATTTAGCCTGGTTGCTGGGGCAAGTACAAAAGTGTTTATCACCATGACATTACTAGAGGAGCCATTGCTAGAATCTAGTTTGAGATAGCTGAGGGGAGGGGGAAAATGTAGCTCTTATTTCAGTTGGGTCAATTTGCAAATACTCAAATCTTCTATTGTTTGAAGGGTTTATTTTACGACACAGAGCCTATAGTTACTGCACCCCAAAAGTTCTTTTCTATGATTAGATGAAGCACAGACAAATCATGAAAAGACAATTGTACACTTTCTTGTGTTGCTTTATGGGCTTTAAGTGCCTACAAAAAAGGATTCCTTATGCTTTAATTTCTCTTTATTTTTTTGACTGTAAAGACCCATGGGGTAAATGCCAGTCCCACAATCCTGCAGTTATATGGTTACTGTCAGCCTGCTCAAATGATGCTTCCTGTTCATTAGGCGTCCTTTCATCTGACAACAATGTACTGGCTTTGCTGCAATTCTTAGTCAACGCCCATCTCTTCAATAGCCTGTGAATAGTATTAAATAGTGTTTATGCTAGCTATTGTTGCCTTTTGTGTGGTTTGTCTAATTCACAGAGAAAAGTCTGCTTTTGTGGTCTAAGGCTGGCTACGTCATGGCACGCCATGTGCCTTCTGATGGGATCCATTCCTGCTGAGTGATAACATTACAGGCCTGAACTCCTTTGCAATACAATCCAGCATTCTTAACACAGTCAATACACTCACAGGCAATCTAGTTTACTCTTTATATTAAGAGGTTTAGGGAGACAAAGCTCATCTAAATACCTGCTCGTGAAACAAATAAGATGAATTCAACTGATTTGAGAATTACTCCCCAGCTCCCACACAACTACACAATGAGCACCAGAAATCAAAAATTGGGGGAAAAAACCCCAAAACCTGAAGCTGTGCAAGGAATGCCCAAATATTCCAGGTAGAGTCATTCTGTGTAGACACGCACATGACACATTTTAGCAAATAAGGTGGCATTATTGTTTCTAGTTACTGTTCAGGAGGGGGCTTAATGCTAGAGTCAAAGCATCTGCTATTATTTGCTTAAACTGATCACAAAGAGAAAGGATATTGTACAGACGATTACATTATCCTGCAGCTCAGGAGTCTTTGTAGGACAGGTATGTTGCTGTGCCTTGAAAGGGCTTTTGCTGTAAGCAGATCATTAAAGGCTCAATGTGTAACTGATCTGTAGCTGTCTCTGGCTGTTGGTGTATATGAGTTTCTCTTGTCTAACTTTATGCTCCCTGTTCTAGGTATCTAAAATCTTACTGTTCTCCTTCCTTCTCTCTCTCAATCCCTCCCCTCCAACCTCATTACTGCACAGCTAAAGCTGCTTTTCAGCTTTACCTTGGGAAGTGTACAAATCCATGCAGATGCAACTGGAAAGTAAGGCTTATGCTGCTAAATTGTGCCATTTGTTTGTCCCAGGAGTTGTTATCCTCTGTGTGTCATGCTTTGAACAAGATGAAGAGTAGCTTCTAAACAATATGGCAATGAAAAGAATGCACACAAGTAATAATTACTACTTTGTAACTGCTTATGCTATCATACCCTCCGTGGCCAGAAGCAAGGAGGGAGGCAGGGGACAGGGTGGGGCTGAGAGTGGGTGGAGGCTGAACTTTGTGCATCATAGGAGAGCATTGCAGATTGCCCTCCTGATCAGCATAACAAAGGATGCCCATGTACCTGATCTTCTCTGAGGTAATATAGGACAGATCGACAAAGCATTTAGCACTGTAAAGCTCCTGGCAAACAAGAGGTGATGGGGTCAACACCCATAGACAGCTTGAAGATAGGCTTCTCCTGCAGTGGCCATTCTTTAGAGTCAGTTGGAAGAGACTATTTACTCCATCCTCATGGTGATGTCTGACACTGCTCTGTTGATATACACCTTAGAAGTGCTTATTTCTTGCTACTAATAGTAGCCAATGGGATAACGAGCCCAGAAGAAGACATGATAGACATCCATCTAAAGTTTGAAAAGATGAATCCCACCCATACCTACTTCAGGCTTGTGTGGATCTGGAACTTTGAGTTCTGCTGTCCTAGGCCTCATAGCTAAAAGCTTTTTTTCCAAGACAGGTAGCACAGAAGTCATGAAAGCTGTTATTAATTCTCTCTCTCTCTTGTTTTGTTGTTTTTTCTTTTAAGCTTTGGAACACCTCCAAGCTACATAGAAGGCAGTCATTCTTTCCATCTTAGAGTGAAAAATGAATTTAAAGAAATCTGTCTGTCATAAGAACACAAAAGCGTTTCCTGAATTACAGCCCTGACTTCTGAATGAGGGTGTTCTCCTGAAATGAGTCAGTGCAAGTGGAAAAGCATGTTCCCAAAAGAACAAGGAGGAACCTGGAAGTTTAGAGCTGTTGCTAGATAAGAGCTTCTTCCCCTGTATTCAGATCACCTTCCTAAGGAAACAAGTTGAGCAAATGCTCATCCAGAGGCAAGCCAGTGAAAAAGCCTATTGCCTGCACAAATGTATTACCCTGTTTTGCTCCTGAGAATGAATGAGGAGGTCTTTGACTAAGACTTTCAACTGAAGGCATTGGAAATGAACTAGGGTTGTCAGGAAAGCTGATTGATTTTGCAGGACCCATCCAAGCTGTACATTATAGTTTGGAGGAAGAGCATACCTTTTTCAAAAGACAATTTTTCAAAGTACTGGCCACGTTTGTGCTTTTGTGCAAGCAATAATGGTTTCATAAACATTTTCTGCAATCAGCATTTAGTAATACCCGGGAAGCTGGCAATTCTGACTAGATTTTACAGATATCAACTTTTTTGTGGCCATTAATACTTTTTTTTCCTTTCTGTTTATGTTCCCAGATTGATTTCCAATAGTTAAAATCTAAACAATAAAGGCAACGTTAGTTTTCAAGTCTGCAAATAGGACAGACAATGTATGCAGCCTCCTCATTGATTGACTCTTCTGTTTTTATAGATTTGCCCTCTTGAAAGAATCATTAAACACCAGAGAAAATGATTTGTTGCCATTGATTACATGACATACTGCTCTGACATACACAGTTTTTATATCTAAGTTATTAATTATGTTGTTAATGTAATTTGCAGACCATGAGATAAATCATTCAGCTTCTGACTGGATATTACTGGATATGTTGCATATATAAATATATCTCTGGGTGAGAAGGGAACTGCTACCAAGAATAATAGATTAGAAGGCTACTGGTTTGCCTTATGAATCATTATGAGCTAAGGAAAACTTCATATGCCCATTTATTCTATTATCTTGAAAATGCTGAGTTTCTCAGCATCTCTGCCATTTACGTGCTATAGTGATGCACATAATAATTTCAACACAGTGAAGACTTGCAGTTGTTCTGCTTATATTCATACTCTATCCTCTTTCTCTCAAGAACTTGACAGTTTAAGGATAATAAGCTACAGGACACAGGCTTAATTTGTGTCTTCCTGGAGGCTTCACTAAACACTTTTTTCCCTCTTCTGATGGAGGATACTTTGTGCTAGCTTAATTCTCTGTAAATTTCTTTTCCCAGCAATGATTGCCAAGAAATTAATTATGACAGCTGGTGTGGTGAATGTGTGTTGCAGTATTCTACTGCCACTAGTGACAGGTTCCTGTGCTTCAAAGCAGATTTCTCTGCAATTGTACCAACAAATTGTTTTTAAAAGTTCCCCGTTTTGTACTTTGTTTCAACAGGTCTAGCTCTTTCCTTAGCTTCAGAAGGGTTTAGCAGCAACTATTCAGTGGTTACCCTGGGAGCACACTGAAGATTATGCATGCTTGCCTGACATTTGACAGATGCCCTTAAAAGGCTCAGTTTCCTTTTCACAGAGGCCAGGGGGTTGAAGAGGGTAGAGGGCTAGAAAGACTTTTGAAGTGAGTGACATATGTTTAAATGTCAAGGTGGTCTTACTGAATCACTAAGCACAACCCTTGTACATCGAAACAGAGGCTAGGTGGGGAAATGTCCTTTTTAATTAGAGCTAAGAATTCACATCTTTTAGTATTCTTGAACCTACAGATGACATAGTTCTTCATTTGGAGGGTAAGCTGAGTATTGAAGATTAAATTTTGTGGCTAGCATATGCCAAGACTTCTTTGAAAATCTGTCCACATGTTGTGATGGTTTAACCCATGCACATCAACAAAAGCTCAGCTGAACCCAGTTGGAGAAGCCAATGAAGCTGTATTTTACAAGCAATAATGGAATGCAATGAATATGTACAGAGTATACAGTATTTACAATATTATACAAGTATTTACAAAAGGCAAACAGTAGAGAAATCCTCCTTGGGAAGGAGGATTCCACCTCGGGCAGGAGGATTCCACCTCGCCTCCCACCCAGCCTCTCCCTTCCCTTTTTCATCTGGTTAATTAGAAGAAAAGAGAAAATGAAAGATGTTAGGGGAATTTCAGTTAGCTCAAAAGTGTCATTAGTAAGTCATTAATGCTTATCTCAAGTTTTGCTGATAAGCAGTCTCTCAATGTCCAGGACAGCATGCATGCCAGCAAAAAGAGACGGAGTGAGACCGAGAAAAAAGAATGCAAGAGATATTGCTATGGTACATCTCACATCTGACCAACGAAATTCATTCAGAACAATCTTTGTTTTTCCTTTTACACCCAAGTGTAGATTTGCTCAGAATTTTTTAAAACAGCGCAGCCTAAACTGTCACACCTGTTAATAGTGACTAAAGCAGTTTTTAACAGATACTGCCTAAAATGTGAAATTCGAGGAAGTAAACTTTCTCCCCTCCCTGTTCAACTCCATTGACAAAGACACTGACATTGAGTATTGGCATGATAATAATTAGCAGAGCCACAATGGCAGCTGGGATACAGGTTGAGTGTAAAGAGCACAAGTATTCATTTTGTCTCTTAAAAGAACAGAAAATTTCACAGCCTGACGTGAGCCCAAACCCTTTTGTTGTTTGCTTTAGGAACTTTCTTGGCTTAGGAATGTTCACCATCTTGATAACAGAGCTTTATACTGAGGACTTCAACATCATCGACAAATTTTTTTAAAGCATTAGCACCACAGCCATTTCCAAACCTAAACAGGGAGGTGATCTTGCAGCAGGAATGTGCTCCTGGTTTTGGGACTGTGAGCACATCCTGGAAGAGTCCTGCCTGCAGAAACCGCCAAACACATGCTCACCTCTTCCTCTCACTTTTCCTTGAGGCCCACCAAAAGGAAAGTTGGGTCTTCAAACTATATGCAAGTCCATGTTCAACTGCATCTTCAAATGCCCAGTGCCTAGTGCAGATGACAGGGAAACTGAGGTCAGGACCATGAGCCTACTTGCTTCAGCAGGTAAAATGTGGAGACCTTAAAAGTCAGTATTGGAAAATGGCTGGCTTATTGGTTGTCCAGGTCCCTTTTAAAATCAACAGAAGAATTCTTGTCATCATTCTTGTTGCAGGTTTGAACTTCTCCAGAAGATATTATGTCTGTTTTTAATTAATCAATTATTTTGAGGTATTGTGTTTATATTTCATGCTCATGTGAAACTAACAGCACCAGCAGGAGTATGGAATGGTGCAGACACCTCTGGTTCAAGGTGCAGTGCCCAGCTGTCCTTATCAGTCTCAGATCTGATTTGTCCTGAGAAGATATTGCCAATTATGTCATAGTAGATAGACATCTTCTTGGGAGGAAAAAAAATGACCACCATCTTTTTAACTTGTCATCTAAATTGAATTCGAACTCAGCTCTCTAGAGAAACACTTCCACTGCATTAAACAACTGGGGGAATTAATGCTCTCATCGATCTTGCTCATCATTACAGATGTGTACACTTGCATCTGACTTCTCCATCACAGGGAGTCAAACCATGGCCCTGAAGGAGCAAAGCATGCTGGTTTCTCCAGCTGTGCAAAGTGGTGCCAGCCCTGCTGCTGGTCTCACAGAGACTCTGGATTCAAACTGATGTGAATAACTGAAATCAGAGGCTGGCCCTTATTAACTTCAGCGTCTCTTGCAAGTAGAAAAAGGAAAATGAAAACAAGTGTCAGTTAATGTTGATGAACAAGTTTAAGTGCAAGCTTCTGTTATAAAATACATATAAATAAATTTATGGTTCACTACATATTTGTATGTCACAAAGTTTCAAAGAAGAGTGTTTACAGTATGGAAATAGTTCCCATTTATCTGATAACTGTATATTTCACTGGGGCCACAGCTATAGTATAGTCAAACCTGCTTTTTCATTAATTGCACCTGAACTTCCCCACACTGACATTCTGTAATATTCTGTAATAAAGGTCCTTAATTCATATATATTGCATCTACTCCTAGAGGAGATTTTCCACACCCCTCCCTACTCCCCCCCCCCCCACTTCCCCCAGAAATTGTGGTTAAAGATTCTTTGAAGATAGAGGACGAAACACACAAAGCTACAGGGAGATCGTATTTTTGTTCTTGATGCTTCAAAATTTTAGAAAGTTTTAAAAAATATTTTCATGATTGCCTGGCCAATCTTATATAAGTATGTAAAAGATTTAGCTACTAAATACAAATCTTTTTTTTCATGTTTTGTTTTGTTCCCCTTATAAAGCTATTTTTTAATTATTTTTTAAGAGGATTGATTAAAATGTATGGAAAAAAAAGCATTTCAGAAAACTGAAAGCAAATTGACTGAGTGATAAAGAGGGCAGGAGGTAGACAAGCAAGAAGGAAGGAACAACATCCTAGGAGTGATGAAAAAAAGGTGATGGAAGGATTCAAAATTATCAGCACAATATAGGAAGTGGGTGGAGGACAGCAAGCAAATGTCTTTTCCTGTGTGCAGCTTCTGTGAGGGCCCTGATGGATGTGGGGAATGAGGCTAAGAAAACATAATACTGACAAGCTGTAAAAGGGGGAGGTAGGTCATGAAAAATCCCAGGAGACTGATGAAGAGAGACCGTATTGTTTAAGTCTATCTTAAATCTGGCTAAATTGTTTATCCCTGCTCTTTCTCCTTACTAGATTATTTCAGATCATCATTCTGAGGCTGAAAAACTTATATTGAACATTCAGGGGAAATCTATTCCCAGGCTATTTCTAATCCACCTTGAATGGTAGCTAAGAAATTAAATCAACTTCCTATAGCCTTCACTTCTTCCCTCGCCATGCACTTCTCACTGACAAAGTGGCAAGGCAAGCATAGTGTTGTTCATTAATAAAATGCTCGTAGATAAAAGATACAACATTAACATATAACAAGATTATAAAATCACAAATTTTATTCAGTCTTCTGTTGCAGTAGCCTCCCTGTCAGTTATTAATTTGACCTTTGCAAATACTCTTTACAGTACGTCACATGGATGCTTTCAAAACTGTGCACAAACCTCCAAAACACTGAAGCAGCCTTACAATGTAAAGTCAAGCATTCCACTGCTGGTAATGCAGTTTAAAATTTATTGGTCTCTGTAGGCTTAGTGAGTGCAGTTTTGCCTAAGGTTATATGGCAAGCATGGAGTGCAGCTAAAGCAGGACCCAAGTTTACATAACTGTTAAGTTCCCTAGTTCTAGATACACCCTCTATCTTCTTGCTGCTTATTGCTGCACTCTATTTCATTCCTGATGTGTCACCTCAAGCTTGTATGTGGACATTTGTAAATTTTAGGTCTTTAAAACTGCAAGTCAAAAAATGAGATAGAGGATAAGTTTAAGACCTACATAGCTCACTTTTTTTTTTAATCCACAAAAAACACCATTAATATTTTAGCAGGGTAATTCTCAGAAGTAAGATGTCCTCTTCCTTATCTCCCAGACACACAGAAAGAGGAAAACACTCCATCTAGTAGTACAGAATCATAGAATCAATAAGGTTGGAAGAGACCTCAAAGATCATGAAGTCCAACCTGTCACCTCATGGTGCCACGTCCAATCCCCTCTTGAACACCTCCAGGGATGGTGACTCCACCACCTCCTCAGGCAGCCCATTCCAATGGCTAACAGCTCTCTCTGTGAAGAACTTTCTACTCACCTCCAGCCTAAACTTCCCCTGGTGCAGCTTGAGACTGTGTCCTCTTGTTCTGGTGCTGGTTGCCTGGGAGAAGAGACCAACCCCACCTGGCTACAACCACCTTTCAGGTAGTTGTAGACAGCAAGAAGGTCTCCCCTGAGCCTTCTCTTCTCCAGGTTAAGCAACCCCAGCTCCCTCAGCCTCTCCTCATAGGACTTATGCTCGAGACCTCCCATCAGCCTCGTTGCCCTTCTCTGGACTCATTCAAGAGTCTCAATGTCCTTCTTAAATTGAGGGGCCCAGAGCTGGACACAGCACTCAAGGTGTGGCCTAACCAGTGCTGAGTACAAGGGCACAATGACTTCCCTGCTCCTGCTGGCCACACTATTTCTTGATGCAGGCCAGGATGCCATTGGCCTTCTTGGCCATCTGAGCACACTGCTGGCTCATGTTCAGTACTTTATGCTAGGCTACAGAGGAGCCCTACAGACATGATCTGCAGGTGCTCTTTGTGACTATAGATAGGCTCACTCCAGGGAACAGAGGGAAAATTGGTGTTGATTTGGCATGCTTTTTAGCACAAGCACTCTCACTCTTGGATGTGTCCAAACAGAGGCTAAATTGTTGGTTTGATTTCTTATAATCTGGCAACTAGTACACCAACAGCACTACCAAGTTACTGCAGTGTAACCATTTGCTGCCTCTCAAGCAAGCCACCATAAATGACATGGGACCTGTTCTCTGCCTGCAGCAGAAGGAAGGTAGCGTTTTCCTGCTTGATGAGCAGTTTGTTAAACCCCAGTAAATCTGTGGGATTCCAGCACCTACCCAAAACACTGTCCTTGGATGGCCCTTTATAGCACAGGGAAAAGCTCTGCCAAGCCACCAGGATCTATGCATAGGGTGTAGAAAGCAGTTCACTTCTCACGTTGCAAATCACTCACAGCTCAAGACTTATCCTCCTTTTGCATTTTGCCAAAATCCAAGGACCTGGGGTATTCAGGCACTTAGAGCTTTAGATAGGCATCTGCCAGTGCCAATGTGCCTCCTCAGATCTGCCTAGAGGCCTTCTGCCTAGATGCTGTTACCAGTTTTCTGAACCACATCCCTGTTTGCCAGCACATTAGCCCATTCATTTTCCTTTAAAAAATGTTGCAGAGCAATTAACAGCTCCATGAGGAACTGTTGACATTGCTAATGTTTACAGATTAGAAAATGTTAGTTCCGTGCAAATTATACTTAATTACTGTTGTAGGATAATAATTATTTTTCATTAATAGAGTCCTAAATCTTTGAAAGCCTTAAATACTGTATATCTCATTATGATACACAGTACAAACCCAGTGAAACCCTTTCATTAATTCATTAATGATTAGTTTGAAAAGCAATGTGTCAGATTATTATACATGCTACCAAGTACTATTAGTACACTGATATACACAGCTTAATTTAGAACTTTAATATTAGAGTTTTAGTTCTTCAACCATGGAAATTGAATAGAAAATTACTATGAAGATAAATTTTTCTTTGACTTTTTTCTTCAGCTGCACTTTCTACTATGTACTCTTTCTTTACAGTTCAAACAATAAGAAAAAAATAATTAAAATGTCTTTAACATGGAGGACTACTTAAAAAAAACCCCAAAACTAAATTTTATTTAGTTAATGGACTTCCATTCAGTCAAAACATTCAAATTGTCAGTGACATACCTTTTGAAAGTGGTGAACTCTCTCTCAACCCGGTTGGGATACCAGGCAGAACTGCTTGAGCAATTAAATAAAGTCTTAACTTTTGGACTTCTGCACTCTCACAATGCACTGATGCCAGGGAAATCAGGTCAAAAGGTTCATGAAAGGAAATTCATGGAATCACAGAATGGTTTGGGTTGGAAGGGTCCCTTGAGGTCATCTAATATAACACCCCTTCAGCAAGCAGGGACATCTTTCACTAGATCAGATTGCTCAGAGCCTCATCCAACCTGACTTTGAGTGTTTCCAGGGATGTGGTTTCTTCCACCCATCTACACAACGTGTTCCAATGTTTCACCAACCTCACTGTAAAAAATGTCTTCCTTATATCTAGTCTAAATCTACTCTCTTGTACTTTAAAACAATTATCCCTTGTCCTCTCACAAAAGGCCTCACTAAAAAGATTATCCCCATCTCTCTTATAAACACCCTTTAAGTCCCAAAAGGCTGTAATAAGGTCTCCCCAGACACACGATGTTAAGGAACATCATCTCATTAGAGAGAATGAAAGGGAGCACAGGTCTCATTCTATACACACTTTTTGTCTCAAGTGGAGATAAGGGGATACACCTAGCATAATGTAATACAGCAGTCTGGGATGGGCCGGGCAAATTGCACCCTAAAAGCTCCTCTCTCACCTCTGTGACTCTAGCCTGCAGATCTGCACCTCAGGCATAGACAGCTGCTTATTTAGGTAGGAAAGCTGGAACCACGTACTGTGTGATGAGTGCTCCCTGAGCCAGGCTCTCCTCTGTCACCCCTGTGTGCACCACCAGACCATTCAGGTCATTGAATCTAATTGAACTGGCATTATCACTACATTTGAATAGTAGATGACTGAAAAAAAGATGCATATATTTCTGCCTGAATGCACTCTTGCAGCAAACCAAGCCAAGATTAAATGCACATGCATTGTTGCTTTATTTTTGTGAACTCCATATAAAATATGGAGCCCAGTCATATGAGAAAAGATCTTTAAATGAGGGCTCTGGAAGTATGGCAAAGATGTTTTGCAGGGGATTCTGCAGTAACTTCTGCTTGGGAGTCTTTTTCTACAATTTCCATAAATTTTAACAATGTATTCAAACTTTGTCTAATGTTCCATTCAAATTTTTAATGTCAAATCATAATAGAGGAAAACACTGAAAAAAAATGAAAGCAGAATTCGGTGGTTTATACAAGTTGAAGTACACATTTCAGCACTTTCACATAGAAAATGCTGTTGATGTTGCATGCTTGCAAAAATTCTGAACTTTTTGAGTCTACTGTGCAGTAATAAAAGGTCTCACATTAGAAATATTTTGTGTTCATGAAGTTATTCATACCAAGCAGTTTCATATGCTTTAATGAACTGTATGTGAAGACATAAGGCATGCACTTAACCAACAAACAATGTATTTTCTCCACCCCATACTCAAGAGAATGCAAAATAAAATCCCTTATTTGCTTCTTTTGCATCTTTTGGGGATAGTAATATATGGTAAACATTGTCAGTGCTTTACACTGACAACTGTCTGTGGAAGGACCCAGAAGTTACCACAGGGTGTAAATTATCACTGACCTCCTGAAAAGAGTGTTCCAGACTGTGTCTGGGAACACCAGGAGTGGAGAGGTCCCTGTAGACCAATGAGTCTTTGAGGATCTCTTTTCATGCTCATTGGAAATCCTGAGATGTACAGAAAACTTCAGTTTCTGTGATGCTTTCTAAACCACAGGAATATATTTAACACATTAATAAAGTGAAAAAAAAGCCAAACAAACCCCAGCAACAACCCAGTTCCTGTCATCTCTCTTGATTTTTCACTTAGTAGACTTCTTTATGGATTAAAAAACTTTTTTTTTCTTCTTCTTGTAAGGAGTGTTCATTGAAGCCTGGCCAATAGATGGTATCACCCTTTCCAAAGTCTATGCTATGGGAGGCCTATGGAAGCATATCTGCTCAAGGCATTCATGCAAATTATTACTTACTGCCCTATATGCTCATAAATTAATAGCTTCTCTGTGGATGAAAAACAGAAATTAGACAACCATTAAGGTTGAACAATGTATAAAGAATATTAAATATTAATATATGAAATGAAAAAATATTGCAAGAGATATGAATAGATATGCCAGGAGCATAACAAGCCAAACCTAGGAATGTAAATAATAAAAACATGTTTTCAGCTAGATATTCTGGATGGTTTAGTATTCAAATTAAAGTTTGTTTTCCCATTCAATAAAAACAAAACAAAAAGTATTTACCGTTGTTGCCTTATTTGCATGAGAGTTCATTTTCCTCCTGTGAACAGAAACAGATCTTTAATCAGAAGCGAAGCAGGATGGAAAGGCCACTTTATCATCGGTGTGTTTTTCAAGGAGCATTTCAGTGAGGTGCAGATGGCAGCTCTGCAACTTCAAGAGCAAGAATACCCCTTACATTTTAAAGTGTTATTTGAATGAATAATTGCAAAGCTAGATTGTGCATTTTAATGACTTGTGTCGGCAGAAACTATAAAATTGAAATTGAAATTGGATGAAGAGTTTACTTAATAGTAGGATAAGGTTGCTTGTTGCTAAAGTATTGCAGCTGACTGCCTGTGTCACTTGTCTCTGGCAATGATGACTACTGTTAGAGACCTGTAGAAGTTGCAGGACCTGTCGTTTCACATGGTGCAGCAGCCACTAAAACCCATGTTAAAAGGACCTGATTTCTTTGTGGATTCAAGTCCATTTTTAAATTTGTCACATTCTGTTCAGCTTCAGCTTATTTCTGCTAATTCTGAATTAAATACTACTGTCCTGAGTCCCTGTGAGTATTATTGCAAAGGTACTCTGTATGGATTTTGACCTTGACCATCAATTCCTTCAGCCAGACCAGTCCTTGATTCAGCTTCCTGTTAGCTCCCTAGGAGTGACAAGTGTATCCATTATAAATATACATTTAGTAGAACACTGGATGGAGCATGCCTTTGCTTCCCTAGACTCAATTAAAAAAAAATTCATTTAGCCATGATGATGTTCATCTCCAAGGACTCAGGCTGGACTGTGTCATAGGATAGTTTCCACGTACTTGCCTAAACCCCTATCGTATCAAGGCAAAACAGCACCTCACTTTTAAATTGTATACATATATAGCTGTACTACCTTCACTTTAGTTAGGATGCAGAATCTGGACTGCTTCTCTGCTATAGGCTGCTTTGTGTGATTCATAGGAATGAGAAAATGGCAAGAAGGAATCTGGTGTATTAGGAGTAGACAGAATTTTTTTCTCAGGATATTCCCAAAACAGTCTAAAGAACATATCTGAGGATTTCAGATTCAGATACTTGGTTTAATCAACACACAGATACACACGCACTCAGAGCACATTCTGGCTCAGAAAACGATTAATTTCTAAATCTTTTGATTGATATCTATGATGGAAAAACCCCAACATACATCTTAGGAAGGAAAGCACTTGGCTCTGCCTGTAATTTGAAAAAAATCTGAATCTCAACTATACTTCAGTGCTAGTAGGAAAAATGCTTCCAAATGACTGCTGTAAAACACAATGAACAGAGAAGGCAAGATACCAATCCTTCTAAAGGCACATGAGAGTAATGTCTAACTGTCATTGTGCTTGGGGCTGTGTCCAACATCCAGAAAAATCCAAAATAACATTGCACAACTGTACTACCAGACATAAGGTCAATCAGGTTCAGCTCGAAAGGAGGTGGCATCTGTTACCTACCTCATGTTTTAGTAAATAGTCTGATTTTTATGTGACAAGTGCAAACACAGATACAAACTAATGGGAAAAGAAAAGCCCCAATTGTCCATTTGTGTCACATTGCAAACTGCTGGGTGAAAAACAGCCCACCATCATTTAATCATCCTGTTTTCTCTGTCCTTTTTTTGCTCATTACATTCATTACTGGTCACAAAAGACTGCTCACAAAACAGCTAGTGATTTTAATTTAATGCATCCTTTCTAAAACCTGCAGGGAAATTAAAGGAGGGAGAAACCTGGAGAAGGCTGGGGAGTAGGAGGGGGAAACGGGGCTTGGCACATCTGAAGCTTTAAATGCTAATAGTCAAACATTTCCCAAATAGATCTGAGCTGACCCTTAGCACATTGGGAGGGCTTAACTCATTAGTTTGCAAATTGAGTCAAATTGACACAAGGAGTTTCCTTGCAGTGCTTTTAAATCTCTGATGGAGGCTGATGAGTGACCTCTCAATCTGACAGGACAGAAGTTGACAAACCATTTCAGTATCACAAAATCCAATATAACAAAAAAAAAAAAAAAAACAAAACCAGGCAGATCATCAGGGGTTTTCCCCCACAATATATCAAACATTGTTGTTGCCACCTCCATTTAAATTTACAGGCATTATTGGTTTACAAATAGATTACTAAACAAGAGAGCAGCAGCCAACAAATGTAATCAGGACAGGTGAGAATCATGACAATATTTGGTTGGGACCATAGAAGGTCCATGGAGCACAACTCCCCTAGAGTGCCTTGATCTATCAAACAACACCCTTCCAAACTGTTCCACACTTACCAGTGTGGGGGCTTTTCTGGTAGATCTGATCTTTCAGGTCCCTGTTTCCTCTTCCGCTTAAATCAATAGAAAGGCTCCCACCAACCCTAGGAGGCTGAGAAGAAGGAAATATGCACAAGTGAAGGAGGCTGAAAAGGGCTGTGCTGGCATGAGCAGGACCTGGGACAGTGATAAGATTCATTCCCAAGCAAGTCATTCATACTGCAATGTCTGCCTGGGTGTCCATGCTGGAAGAGCGTCGGTAGCTATTGATCTGTCCAGACAGAGGTGCCTACATCCCCCTGAGCTCCCTCAGCTACTTTGATCAGATCTCCAGCAGCTGCCACAGACATCTGTCATGGGTTTAGCCAATTGAATCTGCTGCTGAATATTCAATACCATGCTGACATCATGCCAGCTTTAAAATGAAAGTGCTGGCTGGAGCAAAGTATCATGGGACTTGTAGTTCAGCTTGTAATAAGAGAGGCTTCCTGTTTTCAGTTGTTGTTTCCAGTTTCTGGCTTTGTGGTGTTGCCCTTTTCCACCAGGCTAGCTGCAGGCTTGGGGTGTGTGTGTGTATTTTATGGCGGCTTCTGATGCTGATGATGCTTTTGCTGTGTTTTTCTGCAAAACAGACTAAGGTAATTGTATATCATGTAATCTCATTTAACTCCTTAACTCAAACCAGGCATTTTTTTGGTGTTACTTTCCTTCACAATCTTGGTGGGAAATGCTTGTGAGAGTGGGCTGTCTTAAAACAACACAGTCTATTTTGGCCCCCAATGTGGTGCTTGAAAGGGGTTGAGAAAACAAGCAGCAAGATAAAGAGAAGATTTAATTAAGGCTTATTGTAATAATTTGGTGTACCTTCCCCCCCCCAGTATCTTCACCATGTTGATGAATTTGCTTATTGGGGGCTGCTGGGGCTGATGTGCTGGGGCCTGGCCCTGGTTATGTTACATAAAACCTTGTATTCCATGTGTTCTTCCTGGTGGTGCTTATCAGCTCAGCAACATGGCTTAAAGCTGTGGTGCTGCTGTGATGGTTACTGGCATGTTATGGTTCTACTAGCCACTTTGTGTACACATAATCTGACCTGAGTGATGGGCCAGATCTTGTCCAGAGTGATGTGGTTCTTTGCCAAGAACACTACCTGGCAATCTGCCATGAGGCTGGAAAATAATAAGTGGTAGGGCGTGTGGGAGAGTATGGGCAAGTGCCTAGGATGATGGTCACCTCCAACTTCTTGGAGTTTCACCCCTGAACAAGGTCAAAATCCTGACAAAATGGTAAAATATTTGGAAAAAGTAAGTTGTCAGCCTATTTCTGAGAGACATAAATCACTGTAGATGTTTTGGGGCTTGGCCAATGGGTCTATCCAACCCTTCTCATCATTGTCCAGGGTGCTCAGGGGCAAGAGAAAGTCTCTGGACCTACAGGCAGACCAGTAGGCACCATAGCTATTCAGACCCCAACAGCAGGCATTGCAGCTGCACCAGACAACATACCCATGTCAGTATCAGCGGTTCCTGTACCTGAAAAGAAACAAACAATGAGAGTAGTTCACTTGCAAAAGATGAGGATGAATGAGGCTCATCACAGGAACAAGAGGAAGAGCCAGAGGTGGTCACTTGGCCTTTATCCATGGCCTTGAAAGATGTCCAAGGACAGTGGGTGAAATGGCTATCAGGCTCCAGCAATACAAGGAAGTTTTACCTTCCTTTGTAGCGGCCTGTGTTTTGGCTGTGGAGGAACTGTCCTGGGAGGTCCATCAACTTAAAAAGAACATGTCCTGTCCCCCACCTGCACAGTTGTTTGTTTCAGCTATTGGAAGTAGGCACTTTCTTGTCCAAGGGAGAGAATCTGGGAGGTACACACAATGGTTTACCCTGTGGTTTTACTTATGAGATCACGGGGAGGACATGAGGAAGAGGGATGGAAAACCCACTTTAGATCTAGCTGTGCAAGTCAGTGAATTACAAGGAAATTCTCCCCAGAGGAATTTTGCCCCAGTTTCTGGTGGAAAATCACCCCCAAAAGAGCAGACAAACTGACACTGCTTCGGATCCTCCTGAAGGGAGACCTAAAGCATCTTTACAGGACACAAGTGATTTCAACATAAATTAAAGGGGCCTTGCCTCCAACCAGATGGAGGAGAGGGAGAGTTGGGTTTATTGGACTGTATGGATCTGATAAATTGGTAAGTTGAACCCACAAAAGTATAATGCTTTAGCAGATAATGGGCACACAGCATACTCTGATACCATCAGACTGCTGGTGTGACAGGGGGATCCCAACAGCTGGATGTGTTGGAAGCTGAGCAGGCCACAGTTTGCTTTCACTTGGAGGGGAGGAAGGACTCACTGGACTCAACTGTCCGAGAGGTGGAAATACAGCCCCACCATTTGGACTGGCCATGGACTGAACCCAACTGGAACAGGGTGGAGCTCCAGAACATCTGCAGGAAGAACTCTGTTGTGTACTACAAGGTGATCTCACTCTGAGTGAGAAAGGACAGTGAATGATGTATGATGTATGTTATACAATGTTCGGTGCTGCAGGGCATGACTTCAACAGCATAGAATCCTTAAGGGGTGAAGAATGTGGTGAGTTTAGCCAATTGAAGCTGCTGCTGAGTACTCAATACCATGCTGACATCATGCCAGCTTTAAAATGAAAGTGCTGGCCGGAGCAAAGTATCATGAGGCTCAAACTTCAGGTTGTAACGTGAGAGGCTTCCTGTTTCCAGTTGCAGCTTTCAGTTTCTGGCTTTGAGGTGTTGGCCTTTTCCACTGGGCTGGCTGTGGGCTTGAGGGGATTGTTTTATGGCTGCCTTCTGCTGCTGCATCTGCTTTTGCTGTGCTTTTCTGCAAAATAAACTAAGGTGATTGTGCATCATAATATCTCATTAAACTCCTTATTTCAACTCAAGGATATTTTTGTGTTACTTTCCCTCCTCATCTGGGGGAGGGAGGTGAGGCTTGTGAGAGTAGGCTGACTTAAACCAGTGCAAAATCTCAGCCTAAGCTCCTGTATTTCATCTGCCTGAACGCAGACATCCTAGATGGCAACACTGAACTTTCACCTTCATCAGCCCCATCCTATTTTGCCTCCTCACTAACTATCTTCTTTTGGATAGAAATTATGTGGAAGGAAAACCCCTGCTCCCATAGACAAACTCCAAAAGACCTTCATGGGTCCCCTGTCTACCACTGTGAAAAGATCTGGGTGGCTGGTTTTGATAGCAAGATGTCAAGGATGCACCACAATAAAAGTGTAAGACTTCTGCTTAGTTAAGTCACAGCAGACTGGGAAAAAAAATAACCACAACAAACATTACAAAATACTGACAGGACTGTTTAAATACAAATTTAATAAGGTAGATTTGTCCAAAGCATACAGAGTACAAGTCCTCTAATGCACTACTTTGTACATCTTCCTTAGGATGCAGTCCCAAGTCTATTGATCTTGACTTGACTTCCAAGTTACTTGCCTTGGAAATCTGTCTCAATGGGTCTCTTCTTCATATTCAAAATTTTTATATTTTATGTAAGGATCTTCAGATGTTTTTATCTGTATTCTCACACCTTCTACTGCCTTCTGCCAGAAATACGTCTGTTGTGATGCCCTAGTAAAGTAACTCATGAGTTACCAGTTATAACCACAATCAAGGAATGAAGGCAAACAGCCTTGGGAGACCAATTAAGTCATGTGGTTCTTTTGACAGACCATGTCCTAAAGTGCACCCTGTGGAAGACAAAAGGGAAAAAATATGTCCTTCAGAAATATTTCTTTGCGTTCCAGTGCTAAGGATATGAGTATGGATATGGGAACTAATTACTGCTGGCTAGTTAAAGTGTGGATGTGCCTCAAAGCTAGCTTACTTTAATTGCTCCTCTCCCCACAGTAAATTCTCCCTCTCTAGGCTGGCTGTTTACCCCTCATTTACTTGCTGAGGAGGAAACTCTCCTATATGTATTCCACAATAAGAGCTGGTGCACTGGCAGTTCTTGCAGGGCAGCTAACTTAGATGAAGTTTACACCTTCTTCCTCACAGTAACTTCTTTGTGTGACTATCCTACAAATTCAGAAAGTTCATTTAGCGGTGAAAAAGTGAGCTAGGTCTAATACAGCACCAGCACTTTCATGCTTAACTGCCTGCACAGTGTGGAGACCAGAGCTCAGCTTAGGCATCCAAAATCTCAGCTGGGTGTCCCCATCACATCCAACAGCAGGTACCACCATTTGTCTTGTTGGCAACTCAGTACTGCCTTGCGAGTGACTGCAAATCATTCCTTCAGTGCTGTAGCATGATCTGTGTCCTCTTTAGCTTGACTGTCTACCCAATGGAATTATACTGCAATGCCACCTAATTTTATTATCCTGACTGGAGTGCCTGTTTCCTTCTAAAAATTAAATAACTGAACACAAAATGCCTTTTCTTTTATTTGTTTGTTTTGTTTTGTTCTGTTCTGTTTGTTTGTGGTGTTGTGTTTTGTTTTGTTTTGTTTTGTTGAAAGGGAGAAGGGAGTGCCATAGGAAATGAGATGTTGAACTTTTTCATCCGGTCTGCCTCATTGATTATTTGTTCTCCTTTGCCTTATACTAGTGGGTGTTATTACTTTCCTTTATTCTCCTTTAATTTCTGTTATGTTGAAGAACTTTTTGGTCCCTCTTATGCCCCTTACTAATTGAAATGCATTTTGTTTCTCAGCTTTTTCGATTATATCTCTGTCGTATAACACTTAGTTTGGTGGGAGAATTTTAACAAGGGGGTTTCCAAGAGGCTTTACAGCTTCTCCTGCCAATGCAGCAAACCATTGTGTTGTAAACACATCCAGAGCTGCCTGATGATTGTGGGTTATTGTGTTCCGCACACTAATTACCCTCTATAGGGAGAGAGTGTGCAGAAACATTGTGAAAACCTTGTCTCCTCTTCCTCCAGCTTTTTGTTCCATTCTCACATTCTCCTCATCCAGCTTTTCTGCCACTCCTCAGCATCTCAGGCATTGTACAGTCCTTTTTGTCTTCTTTCTCCTTTGCAATGAATGTGGCATCAGTTTTCTTAACCACTCTTCTCTGCTGAAACACCTGAGGCCTCCTTCCATACTTGTTGCTCTTTTCTGCTCTGTTTCTACTGCTCCAATGCCTTGTAAAACAGCACCTGGTATAAACACACCATTTCAGGTGTGGTCTTACACTTTTCCAGCTGCTGCCAGACAGGAACTTTATTTCCAAGTTCAAAACTGTTCAGCTTTTTTCTTGGATTGTGTTCAACATTGCAGCAGCTCCATCAGGATCCTCGTTAGGGTCATCCAAGAAAAATTCTCTTGTCCATGCAAGTACATTTGCTGATACAAGGTACCAATTGCACACAATTTCTTCGACTTGCCTTTTTAGGCTCTGGGCATGTTAGGATAAGAACTATTCACCCAGTCTTTTTGCAATAACATCCCTTACTTCATGTCTGCTGCCATAAGATATAATAACTGTTAATCTACTGAGTGCCTGTACTAGAAGAGCTGCCTTGCTTGAATGGCTGAGAAGAGCTCTCTTGATGTTTGAAAACCTGATTCCCAAAATGCATAAAATGAAATCTGTGGGAAGAATCTTTTGTATAAGCCTTTCAAATTGTAGACACTGAGATAAGTCAAGGACCCAGCCCTGAGCTCTCTTTTTGAGACAATTCCCCATTAACTTGACAAAACAGTAACCCATATGAAGGACATTGAAAAAAATCCCCTCTAGCTTTTTTAACAGCTCCTTCAACCCTTCAAGCATTGCCCAGATCCTAGGTGCAGCAATGTGTGAGATTTGTGGCTCACTGCCATCCCAGGTGAGGCTTATCCCCATCCTACCCATCTCCTTTCCCCCTCTCCAGCTCTGGGAAAGGGCCTCTGCGGCACCCACCACAGCAAACAGCCAACGCAACCAGAGTGAGTTGATGCCTGGAGCCTTTATTTAAAGGAGGATGAACATGACTGCTACAGAGGCTTCTTTTGGATCCCCAGCCCAGATTGCAATGTCTAGAAGACCGTGGGCTTGGTTTCTACCTCACTGGAAAGAAATCATCTTCATCAAGAGCTTGAATGGTGGAGGTAAAATACCATACTGAGTGATGACAGGGCAGGAGAATGGAACTTATGAATATAATGTGCAAGAACACCTTCTGTATTTCATTATTTGTGGCTGGTATTTAAAAACCAGCACAACATTTTTAAAAATCTGTACACACATAACATCTGTTATCTCTTTTCTAATCCTTTAAATCCCTTAATTTACTCCAAAGTTGTTTAAACTGTTATCAACCTCTTTTGAGGGCTCTACATCTTAATCACGACTATATGACAAATATTTGATGATACAGTATGCGTTTGGCAAATACTTAGGACTCAAATGATAATACCAAAATAGAGGTTTCATATGATTACAGAGACTAAGGGATTAGAAATTAGATTTAAATGGATCCAAGGGGCAAATTCAAAGACTTCAAACATCTTTTTAAAAACAAGAGGCATGGTTTGGAAAAAAAAAAATCCTAAAGTGAATTTACTGATGATCTCTCCTCCAGAAAAATTCTATCACTTTATCAAGCTTATTTATTTATTTAAACTGCCTTTGAAGCTCTTTTATTTCAAAGGGGAGGGCGGGGGAATTAGTTCCCCTGCATACATTACACAAGGGGAAAAATAATACCCATGTAAAACCTCTTTGGGAACTTTCTCTTTTTCTATTTCGTGAGAAGTAGACATTTCCCCAGAGATGCTTTTTTTGAGTTTTGTTGTAAATTGAGCCTCCAGATAAATCCACCTGAGAATGAAGCTCTGAGAAATTATACATAATGACAAAGTCATTAAAGCTGATCTGGATACTGAGGAAGGGAGCTTGAGGAGCATCCAGTGGAGCATCCACATAATGACTGTCTCTCATCAGCAGCTAGCCCTTATAGAGGTCCAGTGTTCAGCATGATTGCCCACACATAGATAAGAAGTGTCATCCAAAGTGTCCTACATATCCTCACAGGGTTGGTAGGTGTGAGGCATCTCAGCAAGTCCTGTTACCTGGTGGAGCCTTGGCTGGCAAACTGGTGCCAGTTCAGGGTTACAGAATAGACCATGCCTCAGAAGGGCTCACCAGGTTAATGTGACCGTACGGCTGATGTGACCATATCACTGTCATTTCCAGACCTGTGCTTCCTGGCTAGAGCACTCCTGCACTGTGATGAAGGATACACTATGGACTCAATGAATCAGGGAATCACTGTTCCAGACTAGCACATCTCCTCGTCTCTCTTTTTTTCCAGGATGAGATAAGGTTGGGTCTGAACCTGTGGGATGCTCATTATCTCCAAGAGCTGCTGAGCACATTTAGGATCAGGTTCTGCAACAGTTTTAAGCTTCCATTCTTTTTCTTTTGTTTTTTCCCAAGTTAGATTTGGCTAGTTTCATGCCTGGAGCTAGCTTGCTAGAGGTTTGGATGAGTACTGGTGCCAAAGAAGGGAGGGGAAAGGAATGCACAGCCCAGGGTGGGGAGAGAGGGTGGATCACCTTGTCCTGAGCCACCCTGCAGCACCAACCTCCAAGGATGAGAGGTGCAAAACATCCTCCAGAAAATCTTCAGCATTATGGACACTGGAGACTTAAAGGCATGAAGTTTTCTTCTTCCTGTTTGTTTTGTTTTATTTTATTTATGACACTTATCCTCAAATAAGCCCCTAACCAAGCACAGCAAGATGCAATGAAAGTTACACTGTTCATCTTCTGAAAAGGATCCCTAATAGGGAAAAAGTGCCGGGAAATCCTACTGAGACACAGGGGCAGAGAGCACAACTGCTTTATTCCTTCAGGCAGAGAATTAGTGGCTGAACAGTCACAAACCCCAAGCCTTCAGGAGGCTGTGGACAGGGTGAAATGGGAAGCAGGAGGTTGAGACATGAGGACAGGTGCTGGAGACGGTAAGCATGCAGATGTCTTGCCAGGCTTCAGCGCCAGTGCCTATTCTTCTACTTGCTGTATGTTTCACTATGTAGCCATTAGCTCCTAAACAGTATCAGCGAGAGGCCCTCATGGATCCAAGGACCACCAGAAATCCTGCAGAAGAGAGTAAGAGTTACAAGGAGGAGGATTAGCACACCTGGCAGTAGAGTACATTTCCAGGTGGATTTCTGCTTGGACTAAAACTAGAAGAGACTATGGCCTGTGCTCTTAACCCAGCTCTTCCTATCACAACTTTTTTGCTGCCAAAAGCTTGGTAGTGTAATCCTCACTTGAAGGGATTTATGTACTAGGTGCTTACTACTTGCTAGGACTTTAAGTGTTTTGGTTTGGTTTTTTCCTATTATTTTCTGCTTTGATCTCCCTATACAAAACCTTGAAATGGAAAGTCATCACATAATAGCAAGAACACAAGAAATGCCACTGCCAGTAGATTAATAGCACTTAGTATAACAGTGATCTGAAAGAGTACATTTAAAATATGTTTTATCAGCATTGAAACTTCTGTCTTACAAAAAGGGAAAACTACCCTTTGCTGGGTGTGTGTTCTGAATAGAAAAGTCAGGAGTTTATGGATTCAAGAGGCTCTTTTGCTAATTCTTTGATTGATGCTTAGAATATTACAAAACAAACCAAAAAAACAACCAACCAACCAACCAAAAAAAAAACCAACACAAAAAATCTTGTGAACAAAAGGCAGGCTTTGGCTTTCATTCCTGCTCACACATCTGCTATCAACTCCAAACAAGCTCAACTCAGGTGTCTTGGACTACTATAAACTTCAGAAGCAAAGTTTAAGAAACAAGATGAATTCAAAAGAGTTCATGTTGTCAGCTACAAGAGTGAAAAAAAATGTTATCGGCTGTTTAAACACTGCTGACTAATGTATATTCAAAAGCAAATCAACGGAATTTCACCCACTCTTCAAGTATCAAGGAAAGCAGATGAGACCAGTGTCTCAGAGATATGGTGTCAAAAGATTTGTTTGGGTATTTTTAGGCGGTGGATGGAAGGGGAGAATCACATTAAAATGTAATGTTTGTCAATGGCAGTGATAAAAAAAGAAAACTTCCCTGGCCATTGCTGGCTGCCGCATGCAGCAATCTGAATACATTGGTAATGTGAGGGACTGATTAGTCCTGTAAGGCTGCCTACAGGTTAGCAGGCCTCATTTCAAATCTCTGACAGCAATATGTGTCGTTTCATGCTTCATCCTCATTCCCCATGTTCAACACAAACCGGGGTCACTCTATATATGGAAATCACTGTCTTCAGGGCAAAAAAATTAAAAAAGGTGAGATTGCCGCTTTAACCTCACTGGCCTCAGAAAATATGTTTTAGTCTGATACATTATACTAGTAGGAATTATTTATCAAGAAGATACAAGCTCGATATTTCAGAAATAATGAGATGTTCTGGTTTTGCAGCTGAAATTTTATGGTCCAGAGAGCATCAGCTATGAATCCACAGAATGAAGTAAACTTGCAATGAATGATACACAGCATGCAGCTGAAGTAAAATGGCTGTGCAAAGGGTAATATGAAAGTTATAACACAGTGCAAAGCTCACTATATCTAAAGTGCCTTTGTTGCTAAGCAGAGGCAGATATTTCAAAGACAGTGCAGGCATGAGATGCTCACAGCCTTTATTGAGGGAAGTTTTGCTTTGGAAAGGAATTGCCTGATGAGAAACTTTAGTTGTTGGCCCTCAACTCCTGTAGCTTAGAAGACCTACTGAAGAATTCATGGTAAGGTAATGTGGTAGCAGAATGCAATGTTCAGCTACTTGGCATGGAGAGATTAGCTAGGCTGTAGCAAAGGCTAGAGGTTCTCTCTTGGTATGAGGTGGATTTTCACTTGTACCTTCGTTTTGGTAGAACAAAAGCAGGTGTATAAATCTGTAAGTGCTGTTTTACACCACTCTTTCTTAGCAAAGGTCTGTGATTTGAACAAGATGGTGAGGAAGCTATGTCTGACCTCAAACTTTTGTCTGACTTTGTTTAGTTTACTTTCTTGTCCAATCAAACACACTGTGCAGAGAACTTACATTTGATCTTTTATTAGTCTCGGGTTAGGGCTCAACAGATTTAGACGTCACACACAGAATCAGTTACAGCATACATTTTGTCTTCCAAAGTAATTAACTCTTTTGACATGACTTGTGGGGGCTATGAACTCCATGTGACCTAACATGAGAAGGAACACAGCCATAAGGAGCCACAGTCAGCCCTTGCAGCTGTCCATATCCTTACATGGCCAATATGCAGGTGCTTTATAGCTACCACAGGTGACAGGGCTCAGACCAGGGTGGCAGTGCCACGGTGTCCTGTCCTTGCAGCCCTTTGCCATACCTGCTTCCCTTTCTACTGGTGCAATCTGGATGGCAGCTTACCATTTCTTTGATAGCATTTTACCACCTGTACAAGTTTGGGAAAAAGAACCACCATGTTTTGTAGGACAAGACCTACCGCTCTTCAAGTCAGCTTTTATCTGACTGAGCAGGAAAATACTGTTCCTGCCACTGAGATGGGAGAATAAGTCAGACTCTGAGCACCTGGGACTGTGTCAGATCCCAGCAGTTTAGGACTACTGAATCCACACTGCACATGCCAGTGAACACCTAGGGGCAACACTACATGCACAGCCCCTCCCAATGGCAGAGTTTGCTTCATGGATCTCGGGGTAAGATTCAACATAGGTACCTGCGGAAAGGATGGTGAAGAAAGGGTGATGATGGAGGGGATGGTGAGCACCAATGCTGCCTAAACCCCAGACTTCATCTAGATTGCTATCATCAGATACCAAAAAGAAAAGGCTTAGCAAGAGGGAACTATGTGAGTAAAATAACACCCAATACTTTATGTGGTTTGCACTGTAAAATGTGTTCAGTGTGTCTGTTTTAACTGGTCTGCTCCCTTTTGCTGACACAGGATATGATACAGCACTGATAAGGAGCTCATGCTCAGCTATCTAGTAGTAATGGTGTCACTTTGGTGATACATGAAGTGTCCTAGTTGGCCTTCAACTGTCTCCAGAAGAGCAGGGGGCTCTAGTCCTGTGCTATCTCTTCCAGTCCATGAAGAAACATGGCATACCCAGTTTATTTCACAACCACTGAATCCTCCACTGGAGAAAACATGTACTGTGGCTAAACATCTTATCTTTTCAGGCCTTCTTATTCAACATTCATATTTAGCAGATTTTAAGTTTGTGCAAAGATCAGAAAATTGCATATGACAGACCCAAGTCAATGTAAATATGATGTGGTATTTTAAGCCTTCTTGTTATGGTCCACACCTTGCACAGATCTGTGCTAGTGCTATAGCTGCCCATTGCCAGACTATTCCTATGTGTGCTCCTAGCCTTTGGCATCCATTTCTGTACTCATGTCTTTGGATCAACTCAATACCTACAGCGCGTCCAAGCCAGATTCCTCTTCACAGAACCCCAGAAACCCCAGGTTGGAATGTGCAGGGGCAGCTTTTCTAATAGGGTACAGAATGTTTGGGCTAAGACCTTTAAAAAATAGAGCCATTTTAAAAGTTTAATTGTACTACATGTGCCAGCAGAGGAACAGCTCCTTGGAATTGTTCTGGAATATCTTCTCATTGGCATAGAGCTTGAACTGAGGGATACTAAAGAACCATGAGAAATAGCAGACCTTAGTCTAAAGTTAAATTATTCTGAAGTATAATCCAAAGCTGTCTCATGTGACTTAATTAAGAAGTGTATCTCCACTTTGTTTTCACTGTCAATACACCCATAGAAAGCAGCAATGCAAATCTTAGATGATTGCTGAAACTCTAAGATGTGTTTAGGAGATACTTTTGAGGACCAATTAAGAAGAACATGCATCTCTTCTCACTCAATCGCTACAACAAGCTCTGTTTTACCCCTTCTAAATTAATGGGTGATTATCACTCAACATGTGGTAGTTTATCACAGAGAACAATCCACTTTAGGCCTCTGAATCATTGCCGTGCACAGAATCACCTGTCAGCTGCTCCAGCTATGGAAAGAAGGTATGTTACAGCTCTGGCTTTCACACCAGTGACTTTGAAGAATGAAGTTTCAGATCTGTGAGCGACTTGGGCCTGAAGGACCTGGTAAGAGTAGCCTAACAAGATGATAAGAATATATTGTCCTATGCTTGCTTCTGGATTTCTTATTTCTAAACATCTATCCTCAGCGACAAGGTGCAACCACTTCCTGAGTAAACTGATGGAAATCTGGCACTCAGTCTCCGCATCAACTGTGATTGTATATACATCTGGGAGTGCAAGCAAGAACTGAGATTAAGCATTCAAAATTATCTCCATTTCAGATTCATCTGACCTCATTTTAGGCACCAATCAGTTCACTCAATTTAGGAATCAAAATGCTGTGGCTTTTTTACACAGTCAAAGGGGAAGAGAAACTTCAACCTGTTTAGCATGAAGCCCAGCCACACATTGTGTGTGTGTGACCTTAGGTGGCATCAGTGTGAGTCTCCTCCTCTCTGTGCAACCTGACAGTGAGTGACTTTGCATCACAGACAGCAGGGTGGCCTGTTTTATTTACCCAAGTACTATGCTCATTATTCAAAACCATCCAGCACTGACCAATGCCAAGATGGTACCACTTGTAAGTATGAACAGAGCAATCACATGGATCTATAAAGACGTTGATGGCAATGTTCTTATTGCTGGTAAGTATGTTGGGACTTGTCCCTAGCAGTTGACAGAAACAAGAACAAAGTGGATTTTGACACTGAAAGAAGAAGTAAAAAACAAAGCCATGTACAAAATTGTGTCAAGAGGAAGGAAAAAAGAAGAAGAGTTCATCTGAAGGTGACTGAATGTTGCTTCAGAGCTGTTGGCTGGGTTTGGGGCCAGACTTGTGTATTAGTTAATATTTCTGATTTTCTTCTTAATATTTTCTTCTTATTGTGAGTCCAGATTCTATGCAACATTTCTGCAGAACAAAATGCATTTGTGAACTGCTGATTTTCTGCAATTAGTTTCTGATTTTTCAAATTTGTCCTTCGGTCCAAGGCTTTTGAGCCTCTATCAAGCAGCATTTTTGAGAGACTATGAGAAAAAAAAATCTTTGCAAAACAAAAACAGTATTTTCAGAATTCCACTCTACTGCTTTCAGACTATTTCCATCAACCCTCTTATTCATTTTGATTTATTTCCATCCATAAGCAGACTAACGCTTTTCTATGCTTTTATTGTTCTTCAAGAATAGGCCTTCTATTGGAGAAAAATAATGTCTCTACGACCACCACTTTGCTCAATGCAGATCTTCATTAATCTGCAGCCACAGTACAGGCTTTTAGCAGCAAGCACTTTTGATGGGAATTGAATTTGATACTGCATTATGGTTGTAGGGCTTCTCACAATAGACTGTGTTCTTTTCTGTGTCTGTGCACAATCAGAGAGACCCAATTAAATAATTTGGTGCAATAATGGAGAACAAAAGAGTATGAGGGCTTAAAGTGAGGGCTTCAGCATTTGTATTCTCCCTTTTCTGTATCATGTTAATTAATTTGCCTGAAAACCAAAAGAAAGAACATAATGTGAAAAGCATAGCTCATCTACAACATGGAGGCACTTTAAATGCAGATACCATACCAAATCAACATGTAACAAAGGAACATTCTTTGCATTTCCATAAGAAAAAAAAAAAAAATGAAGTTGCCAGCTAATGCTGAGTGATCCTGGTTGTGGCCACTGGAAATAACAGTAGCTATCTTGGGGTGGGGAGAACCCCATCTACTAAGGGCAGGAAAATACTTTGTGCCCCTTTGATAACATCTACAAATAAATAAGCAGTTTTGGAGCCTAATTGATGGGTGGAAGATGACTGGACTCAACAGAGACAAAAATCTTAATCTTTCTGGGCCTTTAACCTTTTTTTCTTTCTTTCTTTCTTTTTTTTTTTATAAACCTCAGGGTTCAATTCAAGTCTATTCTACCCACAAAAAGAAAAAAAACCAAACCTGAAAGCAGATGCTTCCAGAGAAGTCCAGCCCCTGCTCCTCTGATTTAGAAACTTTAACAGTATTTCAGCATGCTCCAGGGCAGTCTCTTCTCCACTGTCATTCCAGTGTGCACTAAGGCAGTCTCTGCTCCACTGTGATTCCAGTGTGTAGCTGAGTTTATCCAGCAGAAAAGATGCATTTTCCCCCTGCTGAAACAAATACTATAGGCCAGCAGTTATGCAGTCCTTATATGCACCTTGCAGCCTGGAAGTTGAGGTCAGTGAGTTGAGATTATCTGCATCTTGGAAGACAGGAGCTACTCTGCACTGTCCAGTGCTGTGTCCTCTGTAGTCCTCCTCTAAAGGCTAACCTCTGAAACCTGTAAAAGTGGCACATTTTTCCTGTAGCAAATCATTTATGCTATTAATTGTTTGAAATCCTGAAAGATGCAAACCCAAGGATTATCTTAGTTTCTCATTCATTAGCTAATGGGGGGGAAAAAAGCAAGAATATTTGCAGAGCTATGATCCAATTGTATTCATTATTATTGCCTGTGAAATATTACTCTAGGAATGTTTGTGGGAAAAATTTACCTAAAAGTTGTGAATCTTATTTCACAGTATATTAATAAAAAGCATCACATCTGGGTAAAAATATCACAATTCCAGGCTTCAGTCTGATTTAGACATTTGCACAATTACATCTTTTTAAAATAGAAAGATATACACCTTAGCTACAACTACCTTCTTCCTAGCTGGAAAAGCTGGAATTCTTCCTAGCATCACCCCTGTTGTAGCCCCTCACCTCTACAGAAAGCCGCTTAGTTTTGGATTTGAGCTATGCAGCAGTGTTGTAACTGCAGCTGCCAGGCTACCTGCATATCACACATCCTATTAAAAGTACTGAAAATGATCACCACATCACCCCTCATCAAGGTGTATTACATACCTTTGCTGCTACAGTGCTGTACTTCCCAGCAGAGATGTCTTTTTATATCAGCATTCTTCCTGAATATTACTTGTGTTGACAAGTTACTAGATGAAACCTGGGTGGGAGGATCTGGAGGTATCGCAAATGGCTAAGATATTTGAGGCTTTTAATCATTGCAATTATCTGTGCATTTCCAAACAACTCTTTATCTCTCTTTTTTTTTCTCTCTCTTTTTTCTTTCTCTCTTTTTTTTTTTTTGAAAGCAGAGGTCTTATCTCCCTTCCTTCTACTTGAACTTATTAAATATGTCACAGCAGCAGTGTGCTGCTTTGTTAATTGCCATTCATCCCCAAGATCAACTTTTCTGAGAAACATCACCACCAGCAATACTGGATCAACTACAGCACGGCAGGCTGCAACCCTACTTATCAGCCTGTTTGGTAATAGATGTGAGCTATCATGACAAGTGCTGCTCATTTCAGTAGGGCTTCAGCCCATAATTAAAATATATGAGGCTTATAGTTGTTGTGTTTCTACTTCTAGTGCAGGGACATAAAAACAGAATACCCTCCTTGGATTTTAGCAAGTTACTTCTGATCCAACATGGGGGGAAAAAAAAAAAAAAGGCATTTCTTCATATTCTCAGTTAATTCAGCCTAAAAGTGTCACACTTATTCAACAGCAGTTAAAATAGGCTGTGATGAGAGCATGACAATTTCCAGCTAAACTAGAGGATAATTAGAAATGCCCCGTAGCAGGCAAGTCAGTGCTTCAATTTATTTGCTGTTTATTACCAAGTCCCTGCCCCTTGGGTGTAATGACTGTAAAGCAGCACCTGCAGCTTCCCAGTGTTTGATTTAGTGCTGTAAATGGTGCTCAGAGAGTAGATTAAGCTGGAATGTGATCAAACCTTATTTGCAATCCGATTATACAAACTGCTCCTTGCACTGACCAGATTGAAGTAATTTCCCTATAGAAACGTTACACTCACTTTGGTGTAAAAATGATTAACATTTGCTGACTGTAGGTCAGCCTTTCACTTCTAGTGTAATTCTTTATCAGGCAGGATGCCCATCTTTTTTCTTGTGTTTGCCACATTTGTGTACCGTGCTGTATTTAACCAAAGGCTATAATCAACCCTCTTTTTTTTTTTTTCCAGGTCTTGTTGATGAATGATTGTAATAAATAAGCACTCTAGCATAAGCAGATTAAATAATTTTTTCCCCTGTTTGATTGTTCAGCAGTATTGACATGCTTAGTGATCTAACACAGAACAGCTACAGAACCTTCGAAGGAATTTCCATATTTTACTGAAAGCAGCTATTGAGGTATTTATAAACAAACATCCAGTACATACTTGGTGCTTTAACTTCAGTGTTGGGTGGGACGGCTGGGCACCTGCATCAGTCCAAGAACTAACCTATATTTCTTTCAGAAAGTGCCTGGTACTTGCTGCCACTACTAATCCTTTCACTCTTAAATAATCAGCAACATAAGGCTTCTTGGTTCCCAGTAGACTTTTTTTTTTCCTTTTTTTTTTTTTTTTCACCATATCAGGAATTCTGGATGTGAAAACTGTTTCTCAGACAATTAGCCTCTGGTAATGAAATGCAACCAAATATATTCTGCACACTGAAAGCAAACACTTGGCTCTCCACATATTTCTGTGACAATCAAAGAAATATTTTAGCCTGAAATGCATTATCAAGCCTGACTCAAATACCAGCAATAACATGTTTTGTTGTATAACATTTTAAAGCTGATTTTCTACAGACATTTTTGCTGTAACCCTTTAGAGACCATGGTCCTGAAGGTTTCACAGATCACTGCATTCACATCCAGTCTCCTAAACTGAGATTTGGGAGAATATGGCTTCTGCCTCAATCAACAGCCTTTGAAAGGAGATTCCTGAAATGGTTTGCAGTATGTACCAGGTACAACCATTCAGGCACTGTCCAGGGATCTCCAAATACACTGTGCATTTATTTATTTATTTATTTATTTTCTGTCTAATAGCCATGCTTACCTGGTGACAGCCTGCAATTTGCTCCTGCTTGGCTCCTGTGCACCATCTGTGCTGAGGCAGCACCACGTTTGTCCCAGCACAGCTAGGAGGGGCCACGAGCAGGTTTCTGCAACATATATATGTTCTGGCTGCTTTTATGATACCTGAAAGATTAGCATTAAGTCATGCCAAAAATATCCATTTAACTTCAGCAGCTTGAAGCTTCCTGTACAACAAGTGTTGAGGAAATTAACATCTGCAAGACAGCAGTCCGAGTTATGGGTTTACTTATATGCCTTTAATTTTACTCCCCGGATTGGAAAGAGAGAAAATTGGGCCCTGATGGATCTCACTGTCAAAGTAAATTTTATCCCAATCCCCTTGGAAAAAATATCAGATCCTTGCACCCATTGTAGAGGGCATCAGATCAGCCTATTTCTCTGAAATGACGGCAGGAAGCTTTTATTTCACCTTGTTTTCTGAAGACATCAGCAATCACCTACAACAGAAAACAGGAGCTGAGTTTCATGAAAACAACTAGTCACAACAAAACAATTTGTAATACAACTTTTCTTTAGTTTTACAGCAACAATTCACTTTCCTCTGGGCAAAGCTGCAGACGCACAATGACAGGAGTGTGCCATATAGGTGCATGGGGATGCTGCGCCGGGCACTGGGCTCATAAAGATAGCTCTTCATCATAAAGCTGAGGAGGAGCATTTTGATGGCCCTGATATTAAATTACATTATTTAGTGTTTTACAAATAAAGCTCCTTTCCTCCTAGCCCTGTGCAATGTCAAAAAGAAATAACAAATAGTTGCCTTTGCACTTTTACAGGGTGAAAAACAGAGACTCAATGACACCCCAATTCCCTGAGTCATACTGAATGTGCAGGCAATGTGAAGCTTGTCTGTATAGAAAGCATGACTGATGGGACAGGGCTCTTAATGCAGAGCTGCACAATGAGACCAGTATCAGGGTAAGCAGAAGACAGCTGGGTATTTAAGTGCCTGTAGCAACAATGCGGAGCTGTGTGATGTGCAAGTTCTTGCAGCTCAGACAGATTGAAAAAATGTATTTTGAGAGACTTCTGCAGACCATTTATAGTTTGAGTGACTTCTTCAGCATAGGAGATACACCTTCTGCTTTTGCTGTTGCTTCATCTTAATTCTTTCTCTGACCTTTTATGTCAGTTATTAAAACAATATCACATTTCTTTGTTTGTGTTTGTTTGTTCAGGGTTTGTTTGTTGTTGTTGGTTTTACTGTGATACACCATTTGGAGTTAATTTCAATGGGACATTTAGACCAGATTTGAAAATTGTCATGCTGGGAGCTGTTTGATGTCAACAGGAATTTGTATGCCTCTATGGGGATGTGAAGTAAAAGTCTGAGTATCTGGACCTGGCAACTTTCATTCAGGGAAAAGGAGACTTCTGTTTTGGTGGGAATGGATCTGAAAAAGGATCCCAGAAATTGTCCCTGATTCTGGTGAATTATTTCCATGTTTAAATGAGAAAAGGTTTTTCTAAGTTTGACATTTATTAGAGAAAAAGCAGTTGTACTTAACTAGCCTAGTAATCCAGACTAGCACATTATATTTTCCTGTTTGGTTTTTTGGGTTGGTTTTTTTTTTTTTTACCTTGCTGTTCCAGATGTCTTCTGACATCCTGCTCTTGCAGTTGTTTTGTGGGGGGATAGAGGGGAGGGTTATTTATTTAATCCAGTAAAAGGCATTTAACAGCAATCCCCAAGGCCTCGTTACAGCTAAGGAAAAGCTTGTCTTCAATTTGTACCTACTCTTCTGAGGAGGTTTGGGAAAGCCTCTGCAGTTTGTGTCGAGGGGAGGGAGCTGCTTCTCCCAGGGGACTGCCTCTCCCATTACCCTCTTGTTCAGTCTGGCAGCCAGCGGGAGTGGAAAGGAAAGTGACAGCCTACCAGCCCCAGCAATGATTTCAAACAAGGTAACAGTTTGTTGTTTCTTCAGTGGTGAGTGGAACACACTGAGTAACGTGTTTAAGAGGGTGAAATTTTGTACACTGGTTGTTATCTTGCTGCTGCCTCTGTTTTTTTCAAAGCTAATTGGAGGTTACCCTGTGTTTACAATGGAGCATATGGTGGCTGCTGAGGTATTTAAATACTTCAGATAAATGAAGACAAATGTCATGGTGAAGGTTTTCAGTTGTAGATGGAGGCTGAATAGACACTGAGTAAGTCTCGAGATGTGCTAGTTTCTATCTTCCAATAATTGGTCCTACCTGAAGTTATTAACATCAGGCACATTGAAATTAATTTAGCAGATCGATTTCAATTGTATTTTGAGAAAATATAAGTTTATATTAGGTAGATTACTATAAAATCCGCCAGGTTTTACTGTCTCTAATGGGAGTCATTCTTCCATCCACTGGGGTGGCATGGCTGGCCATGGGATCCCTGCAGAACCCTACTCCCTGTCCACCATCATGAAGCAGTTCCACTCCTCCTCTGTGCTGGCACTGAGCTCATGCACCTGTGGCCAGGGTGGCAAGTGGGTGTCACAAGGGACCCCTGTACTCTTAGGGACCACATGTACTCTCAGAGGTCCAAAATACCACCATCTCACACATCACTTCTGCTGGTGGCAAACTGCGATTTTACACCCTCTTCTGTCAGATTCTGGTGTCTGATTCCACAGCTTGTGGATGGTTAACATGTCCAGGTAAGGGCAAAACCATAGGGGCTCATTTGTGCAGACCTGCCTACAAAACCTGTGTTGTTTCAAGCTAGCCATGCTTCCCCAGGGCACTCCTCACTGGCTCCCAAAATAATGCTGCGCATTTCAGGATGGACGAAAAGCAGAATGGTTCTCATGATGTGAAAGCAGGAGGGAGGGACTGCCAAATTCATTTCTGATTCTCATTTAAGCCAAGATTTGAACCCAGATGGTCAGAGTTTTAGAAATATAATTAAAATGAATATCACATGTATTGGAAATATACTCTGTGTATCGTACGTGCATTGAGGTCAACACTATTTGACTGGGAAGGTCACTGGCTGTGTTATAACACTTGTCCTTCCCTCTCATGGCCAACATTTTGGGTAATTACAGGTACAAATGGCCATGGCTGATCCCAGTAGTCATCTGATCCCATGGCAAAAATTAAAGCACTTTAGTCCAGTGTGATGGCACCGTCACAGCCACTGAGGACTCAAGTGTTACGGGCCTTCTGTGTCACTCAACTCTCATAAGGCAGCAGATTTCAATCAGCCCTCTTCATTACTGCTACCCTTGGTTGAGTGCAAGGTGTGGTTGAAAGGTCGTTGTGATTTGCTAATAAAGTACTTGGAGTTTCAGCCTGGTATAGATTCATTGCAGAGGGATCTGCAAAAACCAACAGAAGCACCAAGAGATTGAAAAGGCACATTATAATTCACCATTAACCCAGAGAATCTGGCCCTCTGTGTCCATTCAGCTTTATATACTAAAGCCTCTCCTAACCTACTATGAAAAAAGTGGTAATGCAGCAGTAGTCCTGGGAGGTTGTTTGCTCTTGCTTTCCTTTAAATCCAGGACTGAGCTTTACAGATCTGTGAACCCCAGGAACTAAAGGAAGAGGAAACGCCTGTTCTGGCATGCAGATGGACCTTCACACCTTCCTCACCTTCCTCCCTTCTTCCTAGGGTTGGCCCAGGCTACTACATGCACCTAAAAATGCAAAATGCAGAAAATATTAATCTTGAGGGGCATAAATGATTCTATAAATGACATTAGCTCAGCACTATGGAAGCTATTTGTTGGCCTCATTAAGTAACATCATCGATATTCAGGGGTGACTAGGATATCTTGCAAAAGAAAATGGGTGTCTTGGTGCAGAACTCTGATGAAAAATGCAATAGGAAGCACAACAGTGGTAGTTTGAGGGATTACTCACAAGAATTTCTGCTGCCAACTTGGAGATTCCCACTTGGAAGAAAGTGAGGATGGGAAAGACTTGGGTATGTCAGCTGGTCAGAGATCCACAACTGAGCTGCCAGTTGTGAAGCAGCCAAGAAAAAAGCAGGAGAAAAAAAAGCCAAAAATGCCAAGAAAAAAACCCCAAAGGCACCAGCCAAGGTATTGCTAGTAAATGCAGAGAAATACTAAAGCCAGAATAGTAAAAGAGTGAGGAAAGAGCTGCCAAGTCAAGACAAATAAGCCCATGATGCTGCAGCTGCTGCCATTGCTGCCATACAGGCAGCAAGGCTGCTGGTCACCTGGCCCATGGGCAGAGGGTCTGGGGAAAGGGGGGCAGAAGTGGGCAAGAAAAAATACAGAGGAAGCTTCTTGGATAACTGGGAAAATGGAGATCCTCTTTTAAAAGAAGATATTGCAAGTGCTTGTCTTGTTTGGCCCAGCAAAACAAAGATGAAGTAGGATGCAGCTGCTCTTTGTATATCAGAGGAGGGCAGGAGAAGAATGAGTTGAAGGAAAATATTGGCACAAAATTTAATAGGGTTGAACTGATCCATGTCAATTTTCAGCTGAAAGTCAAAAGATTTTGAGAGTCAGGAAGTATCACATAGCAATTGGATGTGGGAAAATGAGCCACTTCCTAAGAAGCAGCAGAATAGTTTGATAAAACTTGAAAGAATTCTTGTTGCAGAGGAAGTTTCTGTGCCCCTTGTTTTCCAGGATAACCCCATGGATATCTGCTGCATAACTAAGGGACTCTGACAAGCAGCAGGGAGTTTTGCAGCCCATTCTTTTCCCCTTTAAAAAGCTTTAGCCCAAACACATGCTGGGAGCACTGAGGATCCCTGCCCAAGCAAGGCAACTGTTGGTGCCTGGCAGAGGACAGATGAGATGCAATACTCCCTAAGTGGTATCCTCCACTGGAAGAGAGAGTGGAGCTTCTCAGGCTGCTTGGCTTTCTTCTTATTTTTTTCTAGAAAGGTGGTCTCTGAAAATTAGCTGCAATGTGGAGGCTTAAGTAAGCAGTGTGTAGTAAATAATGTGGATTTCCACACTGCAAGTTCAACAGAAGAAACCAGCATTAGTTATGCTTCAGAGTACCACAAAATCTCCATAACTGAGGCAGACGCAAACTGCAGGTTTACGAATGGTTCCACTATCTAACTGTTCTCTGGTGCTGCCAAAGTCCTGTCCCAGCACGCGTGGCACATAACTGGGGAGTCACGGGCTGGAAACAGCCTGTTCTTTCAGTGTTCCCAAGCAGTAGTCAGCAATCTGGAGACAATTCCCAGGATGACACAGTGTTAACGAGCCTAGAGTGAAAGATAAGTGATACTGTTGTAAATAATAAAAATAAGGAAAGGTGGAGCAGAAGATTCACTTGTAGTAGCTACAATGCTAAATTATTACTTGCCCAACCCATGTGAGGTTTTAAAAGGGAGTTAAGTAGGTTTGCTCTAACATTTCAAAAGAAATGTAACTTTTGGCCTCTTCTAGACAAGATTATAGAGACTAACGCAATCCTATTCATAACAGGCAAGAAACTACTGTTAAAATTGGCTAATTACTACAAAAATCACCAGCAGACCATCCGATCTCTAACCTATTGCACTCAGAGATATCACTTTAACCCTGTAAAGTCCAGCTTTAAATGGCTTTTAATGTGATCTCAGGACGATGTCAATGACTGTCACTGCATGTTTTCCCCATCAGAACAACAAAATGGCTTTATGGTGGCAAACACATAGCGCATCACATCCACCCTAAGAAAGGGGTGATCCCTGAGCACTGGGGGGCTGGTGGTAACAAGTCATTGCCAGCCCTTGTACTGCCCAGTGAACTCCCTTGCAATATATTTCAGAATATGAAGCATTTAATGGGTTTCACAAATTTTTCAGGCTTGTCCAAATACTGCTCTACTTTCATTAATTTGCTCCTGCTTCCTATCAGAGCTCTGATTCTCAATAGCCACCCCAGTCTTATGCATGGCAAGCATCTGATCTTATCCATTATTAACACCCAGGACGCACACAAGGAGAGGGAACATTTTCAATGCGGCACATTTATGGGTGTTTCATAAGAATGGATTTTCAAGACACTTTTAATAGAGGCGAGGAGCAGAAAGACACTACAAACACTACCTGGTAAGAGACACAGTGACATGCGTGAAAGAAAACAATAAAGGGACTAGCAGCACTCTTCTGGGATGAGGAGCATGAAGAACGTGGCAGAAGAAAAAGAAGGAAAAAAAAAAAAAACAAGAAGAGGAAAATAAAAAGAAGCCTAAGATACAAGAAGGTCAGCATGAAAACTTTCCAGTTGGCTTTGTTAGAAACTGGGGTCAAAGGAAAGACTTTGTGAAGGGCATAAAATGATCTGTCCAAGGAGAGAGCTTTTCTTATAACAGTACCAGTGCTCGGATAAAGGATGCAATAATGCAGAAATGATGAGGAGTTTTAAGACTGTGGATAAATATTTTGGGTCTTTGAAGATTTCTCCAAAGAAGGATGGTTGCATAGTTGAAAAATAAAATAAGAACATACGGATGCAGTGTAGGTATGGCAAGAAGCAGAAAAGGAAAATGAAGGATGCCTCCATGGCTCTGTGTCCAAATACAGAAACAAGTGAGCTATTTTCAACAAAAAGAGAGAAAGTGGTACAGCATGAAAAAACTGTTGTGCGATACAGACTAATGTTTTGAGTGTGGAAACACAGGGGACTGGAAAGAGAGAAAGTCCTCCCATCCTTTCTGGTGACTGAATGGAAAACATCTCTCAGCATGATAATTTTGGGATGCAGAAAGGAATCTCGTACACACCATTTGCTATATTGATTGGAGGTGGGACTCGGCTGCCTAAATTCACAGTATCACAGTATCACAGTATAACTTAGGTTGGAAAGGACCTCGAGGATCATCAAGTCCAACCTATCAACACCGACCCCATGACTAGACCATGGCACCAAGTGCCACGTCCAATCTCCTCTTGAACGCCTCCAGGGATGGTGACTCAACCACCTCCCTGGGCAACCCGTTCCAATGACGAATGGAATTGGAATTGAGGTAATTGGAGTAGACTCCATTCAGCTGCCTCTCACAGTATCCAGTAATACTAGTCATATCTGCCAGAACTGTGGAGATCTCTTGGATAGAATAGAGTAGAATAGAATAGAATAGAATAGAATAGAATAGAATAGAATAGAATAGAATAGAATAGAATAGAATAGAATAGAATAGAATAGAATAGAATAGAATCAAATTGACCAGGTTGGAAGAGACCTCTGAGATCATTGAGTCCAACCTGTCATCCAACACTATCTAATCAACTAAACCATGGCACCAAGTACCCCATCCAGTCTCTTCCTAAACATCCAGAGAACATTAAACATTTATGTCTCCACAGTGACATCTCTGTCATGATCTCCCTTGATCTCAATAGTAGCCTGAAACACCAGCTTACATTAGATATCAGCACTGTAGACTTTTAAATTTGAATGCCCATGATCTGTATTTCACTTTAGGTAGTTGTAGTTTATTAAGATGAAGAGACCAAGCAGGGCTGAATTTTAAAGATGATTCACTTCAAATCTTCTTTAAAAATGTGAAATTGGATGAAAAATGGGGGTTGTGGGGGTATGGGGGGTGTGAAGAGGAGGGACAGGGCAGGGAAGGTGTTGGGTTTTTTTGAGGAGAACAGAGACCAGTTTGGTATTGGATTGATGTTTGGCCAACCTGTTCCCTTTCATCTCTAACTCATAATATTGTTATCTGAAACCAACTATAATGTATGCCTTTTCACATCCTGATTTATGAATTTCACGGTTTGAAGCAAGTATGACAATTCTGTCATGTACACATAAATGAGATACTGTAAGATTTGCCATCTCTGGGGCTATTTGTTAGAGGATTGTTGATTTCAGCACAGTTCCTATTTGATAGGTGTTCAGAGTATAAATGTTAAGTAGCAACTAGATTGTTTTATCTTGGTGAATTGGTTCAGGTGATACCTCAGTTATTTTGAGCTTTTACTGCCTATGATGAAGACAGCTGACTGAATCTAGACAGAGACACATCTTGCTGTTTCATGTCACAGGCATGCTCTGTGCCACTACAAGTGACAGAAAAAGGGGGAACTCAAAGTACTTTCCATTGATCAAATACAATGTCTAGATATTTGCAGTGCTAGGGTTTACGGCAGAACATTCCTGGCTGCATACTCAGTTCCCTGGGTACTGACAACACCATGTATCATTCATCTGCACTTTCATTGTTTCTCTTCTAAACTGCCAATCTTACAAGCAAGAGTGAGAAAAAGCAAGAAGGAAATAAAACACAGAAAACAAGAACAAGGAAAGTGATAAAAAATACAGGAATATAGGACAGTTAGGGACTTGCCATTAATTTTGGTCATCTGGTATTGCAAGCACACAGGCCACATCTGATCTACTTAACTCACTGAGATCCAGATGCCCACCCTCTTCCAAACAAAGGTTGATACAAACCCTCTGCTTTCTGACAGCAGAAAATACACTTTCCTAGCCAAAGTTTAGCCATGTCCAGTTTATATCTATTTGTTCCTTTGCCATCATTCTCTTTAAGTGAAGCAACTCTGCTCCATCTTTATGTCAGAGGGGTCAAGAGTGTGGATCAATCACATTTCATTCTAAGCAGGTAGTGAAGCTAGATCCTTATATGATAACAGATTCACTTTCCCTGATGATGATTCTCTAAATGCATGGGATTGAATTTTCATGATTGCTATGCCTAAAACTTTGCATTCAAAATGAGGCATCAACAACGTCCTCTACAGTGGTACAGATAACTTTTTCCCCTTACTGCTGGAAATACCTCAGCTTACTTGACACTGCTAGTGGATGAGTTAGAATCAGGATCCACAGTTAACCTTAATAGTTAGAAAACCTACAGCTTAAACCATTTGCAAGTATTTTTTGTATGGAGTTCTCCTACAAAAGTGAGATTTGTAAGTATGGCTCCTGTAGAAGCTCACTTATTTTGTCTTATTTTGACCATCTTCCTTTATGTGCTTCCTTTAACAGGTCACATGAAGTACATGTAATTTGGCTGAAGGGAGTTTGCATGCACAGAGTGAAGAGCTATCTATGAAAGTAGATGCAACATGCTACGAAACATGTCACACCTGCTGTATCATCAGCAAATGTTTCTGAAACTGGAGAGTCATCTGCTTTACACCATGTGAAAGTCAGAATAACTTAGAGGAAAAGCTGGTGTCTTATTAAAGACTTAGAAATGTCATCAATAAATATTCTGTCCTTGCTGTGATTACAGGATCACAGGATGTTAGGGGTTGGAAGGGAATTCCAGAGATCATCGAGTCCAACCCCCCTGCCAGAGGACCATGGAATCTAGCACAGGTCACACAGGTCATCCAGATGAGTCTTGAAAGTCTCCAGATAAAGAGACTCCACAAGCTCTCTGGGCAGCCTGTTCCAGTATTCTGTGACCCTCACAGTGAAGAAGTTCTTTCTCATGTTGAGCTGGAATCTCCTGTGCTGTACTTTATATATATATTACCCCTTGTCCTATCACAGGGTGAAACTGAGAGGAGCTTGGCCCCTCCCTGTAGACACCCAGCCCTCAGATATTTATAAACATTCACTAAATCCCCTCTCAGTCTTGCCTTGTCCAGACTAAAAAGCCCCAGGTCTCTCAGTCTCTCCTCACAGGGCATGTGGTCCTGTCTCTTAATCATCCTGGTAGCTCTCTGTTGGACTCTCTCGAGTAGATCCCTGTCCCTTTTGAACTGGGGAGCCCAGAACTGGATGCAACATCCCAGGTGAGGTCTCACGAGGGCAGAGTAGAGAGGCAGGAGAACCTCCCTCGATCTATTGGACACACTCCTCTTAATGCACCCCAGGATCCCATTGGCCATCTTGGGCACAAGGGCACATTGCTGTCACATGGATAACTTGTGATGCACCAGGGCTCCCAGGTCCTTCTCCACTGGCCTGCTCTCTAGCCAATCACTTCCTAACCTGTACTGGTGCAGTTTATTCTTCCTTCCCAGATGCAGGATCTGCACTTATCCTTCTTCTCCTTCATCCAGGGTCTGGAATTCACAAGGAAGTTCAGTTTCAGGAGTGAAAACTGAAGCAAAGAAGGCATTCAGCAGCTCTGCCTCCTCTGCATCCTCAGTTATCAGGGCTGCCTTCTCATTCAGTAGTGGGCCCACACTTTTCTATTCTTCCTTTTTCCACTGATATATTTGAAGAAGCCCTTCTTGTTCTCTTTTACCTCCTTTGCCAGTTTTAGTTCCAAGAGGGCTTCGGCCTTCGTGGTTGCCTTCCTACATGCCCTAGCAACTACTCTATAGTTCTCCCAAGTGACAAGTCCCTTCTACCATGAACTGTAAGTATCTTTCTTCCATGAGAATTCCTTCAGAAGCTCCTTGCTCATCCATGCAGGTCTCCTGGCACCTCTACCCAATTTTTCACTCAAGGGAACACACCTATCTTGGGCTTGGAGGAAGTGGCATTGAAAAATTGACCAACTTTCTTGGGGTCCTTTATTCCACACTTGACTCAGATTATTAATTATTCTAAAATTGGAGGCAGCCCTTCATATAAGTAGGAATTAGTGTCTTTTAAATGCAGTCCCGTCATCTCACATGTCCCCTGTGATTTACTCTTAAAACGCTAACGAAATTGCCACTGGGCAAATTATGCCTTTTTCTGCTTCTCAGTAGCAGCATCTTAAACTAAAAAGGAAAGATAACTGAACAAAAAATAGAGCTAGCTCAGCAAAACAGAGGGTAGTGCAACTACCTTTCATGAAAGGAGGCTGCAGGGAGATCTCCTAGTTCTCTACAACTACCTGAAAGGAGGTTGTAGGGAGGTGGAGGTTGATTTTCTCTTCCTGGTATCAAGAGATAGAGAGAAAATGGTCTGAAATTGTGCCAGGGAAGGTTTAGATTGGATATTAGGAATAAATAATTTGCTGAAAGTGTTTTCAGACATTGGAATAGGCTTCCCAGGGAGGTGGTGGAGTCACTCTCCCTGGACGTGTTCAAGAAACCTGTGGACATGGCACTTTGGGACATGATTTACTGGCCAAGGTGGTCTTAGGTTGACAGTTGGAGTCTGTGATCACAGAACCATGGAATGTTAGGGGTTGGAAAGGACCTCTAGAGATCATCTAGTCCAACCCAAATATATATATATATATATATATATATATATATATATTCTATATATATAAATATATATAGAATTTCCTCACTGAATAATGAGCATAAGGGAATGTGTTAGAGTATACTTACGTATGCCTGTAGGTCACCTTTAATTGGGCATCTATGGGCTTTTCATGCTGCTTTTTACAACTAAAATTTTCTTGACAAGTGTATTTGTACTGAAAATTTATGAGAGAAATACAATGGCATATAAATGGCCTGGCTCTATGAAAAATAAAGTAAAATTTCCATCACTAATTATATATCAGGCTGCACACCTTGATCAGAACAAAATCACTAACAAAAATCCACTGCAGCAGTGCAAACATTTCATCTGTATCATTGCACATAGAAACCCTTAAGCTTTGTGGACCATTTGCATTAAAGTAGCTTGTAGGCTCCTGGGCCACATTCCTGGATCTCCTAGTGTTTGCTCCTGTTTTTGTAATATTTACCACCTCTGTGTCTCCAAAGACTTTGTAAAGAGGAGTCAGCTAACTCTCCCTACATACTCAACAGCTGTAAAAGTTAATGACTCCTTTCTATGGCATTTCTATAGCCAAGCACCTGCTGGTAGATACAAAGGTGAGGGGGAAAGCCTGCAGTTACTACTCTGAGCAGCCCCTAACCATCTCTGGATCATAAGGAATACCTTAGTAATGGCTATATTATACTTTGTTTCCTCTGTTGGCTTCAACTTTACCTTTTTAATTCCCTGTAGCTCAGAAAAAAATTTACTGAGTCCTAAGCTGGGGGACTGTTGCTCTGACCTCCATTATTCCCAAGTAGGGAAAATATGGATCCAAAAAGAGAGGAGAAGATAAATTACAATGTAGTTTTGCATGACAAGCAATTCCTGTAGATCTTGCTAAAAAAAAAAAAAAAAAAAAAGAGAGAGAGAGAAAAAAAAACCAAACAGCCATAACAACAACAAAAATCCTACAAAATCCCCATGGTCAATCACAGACCAGGAGCAGAGAGTAATTTTTATAATCTACTATCCACAGAAAGTGAATGCTGCCTGGCAGAGATACATTAGCCAGCCTTGGTAAGTGTTCTCCATTCTTCCTAGCTGAGGCATTGCTCATTTTCATTGGATAAAGAGAAGTTTCATCTCCCTGAGTTTGGTGCTCTAGTTAGACATGAACGTTCCCCTCAGGATCAGTACTGGGCCCCATCCTCTTTAATACCTTCATTGATGATCTAGATGAGGGGGTCGAGTCAGTCATCAGCAAGTTTGCAGATGACACCAAGTTAGGAGCAGATGTTAGTCAGTTAGAGGGTAGAAAGGCTCTGCAGAGGGACCTCGACCGACTGGACAGGTGGGCAGAATCCAATGGAATGGCATTTAACAAGTCCAAGTGCCGAGTGCTGCACTTTGGCCATGGCAATCCCATGCAGAGCTACAGGCTGGGGTCAGAGTGGCTGGAGAGCTGCCAAACAGAGAGGGACCTGGGGGTGCTGATTGACAGCCACCTGAATATGAGCCAGCAGTGTGCCCAGGTGACCAAGAAGGCCAATGGCATCCTGGCCTGCATTAGGAATAGCGTGGCCAGCAGGAGCAGGGAAGTCATTGTGACCCTGTACTCTGCTTTGGTTAGGCCACACCTTGAGTACTGTGTCCAGTTCTGGGCCCCTCAGTTTAAGAAGGACATCGAAACACTTGAATGTGTCCAGAGAAGGGCAACAAGGCTGGGGAGAGGCCTTGAACACAAGCCCTATGAGGAGAGGCTGAGGGAGCTGGGATTGTTTATCCTGGAGAAGAGGAGGCTCAGGGGTGACCTCATTGCCCTCTACAACTACCTGAAAGGTGGTTGTAGCCAGGAAGGCGTTGGTCTCTTCTCCCAGGCAACCAGCACCAGAACAAGGGGACACAGTCTCAAGCTGCGCCAGGGGAGGCTTAGACTCGAGGTGAGGAGGAAGTTCTTCACTGAGCGAGTCATTCGTCATTGGAATGGGCTGCCCAGGGAGGTGGTGGAGTCACTGTCCCTGGAGGCGTTCAAGAGGAGATTGGACGTGGCACTTGGTGCCATGGTCTAGTCATGAGGTCCGTGGTGACAGGTTGGACTCGATGATCCTCGAGGTCTCTTCCAACCTTAGTTATACTGTGATACTGTGATACTGTGAACTATTTGGCTTCTCAGTGGTTTTTGTTTGGTTTTGGTTTGGTTTTGTGTTTTGGTTTTTTTTTATACTTCGCATACATATGTTTTATGGTAGATTTGCATGAGAGAGTACAGAAATTGATTCATCCTGACACAAGTGGTCTAGCTGCTACCCATGAACATTAAAAATACATCCCTCCATGGGTATACACTGTATGTTCCTAACAGTCAAAATGTTTGCCCTGTGATTAGTAAATGTCTGAGCACCTCCATATGCCATATGAAATTCCAGCTCCTTTGTAGTTTACCCCCAGAGCTGCCTTCTAAAAAGGTTTAGATTATGCTTCTTATAGGTTTCATTTAAAATAAAGGGATAATAGTTTTAGGACAGAAGACAGAGGAACAGGAGTAGAGGAATTAGCTAGGTTGTGGCTGAATATGGAGTAGTTTGACTTCCATGAAATGAATAGCCACTATTCAGGCACAGATTTCTTGGTACAATTGACTATGTTAAGGTTATATGACATCTCAGAGGGGTTTTTGAGCATCTTAAAGTATTCGTATTTCTCCCTTTCCAAAGACCATCACTTAGCACAGTAACAGGCAAACCAAAATTGTCACAGTGGATCTGTCCCAGGCTTCACTCTGTCCAGCAGTACGTCTTTGACAACAGCAGGCACTCAAAACCCCACAAATCCCCAGTGAGCAAATACAGAATAAAGACCTTTGCATTAAGTCTCATTTCCTCCTTTAATAGTTAGAGACTGACTTAAGACCCAAAGCATGACATTTAAGCTAATTAAGTATTTTAAAAAGTGAAAGTACAAGCTCTGGATATTCCTTGGGTTTTTTGGAGAGCACCCAGCACACAGACACATGGACTGGGCTGATCTCAGGGCTGATATGAGCCCTCATATGAGAGAAGGTCTTTCCATTTGCTGTCCATGGGCTCAGGATCATCTTCTACGTTAACATTTTGGATACATAGAAAGCAAGACCCAGGCCAATGTGGAAGGAAGAGGAACAGACTGCCAGCTATGCTCTTGTTGAACCTCATGAGGTTGGCTTGAGCTCATCTCTCCAACCTGTCAAGGTCCCTCAGGATGGATCCCTTCCCTGCAGCGTGCCTCCCACACCACACAGCTTGGTGTCGTCAGCAGACCTGCTGAGGGTGCACTCAATGCCACTGTCCATGTCGCCAAAGATATTAAACAAGACTTGTCCCATATACTGATCCCTGAGGGACTCGACTCGTCACTGGTCTCCACTTTGACATGGACTCATTGACATCCACTCCTTGGGTGTGTCCCTCAAGCTAGTTCTTTATCCACCAAATGGTCTGTCCATCAAACCTATACTGCACCAGCTTGGAGACCAGGATGTCATGCGGGACAGCGTCAAAGGCTTTGCTCAGGTCCAGGTAAATGATGTTGGTTGCTCAGCCTTCATCTGTTAATGTTGTGGTCTTGTCATAGAAGGCCACCAGGTTTGTCAGGCAGGATTTTTCCTTGGTGAAGCCATGCTGATTGCGCCCAATCACCTCTTCATTATTCTTCTGCCTCAGCTGTGCCTCCAGGAGGATTTGCTCCATGATCTTACCAGGCACAGAGGTGAGGCTGACTGACCTATAGTTCCCTGAGTCATCCCTCTATCCCTTTTTGAAAATGGGGGTTATGTTTCCCCTTTGCCAGTCAGTGGGGACTTCCCCAAACTGCCATGACTTTTGGAATATGATGGAGAGTGGTTTAGGAACCTCATCCACCAGTTGCCTCAGCACCCGTGGGTGTATCCCATCAGGTCACTTACAACGGGCAGTTCCTTCTTCCAGTTGCTTCTTCTGCCATTATCTTCTGTGATATCAAGAGTGCGGCTGGAGCCCTTGCCAGTGAAGGGCAATTCTAACTTTTCTAACCAGGTCTCTTGCTGCTTGGGCAGCTTCCTCATATGCCCCCCATTCCATCTGTCCTTTCTTCCACTCCTTGTACAGTTTCTTTCTATGTGACAGCATGTCCGGGAGCTCCTTGCTCATCCAGGCAGGTCTCCTAGCATTCTTTCCTGCCTTCCTCTCCTTATGGGTATACTTCGCTCCTGGGCATGAAGAAGGCGATCCTTGAATGCTGATCAGCTGTGCTGGGCCCCCCTTCCCTCTAAGGCTTTATCCCATGATACTTTGGCCAGCAGATCCCTGAAGCGATCAAAGTCTGCATGCCTAAAGTCCAGGGTCATAAGCTTGGAATACATCCTCCTAGATTTAGAATAAATATTTCGAATAAACCAAACCAGGTTGGAAGAGACCTTCAAGATCATCGCGTCCAACCCATCAACCAATCCAACCCACCCAAACAGCTAACCCATGGCACCAAGTACCCCATCAAGTCTCCTCCTGAACACCTCCAATGATGGCGACTCCACCACCTCCTTGGGCAGCCCATTCCAATGAGCAATCACTCATTCTGTATAGAACTTCTTCCTAACATCCAACCTGAACCTCCCCTGGTGCATCCTGAGACTGTGTGAGGATCTTAAATTTCAGTACATACAGTTCACAAAACTGATCAATGATTTAAGGAGATGTAAGTGAAGAAAAATGGAAATTTATTAATATGTACATATTCAAATCCCTTTTCTTGGATGGACCTATAATCAGAAGTGCCTGGACAACTACTGTGGTTTTCTTCATGTATGTGAAGTATTTACAGTATATTTACTGTAGCCACTTATAGTTTATGAGCTTTCTTTCTTTGCAAACTTTAATTTAATAACTCCTAATATCCTCAGTTGCTTTCATGCACAGTGTGCTTACTGAACTAAAGCCTTCTATTTCCTTCTGAATAGAAACCACTCCTGCTCAGACCTTGTGCAGCTAGGGATTTGAGTGCAGTAGACAATTTCAAAGACTGCTCTTTCTATTTAACAATCAGTGCATTAGGCTAAAATATTCACACAGATGCACCAGCAATTGAAAGGGTGTGCGGTGTAGTGACAAGGTCCTTCTGTTACCTGGAACTGTAGAATGATGAATGAGTATTAGTGGAATATTCTTTTGGCCTTTAGGTTTACCTTGATCTCCTCACAGAATGCAAATTGACATTATACCCACATTTCTATAGTATTTATTACTGTGGTCATGATGTGAGGGCTTTTTTCAATATGAATAGTGTAAAAGGGGAAACATATTACTGCAAAGAGGCATTATTGTGCTGGGAATGTATAAACAGCTGAGAAGAATAGAGCGACATGCTCATAATGGAAACTGAAAGCTCTTCATTTTGTCCTGATTGTCTACCCTTCCTTTTTAAACAACCTTCCTTTTTCCTAGCTATCAATACAAAGTTCTTTTTGGTAAAATGAAGTGCATTCATGCTGCCTGAAAGAAGCTTTTAAAGTTGATCTGTGCCCACACAAAAGGGAGGCAGTGTTTGAGCACATCAAGTTGAGGAAGCAAACTTGGTCAATGTTCATTACTCATGGCTTGACACTCTGAGCCTCCATATCATTTTGTAAAGAATCAGATAAACTTTCCTTGTGATAAACAACTGAAATAATTTTTCTTAGCTGTCAAGTCCTTTTCTCCCATTTCCAGCCTGTTCTCACACTCTTCCCAGCTCGTAAAAGCAACTGAGCACAGCTCTTTGGACTGATAAATGGGCTCCTTTCAATTGGTGGCAGGCTTCAGGAAAAAGAGATAATCCTGGATAATGTGGACACAGTTTTCATTTCATGTCACCCAATTAAACTGCAATTATCCGGAGTGCAACAGCAGAAAACCTGGAAAGAATGGTTGGAGAATGAGGAGCCCTGGCTCCCTGGGATTCTTTATACTACACACATTAGCCTAGATTTGTTCTATTCTGATAATAAAGTGCCAGTCTAAGCACTTAGCAGCACACAGCGAGAGGCAGACCAGCTGCAACCTGTAGCACTGAATGAAATACTATTGCAAGTGCCCTGGGAAATATCAGTTCGATCCAGACTAACTTTCGGGGAGATTATTTGAATGATTATTTGAATCAGGAATCCAAAACTCTGTGCCATGGTTAATTACATCCAGAGCAATGTGGTCAGGTGGTGCTCTGAACTGTGTGGTGAGGTTCAAATTACAGGTAAAACAAGGACAAAAAAAAAAGCGCCTTTTCTTAACATGACTCACAGTAGCACTGCAAGCCAAAATACAGCAGATATCAACCATTTTATTATGAAGGCAAACTGCACTAATGTATCTTATCTCTTCAGCATTTTGGCTGAGATCTAGGGTAGGATGAATTTAATATGTTAATATGTCTTATTAAGTTACCACTCTTGAAGTAAAATAAACTGGATAATCTAACAGATCTGTTTTATCTCTAATTACCATGATCCTGGTAAACTGCAATTAAATAAACAGATGGAGTTTTAAAGCTTGTGGCCTGGTGCATGGAAATATTTTAGTAACTGAAATGCATGTATTTGTTACTATTGCTTTATTTTGTTTACCCAGTACTGCAAGTGCACGGTGTCTGTCCTGTTGGCATGAGCTGTAAGCACGAGTACTAAAGTACCTCTTACAACAAAGTGTAAGTACTAAAGTGCCTCTTACAACAAAAGAGCTTTGCTCCCGAAATTCCCTACTCTTTGATCTCAATTTTTAAAATTTAATTTACTCCTATAAAAAGGACCAAACAGGGCTACTGCAGGCTTGCAGGCTGTGAGATAATTTAGGCAGTTTGGCCTACATTCCCTTTCCTGAGAGGTAAGATGGGCTTTAGGGTGTTACATTACAATACATTATGGACATATAATCACTTTTGCTTGGGGTCCCCTCAGACACTGGGATGTAGCAACAAAACTGAGAACCATCATCATCAGTGGCAACACCTGAGGGTGCATGTGAATTTGTGTGCCAAGTGGAGTATCTTAAGCGAAGTCCCACATAGGGGTTACTGGCCTCAGTGCAGTTAATCAGATTCATCTGTACTATGTAGCCAGGCAAAGAAGGCAAGGAGACAGCAATTCCTAAATCAGATTCAGAGCTCTTTACCATGATGATGGGAGATTCTTAGGTATCACTTCATCAGGCACCAGGTTTCATGTTTCTGTGCAAGCTGATAAACTATTTTTGCAGTATTTTTTTTGTTAGCAAGACATGTAATAGGAAAGACAAAACAGGATCTAAGACTGTAGTGATGAAGCACAGCTATTTCATAAACAGGTAGTTCAGGGACTGGAAACATTCTGTTTTACCTGAATTTTTCAGTTTGGCCCTATATCTAGGTATTTATCAAATGGAAAAATGCATTTCCCCATCCCACCTGGGAAAACCCCAGGTGCAGAAAGATTCAGATTCTTCAGAGATGTTAATAATATTGGGATTTCCCTGTTTCCAAAATAATACCATGCCTCCCACGCTCTTTATTCCATCTCTTCACATTCCTACCTGAAGCAGATTCTGGGCTGCTTTGAAGATTGCTTTTCTGTTTAAAACTTGAAAGCTACCTTGTTCCTCATGGAGCCTATTTAAATAGCAAAAAGCTACATGTTGATGTGCATACTAGTTGTGGAGTGCAAAGAGGGGCCACAGGAGGGGCATGGACAATTACACCTACAGCTGATGTTAATGGAGCAGCTCAGTTCCTCTGAAAAGGCAGGGGGCTTTATACCAATAGAGGCACACGTTTTAAGGTGTGGCAACTTTCTTTTAATTATTTTCTGATCTCAAGGAGCCTTAAAGCAGATGTCTTACCAAGAAAGGCAGTCAAAAGAGCTCTAACTGGTAGACTTCCTGGCAGCAATAGCAATGGAGAAACTGAAATAGAAGCCAACATGTTTTCCAAAGACAATCCTAAAATTTCAAAGATGAGCAGGACTGAAGAAGCAAGGGGAATCCACAGGAGATGCCAAAGATTGAGATGCTTATGTAGGTATAGAAAGGTGACTGTATTTGATTTAGGGAACAAAAGCTGCACAACAAAGCAAAATAAATCAATCTCTGATGGTTTTAGGAAGAAGGTCACATGCATGAACAACGTTAATCACTTGTTATGCCTCACATCCGTCCTGACAAGTGTCAGAATGTCAAGACATTGATCTTACTAAGTGATGTTTATCTATGTAAATACAGAAGTTAGATCCTGTGTATAACACAGTATAGTACATTAGTCTTTTAGCAGAGTCCATGGAGTGTAGAGAGTGTATTAACATTTGGCATTAACAGTGGAGAATGATGCATAGTCTTGTTATTCTGATTATACCATGCAGCATGCACATGCTAAGGTCCTTTCCCACAGAGATCTGCAATCCAAATAGGTGAAAGAGACAAACTTTTTCACAGCACCTTGGCTTGCCAGACACAGAACCTGGGCTTTCCAAATCTTAGCTCCGTTACCTCCCAGGAACTAGACAATGCTAAATAGAAGATCTGCATATCAGTCATGTAACTGTTTTATCATTGATTTTCTTCTTAGAAATACAAGAAGAATGTAAAACTACCCAAGCCAGATGCTGACTTCACTTACAGCTAGGGATAAAGTGTGGGGGGGGAGGTGGGGGGGGGGAGTGCCACACCTTCATATGGGTTGGATTGGTTGATGGGTTGGATGTGATGATCTTGAAGGTCTCTTCCAACCTGGTCTATTCTATTCTATTCTATTCTATTCCATGCCATGCCATGCCATGCCATGCCATGCCATGGCATTCCATTCCATTCCATTCCATTCCATTCCATTCCATTCCATTCCATTCCATTCCATTCCATTCCATTCTATTCTATTCTATTCTATTCTATTCTATTCTATTCTATTCTATTCTATTCTATTTCCTCATTTCTTTCTCCAAAGTGAAATGCTATCATGTGCTAATCTTTGGTAGAGGTTACTAGGTTATGTTTACAAGTCTCTTGAGAAATATACATATATACACTATATTCATATGTGATGCTTTAAATAATAATTTTGAATAATTTTCTATTTCAGTATGGAAAAGGCGCAGTCATGTCTTATAAGATACTTGATTTCAAAGGACTGTAATCTTCATGCAATCCTTCTCTCCATTTCTACCTATCTGTAATTTGTTATGAAGAAACAGAAACCCTGGGATGGCTGCAATTTATCTCCTGGCCTATTGTACCCCATAAAGTTGTTCTGAGAGAAGAAATGCTAACTCTTCAGGCTGTAGTTTTACCAAAATATCAACATATACTTTTCATAAGATCTTCATTATCTGATGGCATTTTACTTGACTACTAGGAGTCATTGTTTCCCTCAGAATGGAGCAGTGTCATATAACTTCACCCCCTGCTTTCCCTTTGGTTGCACAGCAGCCAGAAACAGGAATTAGAGACCCCCAAACCAAGTGAAGGCCAGGGATCTGAATGGAGCAGCTCTGTCTGAATCTCATGCTAATGAGATCAGGAAGGGAGGAAATGTTGAACTCCAACCCTGGGCTGCCAAGCAGCTCAGTCCTGCCTCTGCAGAGGGCAGAGCCAGCTGGTGGCAGGGAGGATCTCGAGGTACAGAAGGGATAAGGATGCTACCCAGCTGGCAGGAAAGGGAGCAAGAGTTTTGCTTATCTTAATAGCTCCTTTTGTTCAGGAATCACAGTAGCAGCCCTTATTTGCAAACTGGAATAAGTATAATTCACTCTGAGCTCTTGCACAGGTGCTCAGCACTGGAGTTTTTTCTCCATGCTTGCACAATGACTGTGGGGTTTTTTTTTTGTTTGTTTTTGGTTTTGTTTTTTTTTCCTTCCAAGGCTGCAGGAAGGAACTGGAAAGAGTTATTCAGACAAAAGTGTTGGCTACACATTTGAGTAAAGCACTGGCTGGCTTTTGTTGCTGTGTACATGGTGCCACCCATGAGCCCAGGCTATGATGACCTAGAGGGTGATACCACAATGAATGTTTCTTCTGGAGAATGTGTCACCTATTGTAGAAGCTTGCACATTGGTAATGAGACTAACTTGTTCCAGCAGATAATTGTCTGACAACCTCTCTTGCTAGCTGGGTAGATAAACAGTGTATTTTCTTTAAAATGGAGGGAAAAACAAGGTCTTGAGCATCTGCAGAGATGAAGTAAAACAGGAGTAACTCATAGTAAAATGAAGAACTTATGGAATCCAGTCTTGTTGAGCCATTTTTCTGAGAAGTTACACATAGTGAGGGGCTGTCTGACTGAATTTAAATGGGTTTATACCAGTTTGATGCAACTTACTTGCTTTTTATAACTTACTGTTTTTACTTTTATTTGCCTATTTTTTTGTTTGTTTTTTTTTTAATCTGGTGTTGGACTGCTCCAGTTTTTGGTAAAGGCTACCTGCCAAATATGGTGTTCTCTTTCTTTTTTTTTTTTCCCCCCTCCATTTGTGGTTTATAGCTTGCCCAAATCCACAAGAGGAGATAATTGATGTTGCCATATTGTGGCTATTGCATTAAATACTGTCCAGTTCATGGACAGAGCTTCTTAAAGCTCTGCTGCCCTCCAGTTCACTAGATGCTGAGGGACTGAAAATTTTAGTAGGCAGGATATCTGAGAATGAGAAGAAACTTATGAAATGTCTGTAAAGTAGTTACTTCAAATGGGCTGAAAGATGCTTGTGGATTAACAGTTTGAGGAACCTTAAAGCATGTCACTTTGCTTCTGTATAAAGTTTCTTCTATCTGTGTTAACTTCTGCTGTAATATAGCAGATGGAACAGTCCATTGCATGTGATTCAGGACCAAGTTAATTAGCCCACCATTAGAACACTTGAAACTAAGCCTATGCAAATATATTCCCTGCTGTTAAGATTGCTGTAAAGCTAGAAAGATGTTTGGGGGCAAAACAAATCCTCACTGTTAATGAGCACATCTTTTTCCAATAAATAAGGAAGAAGGATGCTGAAGTCTTTTGCTGTATGCTTTGCTGTGATTAGTAACCTTCTTCTGGTGTAAGATGTTTTACACTCTCTTTGCATCAGGCTGTCATTATATTAACAATTCTCAAATATTTCTGTTGCAATAAATTCAGTTACCCTTCATTAGTATTGAGCAGCTGTTGTGCCACAAATATATACATAAATGTATTTGCTGGAATTACCCACTATGGATTACAAATCATTTACTTAATTATTTGAAGTTATATAGTGTTACTATTGGCTTGTAATACGGATTCTTGAATGACCCTTCCCCCTCCCCCCCCCATATCTATTAATGAAAACCTCATTTCCATTAAATTTTATTCCATCAGGTTTTGCTCTTTGAAAAAGTGTCAACAAGCAAGCAATTTTTTTATTAGAGAAACCAGAAAGGTAAATAGATTTCCTCATTCTTAATGTAAATGTAGAAGGTAATATGCTGATTCATAACTATTGCAAACCAAGTTATAATATTTATTTACAAACCTAAAAGTAATTGTTAAAGAAAAGGATTTGGGAAGGATTATATTTTTCCCATTTTCTTTGCAATAAATATGAGAATGTAAGGTACTCAGCCAAATGATCTATGGTGGCTTTGGTCCATAGCTTACTATTTTTAACTTTATAATTTCAGAATCTAGAAGATCAAATTTGGTTTTCTTTTTGGTTTTTTTTTTTTGTTTGTTTGTTTACTTTAGTGCTTTGATTTAAGAAATAAAGAGTAGGTTTCTTATTCTCTCCCACAGATCTTTTCTTTGAAATCAATTAAATAATTATATAAGAACTGGGGCGATACATAGACCTCCAGAAGCCTGTCTTCATCTGAGCTAGGAAGCACTCAGGGCAGTATCTCCCATCCAACTCCCACTGAAGTTTGTTAGATGAAAAAATGCTTAACCAGTCATTGAGCATGAGAATAAGGAGGACTCTATGATGGGTGAATTAGTAGGGATCTGGGAATCAAAAAATCAATAACTTTTACAGCCTTAATTGAAATCCTCTTACAATGCTGGAACACAGAGGACTGTCTACCAGTGGATTTTACATTACTCTGACCTCACAAATCCAGACACCACAATGGCACATTGTCTTGCCTTTAACATCTGATGGAATAGTGGCCCAGCAAAGCATCCATGCCGCCTGCTACACGGTGGCTGCCTGAACAGGGTGACGAGGCTGTAGGCAGCAGCAGCTGCAGGATGGTCTGCTCATAGCTGTGGTGTATATGGGAATGAATGGTAACTAGAGTTGCTACTGCTGTTTTTATTTTGGCTAGTTGGCAGAAGTCTCTCTATTCTTTAGCTTTTGAATTAGGATGATGTAAGAGACCAAAGAACTATGCTAAATACCCCACTGTACGGATTATCAGAAAAGGCTGTCGATCTTGAGAGAGTCACCCAGAGTCACAGCTCATGGGATGTTAGGGGTTGGAAGGGACTCACACAGGATTATGAACAAATTCACAGGTAGTCAACAAGTTCATGGGCTGAAGAAGTGAATTTGTTCCTAATCCTCCATGACTCCAGGTGACTATTTTTCTGTAGACAGATAACACTCTATCTGTGGGAAGGCAGCTACTTTGTATGTGCACCCATGAAGGCTGTCTAATGCATGCCTATAGCCACACACAACCCTAGTTTCCGGGCTGCCTGTCCATATGCTTAAGCTGTCAGACCCTGTATGACCCTGGCTTTTTTTTTATGAAGCAAGAAGAGCAAGAGTGTTTGCATGAGTGTATCAGAAATGTAGAAGCTCAGGTGCTAGTTGTTATTAACGTACCATGCTGAAAATATGCACTGCCTGAGCCTTAGCCCTCCAAGATACTAGGTCTGTCACAGTGGTTAATAACTCCTTTTCTGTTAAGTTATTCCCTGGGTCTCATGCTGACTTTTGAAAATATAGACCTGATAATATGTACAAGGTCAAATTCAAAGAACCTTAAGAATAGTGAAAGTCTCCATGCCACCACCAGTCACTGAGACAAAAGCAGTCCTTACCCTAGTCCAGAGGTCTCACCTCCTACACCCAAGGGCACCTCTAATTAGTTTGTGCCACATCACCTAGCCTCAAACTGAATCCTGTTTCATACAGTCTTGTCAGAGCACTGCTTAATTTTGTTCATCCCACACTTCCAGCTGTCTCATGTGTGAGCACTCACCATCAGCTTCATTCCTCTGCTGTTGACTGCTGTGTTGACTGTTGTTGACTGCAGGGCTGTGCACTGAAGATGGAGTTCCTCAGGAGATTAATGATGTGCTGAACAAAGAGTTGTAGTTGATACCCTCTTGAACTCTGACACCTGACACTGGACACCTCCAGCTGTAAGAGTCAAGGGTTGAGCAAATAAGCAAATTTTGGACAAATACTGATTTCCCTCAGAATACCTGGGAGTTATAATACTTCTTTGATGTATTTGTCCTAGGTAGCTTTGCTTTCAGTGCTTTTCACATAAATGCTGGAGAAAATTATATTTTTATGGTTCTATAATTCTTAGAGAAAGTATTTTGAACTCTGCTTGTCTTTGCCTCTGGTCTATTTCTCTTAGAGGTGGGAGGAGAAGAAGGTAATTAAAGTGTTTGTCGCAACTGTAGTTGACAAAACAGACAAAAACACCAGTTCCCGTTCACCTTTCAGCAAGGGCTCCCTGCATGTCAACTGTCCTGACTGAGGACATGCATTAAAGTAGTTATTAATACCCCAAGACACAGAGGCTCAGGACTTCAGCCCTGTTCAAGTGGCATCATGTGGTTTTGCTCTCTCACCACCCCCAGCTGGCCCTCCCCGTTCATCAGCCTGCTGCCCTTTTGTGACATGAACCCCGCAGTTGGGAAGGCGCTAGGTATTGTTAGTACTGCTCCCTACAGTAGATTGGCAGCCAGGAGTGGTGGGGAATGACAGGTCCCATAATGCACCCTCATCGTGAAGATGGAGAGCGTCACCTCTGTAACGTTCCCAGCTTTCATTAGCCTGAATGCAATTGTGCTAGGTTTAATTTTTGGAGTGTTTGCAGTTTTTCCAGCAAATAGCTGTTTGAACACAGTGTCCCCATTATATCGCCACAGTCAAAGAGAGGAAAGATAAAGGCATTGTGCAAAGTTTCTGTGGCTTTGCAGACAAGGATTTATGTACTGGAGAACTCTCATCTGGCAGTCAATTTGCCTTTGTCTTTCAAAGTAGTGCAAGTATCAAGGGAGTATGCCCAAGAGTTTTATTTGCTATTTAGCAGATTACTGAAGTACTGGACATCTTTAGATCTGTTGCGAAGAAAAAATGCTTTTAAAATGATTTTATGAATTTCTGCTGAGGCTGAGGGGAGTGAAGTCCTTGAAATGCTACCCTTTGAACTGCTAGAGGGCCGTGTGACTGAGGGAAGGACTTGAGGCTGTACAGTTTCATGAGTTTAAAATGAGATGTCTCATAAAGGTTTGTCTAGCAGAGAGAAGAAGGAAAAATACATCTGTTACGATCTACTTTAAAGGGGTAACAGCTCTCTCTGGAACATTATAGTCCCTGGTTAGCATATATAAGGATAAACTGAGTCTTAAAAAAATCAACGTTTTCTAAACAGAAAGGGGTGATATTAATTTATCACTCCACTTGGTTTACTGCTCAGCTTTCAATACTCAAGAAGTATTACAGCTGATGGTATCAGTCCTGGCTAAAAGTTTCCCCCTCAGTCCTTCCCTAATACTTGATTCTGAGTGACACAGCTAAAATTGTAGTGAAGGCAGAGCCTGTAAGACCAGTCTTTATTGTCTGAAAGCAGAGCTGAATGGTATTCATCTAACACTTCTGAAAGTGGGTGAGAGCTGAGGGGAAAGCTGCTTACAAAAACATGTAATTTGGCATTAAAATCAACTGCTGCATTGGAGAGCCAGCAGTATAAATACTTTGGCCACTATAGATGATCCTGGGATTTGTGGGACAGTTAGCTTTGCTAACATGATAATTAACCGAAATAAGTCATGAAATAAAGTGATTCACATCGTGTGGCAGAAAGAAATAAGAATGGAACCTGTCAGAGAGAAAGGGGTCTTTAGGCTAGAATAAAATATGACCCACTGATTTAGGGTTATCAGTAGGGACCAGTAAATATGCTGGAATGTTTAACTAGCTTGAAACCCTACCAGTGCCTGGAGCCAACATTTACAAAGTTAAAAAAAAACCAAAACCCCAAACCTACCTGAATGCCTGGCACCTATAAAGTTCTTGTAATTTCTGATTCCAGGTAAAATATTACGTGAAAAGCAAATTCTGCAGCTAGCCTTGATAAATCCAAAAGCTGTGAAGTATCTCCTTAAAAAATGCTTATCTCCCATGGAAGGTGGGAGACTAACCTTCTGCTGTGTTTTCATTGCCTCACTTTAGGAGAAGTTTCCTATCTTATTCTTTCACAGATATAGGTGGTGTCTGTGTTTGTTTCCAAAGGGCTGTTTTCTGGGCAGACTGCTTAGCAGTGCAGAATAGGACCCCATTTAAGATACACTTTAAAAAAAATTTCTTTGGCAAAGTGGGCTCTCCTTAATGTAACGTAAGCCCTTCTCCTCTTAGCATAAGGAACAGTCTAATTTCCTACTCTAGAATAGAACAATGGGAGGTTTGCTATACCTTTTTGATACACCACCAGCTCCATTTCAGCCAGACGTGAAGGAGCCACCATAAAGAAGTGCCAGGGGCCAGAATTGTGCTGGTGACACCATCATTTCAGTCATGCACATGGTGCCAATGGTTATTTCTGTTGGTCTGAGTGATCCCTTTTCATGAATAAGAGGACATAGACCCTGTCTGCTGCCCTACGCTCCTGGAGAAGCACTGCAATAGCACCTGGAGTCTTTTCAACTGGATCAGTACAGCAGTCACTGAACCAGTCTGCAGACACTTGCAAAACATGGGCAGAAGGTCTAAGAGAGAGAAAGAAAAACCCCAAGATTTCTGTTTAAGATGCTAGTCTGAGTCTCAGGAGGTATGGGAGATACGTTCCTGCCTGGGTGACAGATCTTCATTTCTAAATTAACCTCAGCATTACAGCATCTCTCTGTAGGTCTTTCTCTGTCCTCTGCTCATGTTGTCTCTTTTCTCTCTCTATTTAGTATGCATATGCCATGGAGCACTGATTAAGTATCTCACTGTGGTTGTGCAGGATTTGGTGGTAGATCAGTCTGGAGTGATTGTGGCCTTCCAGTATCTGAAGGGGGCCTACAGGAAGGCTGGGGAAGGACTTCTCAGGATCTCAGGTAGTGATAGGACTAGGGAGAATGGAATGAAGCTGGAGGTGGGGAGATTCAGGCTAGATGTGAGGAGGAGGTTCTTCACCCTGAGAGTGGTGAAACCCTGGAATGGGTTGTCCAGGGAGGTGGTCGAGGCCCCATCCCTGGAGGTGTTTAAGAGCAGGCTGGATGAGGCTGTGGCCAGGCTGATCTAGTGTGGGGTGTCCCTGCCCATGGCAGGGGGGTTGGAACTAGATGATCCTTGTGGTCCCTTCCAACCCTGAATGATACTATGATACTATGATACTATGATAACAGCTAATAAAACCAACTTTGATAGCTTATTTGGCATGTGATTTTGAAGAGACAGACCTGTAATAGATATCCTTAAAATAGCTCATCTCTTCCTTTGTAAATGCTGCAATATCACTGGTAACAACTCTTTCCTTCCAGAGCACACCCTCAGTTCTCCTCAGCACTTCATTCTTAGGATATTTTTGTAGAAACAGAAATAACTTGTCACTGCTATGAAAGAAGATGTAATAATTGCTCCATTTTTATGTATTTTAGACCCAAAACTTTAACTCTTATCAGGGCTGAGCTGCTTCTGTGGTGTACTGTAGGATTCTCCTCTCACCTGGGCTTTGGCTGCCCATGTTTCTGCCTGGAAAATGTAGTGCTTTGGCAAAATTAAACTATGTATAGAACAGATATGTTTATAAAGACCTTGATTTGTATATGATGCTAAACCTGTATTTCACTTTCCAAAGCTTCAAAATAAAAATTATTACATTTTGAGTTTGAAATTATTTTTAAAGGGTTAAAAACTGTTTGGCTTAGGCTACAATACAAGGAAAGACATTTCAGGGAACTTACATATATATGTATGTGTGTGTGTGTATATATCCATACACACATGCGTGTATGCATGAATATATAAAAGCCACTTTCTGTGATGGGTTCAGAAATGTAAGAAAAATCTCACAGAGAGAGGGGCTTTTTTATTCTTTCTGGAACAACCTTAAAGCAGTCTTGATTTCCTTTGCTGTTCAGAAACAATATCAAACAAGAGATTCAAGAAAATCTGTAATAAACTTCAGCTATTGATCTGACTCCTCTCTGGGCTTGACCCAGGCTGTACGCATCTTGCGCTATTCAAGCATTTTAAGACCTTATACCCTGGTGTATCTAAATTGATATTCCCTGTATCAGGCTCTGAAGTGAACAGAGTACAAGGCTTGTGGTTAACTTCCAGCATGTATGCAAATCCTTTGTTGAATAAGGCTTTGCCCAAGCATGTGCATTTCTGAACCAAGGGCTCAACTTCATTTATTTAGTGGACCTTTAGATAAAAGCAGCACAAACAGCAGAGTTGTTTTGCCTGTTTCCCCAAGACCTCAAAAAAAAGCAGTTTGCTAAGTATGGAAGCAGGGCATTTGTGACTTGCTCTCAAGTAACTACAATTCATGATAAACACTCGTGAATCCTCACAGTTTGTTGTCATTCGGACTTCTTTTTTTTTTTTTTTTCTCTTTACATGTCACCATTGTTATTTGGTTTATGTTTCAGCCTTAGCTCTCTGGAATATATCTATATTGTCCTCTTAGCTATCTGGTGTACTGCAGCCAAAGTCTGGACTATGTTCCCCAACAGGGAGTTCTGGTGCTGTTCAAGTGCAAAGAGCAGGTACTGACAACGTGCTCTGAAATTAGTCATTACATTAGTGACTCTCCTAGTTGGTAACAACAAAAGGTCTAACCTCCAAAGCCCTTGGTGGGTCTGCAAGAGACTGACGGAACCAGGAGTGCAGCTGGATGTGGAATCCTTTTGAGGTTAATTTTGCAAGGGCTAGGCCACAGCAATACAAGACCAGATGCAGAGCATGTCTAGTCATAAAGTGACGCTCTCTTCTCTGCTCCTCTGTGTACAGGATTCTGCTTTTTTTTGCTCCCACATATCCAAAACTATACTTGGCAAGGGCATAACAAGCCAGACTTCTTTGTATATGGAAATTCACCATCCTGGTCTCCATGCACAGGAGGAAGTGAGAGGAAGTATCAATCTGCTCCTCACAATTAGTACACCCTGGTAAACATGCAAGAAGGAAGCCTAACCAAAAAGCTTCTCAGGGTCTTCTGTAGTAGTCCTCAAGCAGGAAAAGAAAATGCTGAGATCCTGAGGAGCTTTACCTTGGGAGAGGAGGGGGATGAACATGTCTTTTCACTGGAAAAGGGAAACATAACCCCCATCTTCAAAATGGAAAGAAAAAAGACCCTGGACACCGTAGGCCAGTCAGTCTCACCTCTGTGTCTGGCAATATCATGGAGCAGATCCTCGTGAAGGCTCTGATAAGGCATATGGAAAATGAAGAAGAGCTGATTAGTGGTAGCCAACATGGCTTCACCAAGGGGCAAATCATATGTGACAAATTTGGTGGCCTTTCAGAAGAAGTGCGACCAGCAGGTTAAGGGAGGTGATTCTACCCCTCTACTCTGCTATTGTGTGAACCCACCTGAAATAATGCTGGGGCCACCAACACAAGAAGGACATTGAATTGTTGGAGTGAGTCTAGAGGAAGGCTGGAAAGATGATCAGAGAGATAGAGAAAGTCCTGTATGCAGACAGACTGCAAGAGTTGGGGCTGTTTAGCCTGAAGAAGGCTCTGGGGAGACCTTATAGCAGCTGCCCAGAATCTGAAGGGGAGGCCTACAAGAAAGCCAGGGAGGCAGTTTTTACAAGGGCTTGTAGTGATGATGAAGGGTTATGGCTTTGGCTGGAAGAGGGGTGATTTATACTGGAGATTAGAGAGAAATTCTTTACAGTGATGGGTGGTGAGACACTGGAACAGGTTGCCCAGGGAGGAGGCGGAAGTCCCATCCCTGGATGTTTCTAGGGCCAGGATGGATGTGGCTCTGGGCAACTTGATCTAGTGGAGGGTGTCCCTGCGGGTTGGAACTAGATGATCCTTGGGGTCCCTTCCAAAACAGATCATTCTATGATTCCATGTTACCTCTTGAGCTTGCCTTCCTCAAAAGGAAAAATATATGGTGCTTGTTGAAGGAGCAGCTAGATCTGGAGGGCCATATGCTGGTTTTGGCTCACTGAAGAAAGCCAACATCTGGTTTGGCTGGGTTTCAAATTTAAAATTTCTTAGATGGAGCCAAATACTTAAATAATATTAATAACTTTATTTCTTGAATATTACCTATGGTATATATGGTGAAATGACTGCTGTACCTGCAATAAAGGGCTTTTAGGACTTGTGAACTGTTCAGTCTTCTCTGTCAGCATTTACACAGTCATGCAAGCCAACTTCACCTCATGGCACATGATTTCAGCTATGCATTGACTGCTTAATTAAAGGTACTGCTTTTAAAAGAGCAATAGGTTTGGGTTTGCTGGGTTTTTTTAGTAACTGCTATAGTAATCTCCATACTAAAATGCTGAGTGCTAAGAAGTAATAAAAATTTATTAAATGCATGCAAACTCCATAAAATATTAGTTAAAAATTCATGTCTCTGCATGTCATTTAGTATCAGGACACATGCAAACTCTCTTCAGAGCTATTTGGTGAGGGGTAGAAAACACCTTAGCATACATTGTGGAGGCAATACTCAATGCCAATTTCCACTAATTACCTGGCATTCTCTTTTTTTTAAGTGGGTGGGAGCTTTGTGGAAACCTTTACAAGCTTATTTCGTGTTAGCGAACACTCTTAAGTTTCAAGCTGCCTGAATATCTCTGAAGGGTGTGGTGCATGTGTAATGTTTGGAAGGTAAATAGAAGACCCAGTGGGATCTGGGTATTTATCTCACAGAGGGCATCTCAGGCAATCATCTCCTCCAAAACACCTTCAAGATCTCCTTTCACTCTGCAGTGCCAGAACAGTGTGGTTAGCCTAAGTGATCCTGGTAAGGGGAGCAAATCACAAAAGCTGTTTGGCCCAGAACAAGGAAGTTTTGTGATTTTGCAACTTACAAATGAGAAACTGAGATGCACACAGATCAGGGTATAGATGTTTAAATATGGATTTGTTAAACAAAAATTCAGTGGTTAGGTTAATTACTCTCAGACCTCTCCAAATCACCTGTGGTGATCATCCTAAGCACAGGACCATTGATGGCAGCAACAAGAGACAAAGAAGGGAAATCTCTACCAGGTTTGCTTCCAGAGAGGATTGTCTTGGGCGAAACCAAGCTTCAGAAGTAACATCCACACATTGAGTATTGTGTCCAGTTCTGGGCCCCTCAGCTTAGGAAGGATGTTGACTTGCTGGAACGTGTCCAGAGAAGGGCAACAACGTTGATGAGGGGTTTGGAGAACAAGCGCTATGAGGAGAGGCTGAGGGAGCTGGGGTTGCTTAACCTGGAGAAGAGGAGGCTCAGGGGAGACCTTCTTGCTGTCTACAACTACCTGAAGGGAGGTTGTAGCCAGGTGGATGCTGGTCTCTTCTCCCAGGCAACCAACACCTGAACAAGAGGACACAGTCTCAAGCTGTACCAGGGGAGGTTTAGGCTGGATGTTAGGAAGAAATTCTACACAGAGAGAGTGATTGCCCATTGGAATGGGTTGCCCGGGGAGGTGGTGGAGTCACCATCATTGGAGGTGTTCAGGAGCAGACTTGACAGGGTGCTTGGTTGCATGGTTTAGTTGATTAGGTGGTGTTGGATAATAGGTTGGACATGAGGATCTCAAAGGTCTTTTCCAACCTGTTCTGTTCTGTTCTGTTCTATTCTATTCTATTCTATTCTATTCTATTCTATTCTATTCTATTCTATTCTATTCTATTCTATTCTATTCTATCCTATTCTATCCCACAGCAGAAGTCCATGTGGAGACAGGTGTCTGACTGGAACAGGCTGTCCCAATGTGCCAAAAGATGAGCCGACGGGGAAGGCGACCAGCCTGGATGGGCAAGCGTCTCTTGAAGGAATTAAAGGAAAAAAAGAGGGTATATTGCCTTTGGAAAGAGGTGGAGGCAAATAGAGGTATGTTTAAGGATGTTGTTAGATCATGTGGGAAAAAATTGAGAAAGGCAAAAGCCCAGTTAGAACTTAAGCTGGCCACTGCTGTGAAAGACAATAAAAAGCATTTTTATAAATATATTAATGCTAAAAAGAGGGGCAAGAAGAACCTCCACTCCTTATTGGACCTGGAGGTCAATATTGTAACTAAAGATGAGGAAAAGGCAGAGGTACTAAGTACCTTCTTTACCTCCATTTTCAACTGTCAGACAGGAGGGCTTCAGGATAACTGCCCTCCTGAGCTGGGAGATGGGGTCAGGGAGTAGTATAATCCCCCTGAAATCCATGAGGAAGTAATTAGCGACTTGTTGAGCCACTTGGATACTCACAAGTCCATGGGACCAGATGGGATCCATCCCAAGGGTACTGAGAGAGCTGGCAGATGAGCTGGCCAAGCCGCTCTCCATCATTTTTCAGCAGTCCTGGCTCACTGGAGAGGTCCCAGATGACTGGAAGCTGGCCAACGTGATGTCCATCCACAAGAAGGGCCAGAAGGAGGAGCCAGGGAATTACAGACCTGTCAGCCTGACCTCAGTGCCAGGCGAGATTATGGAACAGGTCATCTGGAGTGCAATCACACAGCACCTGCAGGATGGCAAAGGGATTAGGTCCAGGCATCATGGATTTAGGAGGGGCAGGTCCTGCCTGACCAACCTGATCTCCTACTATGATCGGGTGACTGCGCGGTGGATGTGGGGAAGGTTGTGGATGTCGTCTGCCTGGACTTCAGCAAGGCCTTTTACACCATCCCCCATAACAAATTCCTGGCCAAGCTGGCAGCCTGTGGCTTGGACAGCAGCACTCTGTGCTGAGTTAGGAACTGGCTGGAGGGCCGAGCCCAGAGAGTGGTGGTGAATGGTGCCACATCCAGCTGGCAGCAGTCACTAGTGGTGTCCCCCAGAGATCAGTGCTGGGCCCCATCCTTTTCAATATCTTTATTGATGATCTGGGTGAGGACATAGAGTCCACCATTAACAAATTTTCAGATGACACCAAGTTAGGGGCAGGTAGGAGGGCTCTGCAGGGGAACCTTGACAGGGTGGACAGATGAGCAGAGTCCAGCATGATGGCATTCAAAAAGTCCAAGTGTCAGGTTCTGTGCTTTAGCCACGACAACCCCATGCAGCACTACAGGCTGGGGTCAGAGTGGCTGGAGAGGAGGCAGGCAGAAAAGGACTTGGAGGTACTGGTTGACAATAGGCTGAACATGAGCCAGCAGTGTGTCCAGGTGGTCAAGAAGGCCAATGGCATCCTGGCGTGTTTCAGAAATAGTGTGGCCAGCAGGAGCAGGGAGGTCATTCTGCCCCTGTACTCAGCACTGGTTAGGCCACACCTTGAGTCCTGTGTCCAGTTCTGGGCTCTTCACTTTAAGAAGGACATTGAGACTCTTGAATGTGTCCAGAGAATGGCAATGAGGCTGGTGAGGGGTTTGGAGCACAAGCCCTATGAGGAGAGGCTGAGGGAGCTGGGGTTGTTTAGCTTGGAGAAGAGGAGGCTCAGGGGAGACCTTCTTGCTGTCTACAACTACCTGAAAGGAGGTTGTAGCCGGGTGGGGGTTGGTCTGTTCTCTCAGGCAACCAACACCAGAACAAGAGGACAGAGTTTCAAGCTGTGCCAGGGGAAGTTTAGGCTGGAGGTGAGGAGAAAGTTCTTCACAAAAAGAATAATTTGCCATTGGAATGTGCTGCCCAGGGATGTGGTGGAGTCACCATCCCTGGAGGTGTTCAAAAAAAAGATTTGATGTGGCACTTGGTTTAATTGTCAGGTGGTGTTGGGTAATAGGTTGGACTTGATGTCTCTGAGGTCTTTTCCAACCTGGTTGGTTCTGTGACTCTGTGATTGTGAAGAAGTACCTTCATGGAGCAGCAGCTCTGCCATACCTTCCTCCTCCAAATTTGCCAGTGACCAGCTCTGGCAATGCTCTTAACTTTATGTATCCTCTGACTTTCATTCATAGGTTCCTTTTTCTCCCTATGTATTACAGAGTCAACTCAAAATTACCCTTGGGAGCTTTGTCCAGGTGGCTGGTAAACAATGGATGTTGTGATGTGGAGACAGCTCAGATCTAGCCAAGCTTAATAACTCTTATGTAGTGTTGTTCTGCTGCTTCTTGGGCCAGCTGGGATTCAGGAGAGGAGCAGTCACCTCTGTATGAAGATGTGGCAATCATAGCAATAAGTGGTGTGAGCAATCTGACAATATAAGCTTAGAGGTTGACATGGTGGTAGGCCATGCTTAGCATAAGTGTAGAAGTAGCTAGCAGTTTAGCAAAACAGTGCTGTGCTAGCAGCATGTAACTAAGCAAGGTACTGGTAGCTATAAACACAGAGAATTATCTTGGAATAACAGGATGCACACGTCGATCAACAACCTCACATGGTATTAGTAGTTTAACCAATAATGTATAACAGTAGGATGTGTGGACACCTGTGTGTAACCAATGAACTTATGCCAACTATGCTCTGTGAGTCTATATAAGCTGTAGATGTTCCTTAATAAACTGACCAATACTTAGATCATACTGGCCGTCCGTATTGATTCTGTACTCCATCGTCAACATGAGGAAATGCTCAAACTAGGATATGCGTGAAGACAGCCAAGCTCAAACTGCCTTGGCTTTCCAGCTTTGGGAGTAGTGTGGATGCAAACAGAGAGATTCACAGTCCCTCCTGCATGAAGGCAGCATGGTGCTTTAACTAAGCTGCTGAGACTGGCTGGTCCAGAATCTCCCATACTAACTGGGAGCTACATGGGGCTCCCCATGGCACACACTGGCGTGGGATTCAGATGAAAACATTGATATTACTGTTGCTATACTGCAAATGTGATTCAAACATTTTAGAAGAAAAATGTGTTTTCAATTCTCATTTAGCCTCTGTTTTCCCCTTTCATATGTATTTATTTCTCTTTGAAGGACAGGAAACTTGCATCAATCCTAAAGCAAAATACCAGACTCAGACCTGCGGGCCAGAGCAGATGCTGGCTACTTGTAGAGCAGTTCTGTCTGCATACATTTAATATTATGTCCTCACATTTTTATGCTCAGTTTTTACACTTGTCAGAAGATTATTTATTTCCCAAATGTTTCTCTGGATTGGACCTGACAGTTGTGGCACAGTGCATGAAATCTACTTTGGGAGCATGGGATGCACAAGCCATGTGACCCACAAGTTAGCCTCATGGGGTGATGGAAGAATAAATATGCCCAAAATGCAGGTCTTTCACATTACATATCTGCAGAAAGCATGTTTTTATCAATGAGTCTGCTTTCTGCCTGGATGGCTTAGAAATTTTCTATTTCATCTCAGTGCCCAATGGTGACCCCAGTGTTTTCAAGAAGAACAGAACAAATAGCTGATAGAAAAAGGAGTTAAAGTAGCCTTAGTGAACAAATAAATTGGCAAGTGTATCTAATAATTGCATGGGTTCAGCATTTTTCTGCGATAAATGAGTAAACTTTAAATGTATCTCTGAGATGTACTATCACAGGCATTGCCACGGGCAAGTTTTATCCAATGATGAAACAGCAAGGCCTTGTGAGATAAAGATGATAGAAGGGGTACTATCAGGTGGCAGCTGGGTAATTACAACTCTCTATTTGGGCTCTGTAGTGATGCTGCATGTGATAAGTGGAGAATAATGAAGAAAAAGGAGTAGTGATAATACAGGAGCTAAATGGTAGAAAATAGCCTATCATAGCCCACAGCCCTCTGAGTGCCTATGGGGACTTTGAACTATCTTCTTCAGTTTTCAACCACAGAAAAAATACTCTCTCTTTCTTCTTCCTTTGCTAAATTTATGTCTGGTGGGACAAAAGGGAAAACTGAAAGGAAAGCAAGGGTATGTGAAGAGAATATGACCTTTGCAAATAACACTGAAGGTCACTGTGTAATTATTCTAAAATAAAAGTATCTGTAATCTTGTCTGTACCCACAAAAGATGTAAGACCATTTTTTAATGTGAAACTGAACAATTTTGTGGGGGATCATGGTTTATAAAAGGTCAGCTAAAGTATTTCTAATTATATTTAGTCTTTGCTCAGAACACAAATGTCATTTGTTATGATAGAGTCAAACTCTGATTAATCCAAAAGACTGTCAAAAGACAAGCTCATCACATGTAAACAAAAATTTTATTTCCTGAGTGAAGACTGGATTTTGTAGCTTTAAGGAAAAAAAGAAGGAAACAAACAAACAAAAACCACCCACAAGAGGGAAAGATACCTTGGAACTGGCCAATGAAACTTTAATCCCAGTTTGTTCCCTTTTATTTTTTCCCAGCAGATGGTAATACCTGCTGTTAACTCCTGTTGAGCTTGGCACCGTTTGACAGCTATCTGTTTGGCTCTCTTGCTAACTTTTTTTACTCCCCTGGGTAAGATAACAGTTTCCTGGTACATCTTTCACTTGGGAGTCTGACACCTGAATGCCAGTTACACTGGATGTGATATAACACCAGTGCATGAATGTATACATTCATACCTGAGGGAACTGCGCATAAAATATCCTCTGCTGAAAGATAAAACATAAATCAGCTTACTTCCTTTTATATATATATAAAGTGTATATATATATATATATATATACACATACACTATATATATATAGTATATATATATATAGTATACTATATATATATATATATATATATAAAAAATATATATATATATATATATTATAGTTAGCTAAACCGAAGAATAAGAAGCGTACTGTGCGTTGTTCACCTATTCTCATGTCTTCTTTCTGCTTAGGACACTGACTGAATTACCAAAGACCAGAGGTAATGGAGCATGTCACATTGCAAAAGGTGAGGTTGCATCAACAGATTGCCAGGATACAGAGTGAGTCTCTTAGGAACAGAAAGATTCAAAATGAGACATTTGTCGGTATAAAAAATGGTGATGCTTATTGACCTGCAGGCTACTGAAGCCAGTAGCGAAAACAAGGAAATTTTATTTAGTGCTTAGATCTGAGAGGCTTGTAGCTTTTGGTAAAACTGAGAAAGTCCTACCCAATTTTAGGGGGAAAAAATGAACTGAACTCTTGTCATCATGACATGAACCTCACCAGAAGTATGACAAAAGCATTTATGCATTACAGAAATGATCAGAATGGTTATTTATTGACTGAATAGCCACCACTGAATAAACAAGGAAACCCACATGCATATTAAAATATATATATATATATATAAAAATCTAGAAGAATGTAACTGATTGTGGTGATTTGTTTATGTGATTAAATTATAATATCCATTCTGAATTTTTAAAAAATTCAAATTATTTCTGTGTTTGGCAAGGCTCTGACATAACTCACACCAAGTCCAACCCCTTCCTCTGATTTAAGATAAAGGTCTTGGTAAAAAAGTAGATATATATCACAAATCAGAAGTTCACAGTGGACAGAATTATTAGGCCATCTCGGTCAGCAAGTGTAGTTTCTCATTATTGACTGACTCCTGCTCCCCTGGAGTATTGGAGTTTTGTCATTGACCTACAACATCTGATTTATGTACAGGCCACTTAGTGTTTTGGCCATGCAAGCAAAATACAGATCTGACCACATGGCTCTGCAATGGTACCCAAATGGTAAGTTTCCCTGGGACAAGATTCATTTCATCTACCATTAAACACCTAAAAATTAGACATTTAAGTCTGAGTAAGTCACCCTGTTTCTTTTTTCAGTCGGTGGAAAGAAACTGGAGCCTTCAGAAAATTATGCGACCTGTATCAGACATGCACCTTAAGGAGGGATCAATCACCCTCTGGAAATAGCTATTTCTCCTGACTGACTACAAAGGGAGCCCGGGGTGACTGGCTTAGACGTTTAACTTTTAGATGACTGAAGACAGGCAAAATGAATTGCATCCTGACTTTAAAGGAGATTTGTGTCCAGTGATATCAGGATAGGTCTCTATATTTGGACATTTCTTCCATTTTAAATCATGTTAAGTGCTTCCCAAACCACAGTGATGAATAACCTTATTGTCAGTCATTTCAGAAAGTCTGGCTTGCATTTCACTCACCTTTAGCTATACAAAGCTTACGCAGAGCTTTTCAGGTGGCCCTGATGACTTAAGTTTTTCCCTGCTTCTTCTCCTAAACCCCATTCTCCACTGATCATTTGTGTGGTTGGACAGCGAAGCAGACCAGACCGCTGACGTGGCTGAAAATTTAGTAGGGGAAAACTCTGCTCTAGAAAAAATGATCATACAAACAATTATGTTGGAAAAATGGAAGAAATACCAGAAAAATTGTATCAGGGCTAGAGACTGCTTCCAGGGCAGTCTCCATTATGTTTTTCCTTTCTGTTGCTCATTTTCCTTAACTAAACTAAAATCCTTATCAAAGCATCATCATCTTGCCTGGATCCTTGTAACTTTCTACTCATCACCCACACTGCTCTTCATTTCTTGCCTAACCAACAAAAGCAATCTCTCATGGTGGTTTCCCTCACCCTAATTCCTCTTTAAGAAATCTGCTTACCGGGTGGGGCAGCAGAAAATGACTATGAAAGTACCAAAGGCTGTCCTGTGTCTCAGACAGATGTTTGCTGATGGTCCACCATTTACTAAGATTGAAGATCCACAAATTTTTCCTCAGTTGTGATGGTGGTATAATGACTGCCCCCACACTCACTCTGGCTATTTTGATCTGCTCTCCTATTGCCCTTTGATGGCCAGATCAAGTTCATAGTTCATAAAAAAATACATCAGCAAAACTGAAGGAACAAACAGTGGTTGAGAAGCAAGAGGGGAGTAGAAAGTCATTAAATTAATATACTGTGAAAAATATACTGCCTTTGAAAAACACAGTGATTCAAAGGAAGAACTGCCCCATAGACTGAAGCTTGTATTGATTAGGGAAAATATTTAATTTTGGACAACCAGTTTCAAGGTTTAACATTAAACTGAGATTGCCTGCTAAAATGGTATGCAGAGCAAAACTTGGCACTTTCTTAATCTGGCAAGAAATAAGTATTTTAGTTCAAATCAAGACAGCACTTTCAAAGTCGATTTCCTTACTGTCCTCTCTTGAGCTTTGTTTTACTTGCTTCACATTGCACTTTGGCATGTATCAGCTGTATTCTTGTGTGGCAGACCTAACCCAGACAATGTGCTCCAGAAGAGCACTTTACAGTGCCCCCACTGCTTAGAGGCATTCAATCCCAGGCCTGTGCTGCAGCTAGTACATATTGACTCTTTCTGCCTCAGCACCAACTGTTTTACCTCACCAGCTTGCTCCTACTGGTTCAAATAATTTTGACAATGGAGGTGTATCTTTTATGTTACCCATTGCAATCAAAATAATTTCTCTCTATTTCATATTTTCCCTTATCCCAACACCTTGAAACAAAAAAATCAGAAACCAAGTGTCACTTCTGCAAAACTAAACTATATTCAGAACCAGCCTTGCAGATGACCAAGACCTACTAACAAAATTTAGCTTTGTCGTCTGAATATGATCCCTCTCAAAAATTAGTTTTCCCCTGGCAGTCTCACATTTCACTCTTACTCACTGTTTTCTAGCACCTTAGTCTATAAAATGTATATCCATTATATATCACTTTTACACCCACATATAGTAGTTTATAGATATGAAGTCCTACACCTGTACACTTGCTCTGTACTGCTTCCCAATTTCTTCTTTTCTTACTACTCTCCTTTTACTTCCTGAAATTGCAAAGCCTATACCAGGGAAATGAAGTAAAAAATTTTCATAATTTTCATAAAGGCAAAGAATAATCTGTTCTCCATGTCCCCGGCAGATAGGACAAAAAATTGATGAGGTTGAATTTCTGCAAAGGGGATTTAGGATAGTCATTAGGAAAAACTTTCTGGTGAAGCCTTGGAATAGATTGCCTAGAGGGACCCTAGGATCTTTATTACTGGTGTTTTTTTCAAGAACAGGTTAGACAAGTGTCTGTCAGGAATGTCACAGGTCTATACCTATCTTGCCTTGAGGGGGTGGAAGGAGTGGATGACCTCTCAATGTCCCTTCCAGCCTCTTTTTCCTGTGATCTTCCAAGGTATTCTGGATACCTTATTTATCTCTATCAGTGCATCTCAGCATTTTTAATATAGTGTTCATCCAGGATTGAGATTTGAAATTGCATAATCCTCTAAGATCACTCAGAAATATGTCTTCCTTACCCATTGGTGCTTGTCACTAGTGCAGACACTGGTGATCAACTATTGACTCTGGCTGGAATGCTGTCTACCATATTTTACTCTATTCCCAGTTCCAGTGAATTGGGAATTACAGCATCATCCATATTTATAAACCTGACTTACCATCAAAATGAGATTTCAAAAGTTAATCAAGATGAAAAAACTACTGACAACACCATTAAAACCAGATAGCTTATTCATACCACCAATTTTTGAAACCTTCCTTTTGGTCAACAGAAATCAGGCAGAGGTTCTCTAGAACCAACAGGCTTCAAATATCAAGCCTGGTTTTCCTATTAAATGCTTAATACTGGGTGACGTTATGATTCTGCACCCAAGAAAATCTCATCAACCTTGCACTGTGTGTTCATTGAAAACACAAGCCCCTGAAACATGGCAGGGAAAAACAGAACGCGATTGGTTTTGTATACTGACACTGTGTTGTGATGCAGTGGACTTCTCTTATCCCTATCTGTGTGTTGAGGCAACAGGCTATTTCCTTCCTATTTCTGTCTCCTTCCCATTTCCTCCCTGGCTACCATTCCTTGCTTGACTGCTAGATCTTGCCTTCAGTAACAAGAGTTACTGGTCTCTTCTCCCAGGCAACCAGCACTAGAACAAGGGGACACAGTCTCAAGCTGCGCCAGGGGAGGTTTAGACTCGAGGTGAGGAGGAAGTTCTTCACCGAGCGAGTCATTCGTCATTGGAATGGGCTGCCCAGGGAGGTGGTTGAGTTGCCATCCCTGGAGGCGTTCAAGAGGAAATTGGACGTGGCACTTGGTGCCATGGTCTAGTCATGGGGTCTGTGTTGATAGGTTGGACTCGATGATCCTCGAGGTCCTTTCCAACCTAAGTTATACTGTGTGATACTGAGTTCAAGCCATGAACTCAACAGCAATCTGGTTTAGGAGGCTAGAAAATCTGCCCAAAGCCACTTGTTGAGAATGAAGCCCTCCACTAGATATACAGAGGTATGTGGCAATAAAGAGCTTCTGTCCTACACAGCAATAACTGAGCAGTTAACCGAAAGACACAATCCTCATTCTGTGTCCAGCTCTGACATTGGACTGAATTCAAGGGTTTCTCTTAAGTCAAAACTTCTGGTTATGTTACATGATAGGATAGGACTCGATGAGGAGAGCTGCTCTCCACATCTCTGAGAGATTATCTCCTATCTTGTTTGAAAGCTGATATACCCTCCAACTCTGCTGAAGCTATTTTAGTTAAGCTACAACAACTCAATTGGCTAAATCCTTACTAGTGATATGTAGTTAGAGATCACCCAGAGCTGATACTGGTACTGTGGATCTTGTCCTTAAATAACTTTAAGATTTTTATTATTTTCTCAGAAATGTCAGTGGAAAACACAATAATAGCAAAGGATGGGCAGGGACTGATTTGTCAGTAATGACATCAATTCAAATGTGCATCAAAACACAGTGGCCTAATGGAGACGAAAGACAGAAAACAGCTCTCCCACAAAAATTCTCATTTTTTGCTGTACAACAGACGATAATCTCACTTAATCAAATTTTCAATTAAGCTGCCTACAGTGTCAGGAAGCCATAAAGTCATTTAATAGACAGCAGTTAGAATGGGCTGTAGAGGAAATATTTATGCTAAACTGATCCTGATGGGATTTCACAAGCTCAGGAAATTCACACATAAAGAACATTATATGAAGGAAATGAATTGGATTTAGAAGGACCACATTTGTAGGTTTTTTCTCTGGATGTGAAATCTTGAGCTGAAATCAGCACTTTATTGGTTGTTTTCACAATGCACACACTTTAAACATTTAAAAATACATAGAGGTTTAATGATTGCTATCTAGAAATTGGTTCCCTTTATTATATGAGGATACAAACATAGGAACTTAGAGTTCCCCTCAGAAATGTTGCTCTGTATTAGAAAGGAATAAAAATGTCTGTGCTATCATATGGTAAAGGCTACTTGAATTACCCATATTTTTGAAGCATAGATGTGAAAGCAAATGGACCAACTTTCCAAACACTTGCTTTCAAATTCCTGCCCTGCAGTAGATGTTCAGTCCATGAATATTTAGAGAGCAATTCAGGTCTCTACATATAAAGCCAATTCAGGTGCCCTGTACGGTATACTGCCCAGCATCCCTCTCTTCTGCAGCAGGCTGTGTGCATCCTATAGGACCTGCCTGCATCTGCCAGTCCCACACAGATGTCTGGGATACTTCATTTGTTTACAATGGCAGTAGATGCTTACATTCAGGCTCATGAATTGCACCCTCAATTTGTGTCTGCTTAGGTCTACCATCTATAAAATGATACAATAAGCCTTGCTTTCTCCCACCTTCAGCCTGTGCTGATGTTTGCGGAGCTGGCATGAATGTTCGGTGTTCTGAGAATGCCAAAGACTTTTCCAGTGCAAAAACATCATGGATTAGGTTGAAGTCTGTGCACAGAACTTGGGAGATCCTTACTGGAAGCAACCATCCGCCTGTCTGGTTGTAGTGGATGTCTAATTTCTGCCCCTAAAGCATCTTTCATAATTTGACTGGGGGCTACCTGGTCTAGTCCTGCACCCTGGTAATATGAGTTGATCTTTTGACTAGAGAAGGTGCAAGCCCTTCAGAAGGAGGGCTTTCCCCTATCAGGTGTGTGCATAGGGGTGTCTGCAGCAGGCCACAGCCTCAGCTAGAGCCTCTCATCATTCTGTGACAGGAATAAATCATACCAGCTTCCATTCACCAATCATGTATTGAAGATATTTCTGTATAAAGCACTATTTGCTAATAATAAAAAGTTGTTCTCTGCTTGACATTTAAACAAATAGAAAATTCTGCTGAGAGTCTGTTTTCTTGTTCTGTAAAGAATTCCAACAAGGTATCTTTAATTTCAAAAAGTCATTCTTCTTCTCAATTAAAGGTATTAAGTGATCCTTCATTTTGGTAGCTGCTTTTCAGATGCTTCAGGCTCTCTGATCATCAGAGAACAAGAATCTCACTCACTATCCATCTTTGGAAACATGATTTGTGAGAGCCCATTATAAATGTCCTGGAAAAGGAAAATATTGCATAGATAATTTAACTGCACCTAATTATTTCAGAAAGTGATTGTTTAAGAAAACTCTGCACTTCATTGATGCACTTAATGATTTAAGATAAATTATTCATTTCCTGGTTATATTATTTTATCATGTTAGTTTTGTATTGAATTTTATTTTTTCACTGCATGGGAAATTTGTTCTCAAAACAAATACATTAGGTACTCAATTTGACATGGTTTTACTGAATTTCAGATTGTGTTTTTCCCTCCATTTACTACATCTATCCTTTTGATTTAAATACATCTCTGTGTAGGAGCTGGCCATTAGAAAGGACTATACCTCACTATACTTGCCACTTCAAGCTTTTTCAAACGTTTCTCCTGAGAATTTATTTCAATCACTGCAGGATGCTGGCAAGAAAGTTCCTATGCCTCCAGACCTGATTTCTCACCATGATGGATATTTAACCTTTCTTGAGCTAGTTGAATTGAGGGGGCAAAAGCCAACCTAACCATCATGAAACCACTAGCCTGCTCAGTGATCTCAGTTTAGTGGCCTCCCATCAGTGGGAGTTCAGAAAGTTTCAAACCCTCTGCCTCACATTTACTCATAAAATGAATAAAATACAGCCAACAAACCACCCAATCCTGGCACATCCCTGGCAATATTGGAGGCTTCTGGGAAGAGTCCCAGACCTTGAGAACGGGCCTGAAGATTATAGACTTCTAGATGACTTTGAACTAAGAAGCAGCAGAACTAAGAATACCTGTGGAAAAAGTAAAACAGATTAGACATACCAAAGAAAAGACCCATATTATACAAAGTTTCTGTTTGTCACAGTGACACAGCCATGTTCCTCCTGAAATTGAGATGTCAAGCACAGAAATATGAAGGACATTCTAAATCATTTTGTTTCTTTTAATGATTTGTCTTTAGAGAAATCCCAGAGCCAAAATTATGAGAAGTCTGAGGCGCTGCAGCAAATGGCACCTGCCACTCATCTCCTGGCAGTAGGTATTGCATAATTTGGGCCTCATCTAAAGTTACGGAAGAATGTGACTCAGAAATACCTACATGTGTTTCAATAATTTCTTTAATTACAAATCAGATAATCTATAACTGTTAGTATTCTCAAGGGAAAAGTTTGTTTACCTTCCAATCATTTGTAGATTAATCTTCCAGCTTTGTCATGAACATGTTCCGAGGAATACCTCTACTACTGCTAGCACTAAAAATGCTAAATGTTCACAACATCATTGACAAGTGAAGCTCTCTTATCTGCAGTGAATATATTGCATTAGGCTCATGCACCAGTGTTAACAATATACTGCATGTATGTAATCCCTTGTTCCCACCAGAGATGGCACCAGATGGTAATCTCTGGCTCCCATCAGATGATGTCCCTGAGGGACAGGTGGATCAGTTGGTAGCGCACAAGACCCTTAATGGGAAGGTTTGTGAGTTCAAGCCTGCAGTGGGCAGTGGTGTCCTCCCTATTCTAGTCAGGAGGTCTGTGGTGACAGGTTGGACTTGATGATCTTTGAGGTCCCTTCCAACCTTAGGAGTACTGAGTACTGAATACTGTAGCTACAGAGTATCCCAAGTTGCATCTTTTCCTCCTGCAAATGTAGTCATAAAAACTGAGCTGTGAACAGGCTCCAGTTGAGGTCATTAGGACTAAGATAATATCCAGGACTTAGATGGACAAGGAAGTCTTGAACCATGGATTATATCTGGTCAATTTGGACACGGCTTGAGCATTCATCCTGCTTTTTACTGAAGACAGAAAGCTCTGCAGGTTTGCAATACATTACCTGCTCTTGTAAACATATATGTAGAGGTTCCCAAGAAAAACCTCCTTATTCATAAATCTTAAATCATTAAAACATAGCAAGGAATTACTCTATGAGAGGACTTCAGGCACTGGACATCTAAATGCATTTATTTAGTTGACTACTAAGAATTTTTAAAAGATCATTAGTGTCACCACTGCTTTCACCTGACTTGTGTTGGGATCATGATAGGGCAAGCTAAAGAAGCAGCTGAAATATGAAATTAATACATACAGATGAATTTGCACTGACAAAGAGAAGCAAAATTTCTCATTCAACTTCAGCACCTGCTCTTGTGAACAAATAGTCCTGAATGTGGATTTTGTCCAAATTAAGAACATCTGAGTACCTCAGTGTCATTCCCCTTTTATTCAACAGGAATAAGAACTTCCTTAAGGGGACCAGTCGTATTCTGAAGGGTGGTTAGTCAGAGTTTGTGGGGTGGTGCAAGACTATAGTGCTTACAGAATTGATGACATTTGCAGCATAGAATGTTTATGGAATTTGAAGTGTGTTTGTGCAGCTAATCAGGAGGATAAGAAAGGAAGAGCCCACACAGACATGACCCACTGATGGGAATTTAGAGATGATGGAGTTCCCTATAATCAAGCATAGCAAACTCTGTGATCCTAAGAAACACACTCTTACAGGAACTGTATGAAAAAGACAAACTTGAGTCCCTAGAATGTGACATTTAAATCCATACATATGCAGTTAGATTCCACAGCCAAATAGATCATAACATTTGAAGTGCAGTATATTAGAGCCATTACTTCATCACCCAATTAACTCCGTACAGAACCAAATAACTTCTATTTGATGAAAGGATAATTTGTGTTTGACTAATGCATAACTTCTAGCAGAATATCTGGTCTTGATCTGACAATAACTGGAGACAGAAAATCTATCGCATGGTAGTTAGTTTGAATGGTATAGTTGAATGGTATAGTATATGACTTCTGTCCTGGATTGACTTAACTTCATATTCTAATAACAGTTTTGTTCTCTACTAAATTCAAGATCGCTTCAGTGCTCAGTGTTTTCTCTCAGGAAAAGGATTTATGGACTTCTCAATTTTCTTTCTTATAAGATGTTTTTTCCTTCCTAGATCTTAGTTCACTTAGTGTGTTTTTTTCAGCACTTTCTCAATCTCTTCAATATTTTTGGAAAAAAAAGCACCAAAACTAACCCCTATATTCTAACTGATGTCTTGGCAGAATAACATATGCAAGTGTTATCATCCCTCTAATCTTATCATTACTTTCATGTTTGTATAGCCAGAACGTGTCCCTCATGACATAGCATGGCACTGGGGCAGGTTGTTAAATTCCTAGTTTGCTAAGACCATGCTTTGTAAGATACTATTGACTATTCATTTTTCTGGTTTCTTGGCTTATATTGACATAGCTCCTTTTCCTGAGGAAGAATTCTTGTTTCTCTTGGATGCACCATGATGCTACATTGTGTGAGACTATATGCACACAATGTCATACTGCCATCCCTCTGATTTCTACCCCAAGAGCTAGGTGGCCCTGGCTGGAGTCACTCTACATTTCTGCACATAACTTAGCCGATTCTGTGTAAGATTATGACCCCAAGAGCATTCTCTGCACCTCAGACGCCAAGGATAGCTGTTGTGTGCCTAGGTGGCCCAAACATGTAAGTTATAAAGCAGTGAGTTTCAAAAGAAGATGTCCTCTACAAAATAAATCCTTTTACAAAAAGAAGTAAACCCAATATCCAGTCTTGGGAGTCACACTGAGGAGATAGAGGAGGCAAGAGTAAAATGGAATGAATGTGGTACTGAATTATCTAAGGTTTACAAGCTGACAAAGAGAAAATGCCTAAAGTAGAAGGTGGCAGCTGAAATCTCTAGTAGGAATAACAAACTATTGATAAGCCCAGACAGAGGAATTATATGAGAAATAGAGATCACTGTTAGCCAAAGGGAGATGTGAGAGATGCTAAAGTGAAGAATTATATTTTTTCTGAGGAGGGGGAACGCAGACAATCAAACACACGGAGACTGTCGACAGTAGAGGCTGGGAACAGAGACAAGTCTGGACATACAGACTGTTCCCACTGCTCTCAGCTTACACCAGTGAATCCGTAGGAAGAGAACATTTGAACCTTCTGCAAATCAGAAAACTCTACATCCACCTCTGAGTTTTAATGCTCATGCAGTAACCTTGCTCTAGTATCAGGCCTAAAACCCACAAACCAAAAAAAAAGCAGTAGCAGCCATCTCAAGGCATTTTTCATTGTGAAGTTATTTTAATTGGTAGCTGGTGCCAGTCAGAGCTGTATTAACTTCTTACACATTTCTAAACTAAGTCTTAAGGAGAATTTAAGGTAACTAGGAGGCATGCACCAAGGAAATATACCATATTTGGCAACTAAATTTATTTGTCTCAAGTGATCATAGGGGTTACTTAGGGGCTTGTCTATCCTCTAGGCAGCAAAACAGGTCAATATTTGACCCTTACTGCTCACTGTAGGCAAGCATCACTGACAGAGAGAGATGATGAATGCCAAAAATTGCTGTGAAAGTCAGAAGGAGTCCCTGTGGTAAGAGAGAGAGAATCTAATTCGACAAAGTAGTAACATCTTACGAGCTCACAAAAATTTGTGATACTGTTCAACTGCCAAATTAAAGAATGGATGGTCTCACCAGCTGAAAATTGAATGAATACAGAAGGTTTCATTTTTGATCAGTGAACTCCAAAGTGGACTAAAGCCTGCTGATGAGGGAGCACCAATATCACAGAATCACAGAATATATTTGGTTGAAAGGGACCTTCAAGATCATCCAGTCCAGCCTTCTACCCATACTAGCTTCCATTCCTAATGCTGCTACCATCAGCCACAGATGGTCAGGTCCAGCACAGGGAAAACAAGGGATCCTTGGCTTCATCAGGAACAGAAATACTTGGTGTTTTGTTTTCTGAAAACCCACAGTATAATGGCATATCCAACCTAACAGATTATTATCTCAAGTTTAAGATATATGTAATTTGTCTCCTTGGAGCACTGCATAATATTAGCTTTAGGTTTCAGAGTGTTGAGTATTAAATTACTCATCACAAACAAAAGGACTACTGCAGGATAGGTGTTGATACTAATGCCTGATAGCTGTTCATAATGTTTTGATTGGCAGTAGGTAGTCTGACTACTACAGGAAGAAATTGGCCAGAACATCTTCTTGAGGCATAATAGTCAAAAAGCAAAAAGTTGCACAAAAGAAAAATTTACAGAGAAATGTGGAGCCCTGTCTACCAATTCCCTATGAAATGCAAAAAAACCTTTTCCTTACCAGTGGATTTACCTCCCATGCAATGCAAAGAGAAATATGAGACCCCAAAGGTAGACATGGATTCTTGCTTTAAGAAGTTTTTGGCCTGTTGTCATCAGAAGGTAAAAGATAATTTATACTGGTGTATGACTTCTCATTAAAGTGTGAAACAACCCATGGATTAAGGCCAGAGTAGAAGAGTCAGGAATTGTAATAATACTCAAGGAAACTTATCTAATTCTAAACTGAAGGAAAAAAAATACCATTATGTGCTTATTCTCATCATGAAGGCACCGACATGACATGGCTAGTGGGACAAGGAATCAAGACAACCAACATGTCGTGGAAACTATTTTGCATCAGACAACAAGGTTCCCATCAGAGGATAAGGTGAAAAAAGCCATTCTATCCTCATTCAGTTCTTGGTCTGAAGCTCCCTTTCCCTTAAAAGCTGGACCAAAAGTAGAGCTGGATGTTCTGTTCTCTTTGAGAATCAGTGGTTATAGAAGAAAACATATGAGACACTTTGTTGTGTAGGGAGCCAAGAGAATTAAAGAAATATGCATAACATTGCTGTTTCCTACTGTCAACAAGGGGAGAAATTCTGTGAGAGACGGTTGATGCCAAACATTTTTCAACACTTGGTATGTCAGCAAGGTTCTGGCAGGTGTCCTTAGGAAAACAGAACATTTGCCTGAGCATGTTCAATACCCCCTTGGGAAACAGTGTTTTCTCAGACTGTGTGAAGCACCCACTGCATTTTCACTAGAAAATACACCATTTTTTAATAGTAGATAAACTCCTGAGATTTACCCATTAGAGGTAAAAAACAAAACCAAACAAACAAACCAAAAGTAAACAGGAGAGAACACAGCTTTGATTCTCTGAGAAGCTTTACAGAAAACCAGCACTTCAGCACTAAACTGAAGCAAAACATAAACTCTGTGAAAGGGAAATTAGCTACTGCAGCTAATCAGTGTACAGCACAGTGTATTGCAGAGTACAGCATGGGCTGTCATGTCTCCTCCAACAGCAGAGAAAGGGTCACAATGATTGGACTGTGAAGGGAACACCTACATGGTGTGTATAACTGGCACCTTAGGAATAAAAGCATGCAAAGAGGAGCAAGGGACATAGGTTACAAATCATAGTGAAGAGGAAACCAAAAGGGTTAAATGAATCAGTATTCCACAGTAAAGATTTCTGAGGATGAGCTCAAAGTAAGTGCTCTACAAATGCCTTCAGGAAGGTCTGGGCACAGATCTCCTGCACCATCATAACTAACATTGGGGTTTACGCATCCCACTTGCTAGCAAGTGGAGTGTTAATACACTCAAGAAGAGCAGGAGGAGCATCAGACTTAGAATGTGGGTGTTAAAAAGCTTCATGTTTTTATTTATGGGAGGCCGAGGTTAGCCTAAATTACCATAAGCCACTTTTTGCCACTGCCAGAAGGGACCTGTCAACTTTCCCACCTCCGCCCATAAAAGCAGAGATTATTTTTCAAACTACAAGTGTATCATTTTCAAATTAAATATAAATGAGGAGATGTTTGATTGTTCAGCCATAATCTTGATGACATCTGACAAAAAGGCAGGAGGGGAAACTCCACATTAGAATATGTGCTTGACAATTTGAATTTTTACACAGCAAACTCCTGAATGTTTTGGGTTTAGTCGAAAACCAGTTAATTAATTTTGGTTAATTACATTAACTAAAACCAGAAACACAGTCACAGACCTTATTATCAATTTAAGAAAGATATCTGCCAAAATTTAGTGATGGTGAGTAAAAGGAATCTGCTGTAAAGTTCAGATTTAGACATGCAACTGCTTGTACCAGCTGTCCCAAAACTAGCAAGCATCTAACAAAAGCAAATGTCCTTGAAAAAATAAAATAGTGGAATCACACTCTGATTGTATTTTGGACTGTTTGTTAGGCACCAGAATAAATCCAAGAGAAGCCAAGGCTATCTTCTGGCTGCACAAGAATAGAGTAGAATAGAATGGAATGGAATGGAATGGAATGGAATGGAATGGAATGGAATGGAATGGAATAGAATAGAATAGAATAGAATAGAATAGAATAGAATAGAATAGAATAGAATAGACCAGACCAGACCAGACCAGACCAGATTGGAAGAGACCTTTGATATCATTGTGTCCAACCTATCATCCAACACCACCTAATCAACTAAACCATGCAACCAAGCACCCTATCAAGTCTCCTCCTGAACAGCTCCAATGATGGTGACTCCACCACCTGCCCGGGCAGCCCATTCCAATGGGCAATCACTCTCTCTGTATAGAACTTCCTCCTGACCTCCAGCCTAAACCTCCCCTGGTGCAGCCTGAGACTGTGTCCTCTTGTTCTGGCGCTGGTTGTCTGGGAGAAGAGACCAACCTCTGCCTGTACACAACCTCCCTTCAGGTAGTTGTAGAGAGCAAGAAGGTCACCCCTGAGTCTCCTCCTCTCCAGGCTAAGCAACCCCAGCTCCCTCCGTCTCTCCTCATAGGGCTTGTGTTCCAAACCCCTTACTAACTTTGTTGCCTTTCTCTGGACATGCTTCAGTAAATCAACATCCTTCCTAAACTGAAAGGCTCAGAACTGGACACAGTACTCGAGGTGTGGCCTAACCAGTGCAGTGTACAGGGACAGAATGACCTCCCTGTTCCTGCTGGCCATACTGTTCCTGATGCAGGCCAGGATGCCATTGGCCCTCCTGGCCGCCTGGGCACACTGCAGGCTCATGTTCAGCCTACCATCAACCAGCACCCCCAGATGCCTCTCTGCCTGGCTGCTCTCCAGCCACTCTGACCCCAGCCTGTAGCACTGCATGGGGTTGTTGTGGCCAATGTGCAGAAACTGGCACTTGGATATGTTAAATCTCATGCCATTGGATTCTGCCCACCTGTCCAGCCTGTTGAGGTCCCTCTGCAAAGCCTCTCTACCCTCCAGCAGATCAACACCTGCCCCAGCTTGGTGTCATCAGCAAATATACTGATGATGGACTCAATGCCCTCATCCAGATCATCAAGAAGTTAGCAGAAACTGTAAAACAAAAGTGTGGCACAGTTAGAAGGCAATAGCAGAGTACATGTTTGACTGTGGATACAAAAGGAGAAAATTTAAACAAAACAGTCAAGTCCATAATCCTGAGAGCTCTTAATGAGGATGATAGTGCAATTATTTATTCCCAAACACATTATGTTGAGACCTGAGGTCAAAACAGGTCTCTTAGTGTCAATGGAATGCAGAGATATTTTGAATTCCCCATTTTGTCCAAAAACTAGAAAGAGCTGTGTAATCCCAAGGTTTCTGATTCCTTAAACATAGAAAATTTGAGACAAGAGAACTTTCTACTGGCCAGTAACATAAGAAATACTGCTTGCAAGGGTTACACAGAGACGCACATTACAAGCTAATTAATAGATTAATCCAAAGTGCTCTGGATTCTTACCTTTATTGATAATTTCTGATGGCCTTTTGCTTAATAGGGAAAGAAAGACAAGAGAATTATATCTCCAGAAAGGTACAGCAGGAGCTAGTTGAAGCTGGTTGTTACATTCTTCACTGATTCACATTAGTGTGATGTGGACCAAGCTAAAACTCAGATACTGAGTGGAGCAGATCTCTGCCAGATTGTTTGGCTCAGCCACTGCACAGAAAAAGTACATGCTTCTCCTACAGCAAACCTAAGCAATATTACTGTTTCCCCTTTCTTTAACATTGTCTGGGGATGCTTCCTGAGCTTAGGAACGTTGCCCCTTTGGAGAACTTCTTTCAGAACACACACCTTTTTTTTTTTTTCCCCATCAGATACAGCACCTTCTCCCTGTTACATTTCTTTTATGGAGACACTCAGCTCTTCCAAGTCTTCCTGTTATAGCTTTCTCAACAGAAAACTTCTCATGGACTCTGTAGGGATCTTGCATTCATTTTCTTCAACACACCCATTTAGATGCATCGCTGGCTGCTTTACTATAATATTCCATTAATTTTTTTAAACATTAGTCAAAATTTTTGATGATCCTATTTGTCTCTTGACAATATCAGTTTGGGCTTTACTATTGCCTTCCTTCAGTATTCCTAAGGTTGATTTCAGTATTCCTAAGGTTGGAAGAGACCTCAAAGATCATCTCCTTTTACATGTTAACTAAGGTTACTTTCTTCACACTCTGCAATTCAGTGATTGTCAGCCAATATCCTAAGTAAAGCCCTGAAACTTAGTCCCAATTTAGTCTGTACACTATGTCCTTGAAGTTAATGACAATGCTGCTGCCAGCTGCTGCCCTGAACATTATGCTCTGATATTGAAGCAAAGCACATGGGTGCAGTGAGTGTGCAACCTAGCTCTCCTGTATTATGAACAAGTGCTCCAGCCCCTGGGCTGTCAGGCAAAGGAAAAGGGGCACTGTACATCCTCTCACAAGAATCTGCCGTGCCTCACTGAGCACCCACTTTCAGGAGACAGTTTGGTGTCATGAGTCACATCAGGTTTTCTCTCTGACTCTGCTGGCTCAACTAGGAATCTGTGGCTGGTTACTGTCTGGAGCCTTCCTTTGGCCACAGGGCCAGGATTTCCTTTAAAGGGTGATGGTTTTCTTTTTTTACCATCTCCCTGGGATAAACATTTTCTACAGTTAGAAAATGCTTTTCAGGAAAAAAAAATAATGGAAAATAAAGTTTTAGGTAACATCTAAATATTTTTCATAATGTCAGTTGTGATTAACATTGCTGTGGGAAAATTCATTGCCCTGGAGATTTCACCACTCCCAGTTTCAGAAATTTGTACTGAGGACAAATCTGTACACTGTTCCTGCTTTCACAGATAATCTAATAATGATATATACTATCCATGTATTCTCTGGTTGAAAACAGAGAATGAAATCTGAAACACAATAGAATTATGAAATTAAATATTGTTGAAATTCAGTCATCTTCAAAATGGTTGTTTGTGTGGCATATCAGGAACATTTGAGTCCACCCTGAATTGAAACAATAACAAATTCTCAGATGTCAGCGTTTCTTATGAAAATTATATTCCATATCTCTGTCTGTCTTGTCCAACAGGATTTTCTCAGCACTATTCCCAAGGGTTTTACTCCTTAAAAGATAGCTTGAATACCTCCATGAAAACCTACTTTTCTCTCTTCATTACATTTCTTTTAATGTTTTGATGTACACCAATTGACTTAATAATTAGCATTATTGTGTTACATACAATGAAATAACCAGTAGTGCCTTATTGGAGAATCCAATTAACTATATATTCCTTTTGTCTTATATTAAAGCATCATTAAAAAGTTACAAAGTCATCTAGTCCATCTAGTTCTACTCTAAGCTGGGCTAGCTTCAAAGCTAGATGGCATTGATTAGGGCATTGCCCAGCAGAGTTTTGAACATCTCTAATCATGTGGTCCCATTCAGAGGGTGGTGCTCAATGGCCTGAAGTCCAGATGGAGAGCAGTGGCAAGTGGTGTCCCTCCAGGGGACCTGGGAGGAACTGGGACCTGTGCTGTTTAATATTTTTATCAATGACATTGGCAGTGGGATCAAGTGCACCATCAGCAAGTTTGCAGATGACACCAAGCTGAGTAGTGTTGCTGACATGCCAGAGGGACCAGATGTCATCCAGAAGGACTTGGACAAGCTGGAGAGGTAGGCCCAGGTGAACCTCATGAAGTTCAGCAAGACAAAATGAAGGACTCTGCACCTGGGCCATAACAATCCTCACTATCAATACAGACTGGGGGATGAAAACAGCCCTGCAGAAAAGGACTTGGGGGTGTTGATGGATGAGAAGCTGGACATGAGCAGGTAGTGTGCACTTGCAGCCCAGAAGACAAATCACATCCTGGGCTGCATCAAAAGGTGCATTGCCAGCAGATCCAAAGAGGTGATTCTGCCACTTTACTCTGTTCTGGTGAGTTCTCACCTGGAGTATTGTGTACAGGTCTGGAGCCTTCAATATAGGAAGGACATGGGCCTGATGGAGCAGGTCCAGAGGAGAGCCATGAAGATGATCAGGGGGTTGGAGCACCTCTGTTATGAGGACAGGCTGAGGGTTGTTCATCCTGGAGAAGAGGAGGCTTTATGGAGACTAACAGCAGCCTTCCAGTACCTGAAGGAGGCCTACAAAAAGGATAGAGGGAGACTCTTTGCAAAGGTCTGCAGTGATAGGATGAGAGGCAATAGCTTCAAACTAGAGGAGAGCAGATTTAGATTGGAAGTTAGGAACAGGTTCTTTACTGTGAGGGTGGTGGAACACTGGAACAGGTTGCCTGGGGAGGTGGTTGGGGCCCCATCCAAGGAGATATTCAAAGTGAAGATTGACAGGGCTCTGGGCCACCTGATCTAGTTGAGGATGCCCCTGCTTACTACAGAGGGGATTGGACTAGATGACTTATGGAGGTCCCTTCCATCCAGACCATTCTATCATTCTACAATTCTACGAGCTAAGCCTCTATGATATAAAAAATTGTCAGAGGCTTGGAATCAGGATTAGTATCTTCTGTTTACTGCTCCAGACCAACCCTGGTCCCTTAAATCACTTTGATGTGCGAAGTATACAAGAATGAGTAGCTTTTCTGCAAAATAAAAGTACTTCCTTTATGTACTTGCACATGGTTGGCATGCAGAATGGCTGCCATCAATGTATGGAAGGTACAGACATACAAAAATGTACGGCCACTGCGGTGGTTAACACAAAAAGAGGGAAGAAATTCAAAACTGCCCTCATCAATACAACATATCTTTTTTCTTTTTCACTCTCTTTATCCCCTAACTTTGAATCCCTTAGGATATCCACCTTTTCCTGTGCCTACTTTTCAGATCGCAAGGATATTCAATGAGGCCTCATACCCAGCTTTCTGCATTCTGCAGGGTCCACAGAATCACTATGGCTGGAAAAGTCATTTAAGAACATCAAGTCCAACCATTATCTAACTCTACCAGGACATCCTTGAGCACCATACATAGACAGCTTTTAAATACATCCAGGGATGGTGATTCAACCACTTCCCTGGGCAGCCTGTTCCAGCTTTAACAACCATTTCAGCATAAAAGTTTTTTCTAAAGTCTAACCTAAATCTCTCCTGGTGTAACTTGATGACATTTCCTCTTATCCTATCAGCTGTGACTTGTGAGAAGAGACCCACAGCCACCTCTCTACAACCTCCTTTCAGGTTGTTTAGAATAAACCTTTAGAATAAACCTTTATTTAGAATAAACCAAACCAGGTTGGAAGAGACCTTCAAGATCATCGCATCCAACCCATCAACCAATCCAACCCACCCAAACAGCTAACCCATGGCACCAAGCACCCTATCAAGTCTCCTCCTGAACACCTCCAATGACGGCGACTCCACCACCTCCCTGGGCAGCCCATTCCAATGGGCAATCACTCTCTCTGTATAGAACTTCTTCCTAACATCCAACCTGAACCTCCCTTGGCGCAGCCTGAGACTGTGTCCTCTTGTTCTGGTACTGGGTGCCTGGGAGAAGAGACCAATCTCTGCCTGTCTACAACCTCCCTTCAGGTAGTTGTAGAGAGTGATAAGGTCACCCCTGAGTCTCCTCCTCTCCAGGCTGAGCAACCCCAGCTCCCTCAGTCTTTCCTCATAGGGCTTGTGTTCCAAACCCCTCACCAACTTTGTTGCTCTTCTCTGGACTCGTTCCAGCAAGTCAACATCCTTCCTAAACTGAGGGGCCCAGAACTGGACACAGGTCTCAAGGTGTGGCCTAACCAGTGCAGTGTACAGGGGCAGAATGACCTCCCTGCTCCTGCTGGCCACACTGCTCCTGATGCAGGCCAGGATGCCATTGGCCCTCTTGGCTGCCTGGGCACACTGCAGGCTCATGTTCAGCCTGCCATCAACCAGTACCCCCAGGTCCCTCTCTGCCTGGCTGCTCTCCAGCCACTCTGACCCCAGCCTGTAGCACTGCATGGGGTTGTTGTGGCCAATGTGCAGAACCCGGCACTTGGATGTGTTAAATCTCATGCCGTTGGACTCTGCCCATCTGTCCAGCCTGTCGAGGTCTCTCTGCACAGCCACTCTACCCTCCAGCAGATCAACTCCTGCCCCCAGCTTGGTGTCGTCAGCAAATTTACTGATGATGGACTCAATCTCCTCATCCAGATCATCAATAAAGATGTTAAAGAGCACAGGGCCCAGCACTGATCCTTGGGGCACACCACTACTGACTGGCCACCAGCTGGATGTGACACCATTCACCACCACTCTCTGGGCTCGGCCCTCCAACCAGTTCCTAACCCAGCTCAGAGTGCTGCTGTCCAAGCCATGGGCTGACAGCTTGGCCAGGAGTTTGCTATGGGGGATGGTGTCAAAGGCCTTGCTGAGGTCCAGGTAGACTACATCCACAGGCCTCCCCACATCCACCAGGCGGGTCACCTGATCATAGAAGGAGATCAGGTTGGTCAGGCAGGACCTGCCCTTCCTAAATCCATGCTGGCTAGGCCTGATCCCTTGGCCATCCTGTAAGTGCTGTGTGATTGCACTCAGGATGACCTGTTCCATGATCTTGCCTGGCACTGAGGTCAGGCTGACAGGCCTATAATTCCCTGGCTCATCCAACCGGCCCTTCTTATGGATGGGCACAACATTGGCCAGCTTCCAGTCCTCTGGGACCTCGCCAGTGAGCCAGGACTGCTGGAAAATTATGGAGAGTGGCTTGGCCAGCTCATCTGCCAGCTCTCTCAGCACCCTAGGATGAATCCCATCTGGTCCCATGGACTTGTGGGGATCCAAGCTGCTAACGAGAGTTCCAACCACCTCCTCATGGAACATAGGGAAACTGTGCAGCTCCCTGGCTCCTTCTGCCAGCTCTGCAGGCCAGCTGTCAGGAAGACGTTCTGTCCTTCTAGTAAAAATTGTAGAGAGCAATAAGGTCTCCCCTCATTCTCCTTTTCTTCAGACTAAACAATCCCAACTCCCTCAGCCACTCCTCATAAGACTTATTCTCAAGAGCCTTCACTGGCTTTGTTGCCCTTCTTTGGACCAAATCCAGCACTTCAATGACTCTTATACTGCAGCACCCAAAACTGAGCCCAGTACTCAGGGTGCACCCTCACTAGTGCTGAGTACAGGGGGACAATCACTTCTCTAGTCCTGATGACCACACTATTCCTGAGGCAGACTAAGTGATGTTGGCTTTCATGAGCCATCACACTGCTGGCTCATGTTCAGAAGGCTGTTGATCAACATCCCCATGTCCCTTTCTGCCTGGCAGCTTTCCAGTCACTCAGCTAAAAACCTGTAGTGTTGCATGGAATTGTTTTCATCCTTCCCCAGAGTAATAACCCACAGGTTGATAAAAAATAAATACTAATTAATATAACTGAAGAATTAGTCTCAATATTTCAATATCCTAAGAGCTGTTCTCAGTATCTCCATAAACACTATAATTAGCTACATGCCATTTTTTACTTAGAAGTTTTTAAGTTAAATGAGAAAAATGAAGTGATGACCTCTATTACTACATTTTCCTTGCATTTCCAGATGTATTCTGTTATAAAATTCTAAACGAGGTGCAGGCATGCATTAATCTGTTATGCCACTGTTATGTTGCCAAACAGGTAGCATGAATTCCCTTCAGCAAGCTATAAAAAGTGCAGAAGTCAATGAAGCAGGGTTTATGGTTAAAGAAAGAGATTACAGAATGAGACTTAAGCACATGCTTAACTGCTTTGCTGAGCTAAGGTGTATATGGGGATACCGAGAACTTCAATGTTTGCAAAACCCTTCATGATAGCAAACCACTGTTAACCCTAAAATGGTTATATCAAATGACGTCATGATGCCAGCAGCTTATTAACAGAGCTTTTCTCTTCAATGGAAGTGGGACTACTTTCTTACTGTAGCATATTTCCTTTCTTGTATAGGTGTTGGTTTCTATCATTTTGTTGCATAGATAATTTAGACAGATATGAATTTTTATCATGACAGTTTTGTTCTGTAAGACAGTACTGTAGTTTTATTCTTAAAGAAGAGATAATGAACTTCAAGTAATATGGGGAAAATATGTAGAATTGAAATTATTTTCATCTTGAGGACAAGAGATGAAATATTAAAATGAACATATTTCATTAGTAATTAGTCTCTGGAGATGGCATGGGTCATTATTCTTTAGATCTGATTTTAGAAGAGACTACAGGTGGAGTACAGAAGCAGTTTTTCATACCATGACTCGTTACAGTTATCCTAAGTAAGCAAGTTAAAGTTGGGGAAAGTGGTATAATTACATGCATGATTTTGCAGCTCTGTGTTACTGGTTCACATCCAGGACAAATAACTAATACCAGGAATTCATTCTCAGGAATTATAACTTATTTTGGTACTATTCAAGACATTTAATTAAAAAAGTGAGAGTGTAGTGTGATGAGAAAGTCCCCAATAGTTATTATGTTTTACTCTTTAGTATGATTGTTTCTAATATACATATTGGCAGACCATTTCTTGCATCAAGATTCCACACACATAAGCTTGCTGATCCTCTCTAATCCTTGAACTGTCTCTTCAAGCTGATCTAGTCCTCGTGGTGCTGCCTATGGATCTGCAAGATATCACATCCCAGTAGTGATTCACAGCTGGCCTCCAGCCTGTCATGCCCACAGTCATTCCCTTCCCAAAGATCACAGATTTAGGCTGGAAGCCTTCACCTCCCCAGTCAGTGACTTCCAAACACCTGCAACAAGAGTTTGGGGAAATGGCTCCATTTGCCCTACCTGTAACAAAGATCTAGTCATAAAATACCACCTTTTAAAACAATTCAACACAAAACAAAATAATTTCATTATTGCAGAACTGCTATTGATTTGCCAGCACAGTCTATGTTGTCTGAATATTTAACTACTAAATCAAAGCTACTGGCATCCCTTGCTTGAGACATATGAGACAGATTGCTTCCCCAGGGTATCTCCTCCATTTATTTCAAATCTCCTGTTGATTCCACCTTGTAATATGTATAAAATCTACAGCATATATATGCACACACTCCTTTTCTGGAAGGGCACTAACTTGATCAAAGCACCATTTCATCTTTCTACTTTTCTATCCGGTCATCCATTCTTCCAAAGCTGAGGCAGGGTCACTTACAGCAGTTTGCTCAGGACCCTATTCAGTCAGGTTTTGAATATGCCCAAAGTTGGAAAATAAATCTCTTTAAGAAACCTCTTGCACTCTCACAGGGCAAAAGATTTTTTTTTCTTAAGTTTAAACAATATTTCTTTAATTTGTTTGCACCAATTTCCCCTTGTCCTCTCACTGAGCACCACTGAGCAGAGCCGGGCTCCTCTTTGTACCCTCCCTTCAGGTATTTATGTACATTCATAAGAACCCCCTGAGCCTTTTCTTCAGGCTAAACAGATTGAACTCTCAGCCTTTCCTCATAGGAGAGATGCTTCACACCCTTAAAAATCCTTGTGGCTGTTTGTTGGAGTCTCTCCAGTGTGTCTATATCTCTCTTGTACTGATGAACCCAGAAATGGATTCAGAACACCAGATGTGGGCTCTCCAGTAATGAACAGATGGGAGATCACCTCTTTCAACCTGCTGGTGATGTTCTCCTGCTAGGATGCTGCATAAGACACTGAAAGTCTTCTTTGGCACAAGGGCACATTATTAGCTGGTGATGAACTTAATGTCCACTAATGTCCCCAGGTCCTCTTCTGCACTGCTACTTTCCAGATGGCCAACCTTCCAGGCTGTCCCTGGTGCATGGGACTGTTCTTTCACAGATGCAGAACCTTACACCTCCTCTTGGTGAAATTCATGAGGTTCCCATCAGCCCATTTCTCCAGCTTGTCAAGGTTCCTCTGAATGGCAGATATTAGTCATCCTACAATACAGACATCTTTAGGTGGCTCGACTTGAGCAGAGCAGCTTGAACTAGATGACCTGCAGAGGTCCCTTCTAATCTCAACTGTGTAGCCACTCTGTGAAATGTGAGTCTTTTTCCAGCTATCTGAAGAAGGCTTCTCATCTACTTCTTCCTGTTCAGGTGATCAGTAGCAGACACCCACCACAATGAAAGTCACCTTGGTCTGCCATCTAATCCTAGTGGATAAACTCCCAGCTGGCTCACCACCCATGCCTAGGCAAAGCTCTGTGCATTCCACCTTGGCTCTCCAATAATGTGCAACTCCCTCTCCTTACCATCTTGGCCTGTCCTTTCAAAAGAGCCCACATTCACTCATTGTAGCACTCCAGTCATGTGAACTATCCCATCATGTGTCCCTGTGACTCCACTGAGGTTGTAGCCCTGAAACTGTACAGACCGCTGAGCAAGCACTTGATAGGCACCCCCGCCATACTGATTTCCCACACAGATTATGACAGCTTGTTTTCATCATCCCTGATGCTGCCCAGGCTGCTTATCTCTGGCAGCTCCTTCACCTGGTAACACAGACCACCTGGGGCCAGGGAGGGAGTCCACCTCCTGCTGCCCTAGCCTCCGTAAGGGGTCCCAGGCACCCTGGCAGTCCCAGCCTCAGACAGCTGCATCCACTTTTGGAAGATCAGCCTGTGTTGATGCCTCTGATGTACTGAGGTAGCTGCTCCAGCAGGTGCTGGGGACCGTGCCCTGGGGGGCCACTACTGCAGAACACAAGTTATGGTCTCATTTTCCATGCCCTTCTGCACAAGTGGCTGACCAAAATTCTGTGCTTGGCAGCTTCTTCTGTTGACTGCCCTCTTAGGTAGGGAGGATGAAGGTTTCTTGACGAAGCTGAGGCTGTCTGGAGCTTTCCATAGGACCAGTGTGGATGGCACAGCAGAAACAATCCTTGTGCTGGAGAGTTTAAAGCAAAGTAGCCCCACTAAGCCACACAATGAGACCTGTGAACTTGCAGCCAGCTGGAAGGAAGTTCATTAAAGCAAAAAAAAAGAAAAAAAAATTAAGAAACAGGGAGAGAAGAAATTATAAGCAGTAGGCCAAGGAGCAGCAGTTTGGAGCTGTGGTTAGGAAAGAGATGACTACTATGCTTCAATGACACAGCAAGGCAGTTTCAAGCCACAATGTTGGTAGAGAACAAAGCTCCTGTACATATAAACAAGCGCTGATATTAGTGAATGAAGAAATGGATTGTTATTAAAAAAAAAATAATAAAAAACCCTGAAACAAATTCCTAACAACATCATTTTCACTAGGAATATGTCAAGAACTGCCCTGTGTCTCTCAGGGCCTTAATGACAATTCAAAGACAGGCATAAAAACAACAAGAAAAGAGGAGTTGTAAATGGCAGATCTGAAAGATGCTTTCAGCATCCGACAGAGTAGGTTTTTTCCCACAAACCACTTGCCAACATCCTGACACACAAACACCTCTATATTTATACAGTATGTGATTTCTATCTTGCCAACTGCAACATACATCTCTTTAGGGATGGCTTCTATCCATACTGGCACCAGCAAAGAGCTCACAGTATTTCTGCTCTTCAGAGATTAAAAAGAAAATAACTATGTGATGTGTCAAAGAGAAGTAACAGAAGCTGAATATATGTCAACAGAAGCCTTTTAGCACCAAAGTACAGACAAGGTACCTGATATGCAGATTGTTTTGAAATTCATCACTTTTGAAGATAAAGCATGCAATTAGAAGGTTTTTCTTCTCTTTATAGGATGATTTATACCACTACTTTCCTTAATAAAACCTTGTGTAAACACTTTTTCTTCTTAAGCAGTTTTACAACTAAAACCCTGTACAGCAGCTAATACACACCTATCATTCTTCTCCTTCCTTCATCAAGTTAGTGTTCCAACTGCTGTGGGCACATTCCCTGCAACAATGCAGAGACAGAGGTAGTCTGTGCCCAGCGTGGTGTCATTGCAATCACAGGAGGACAGAGCCTCACACATGTGCAAAGAGAAATTCTCCCTATTTCACAGGGAATTAGAGATGGTCAGGATTTTTCTTGCTTTTGGTGGAAAATGCCAACTTATCAAAATCAAACTTATTTTTAGGAAGTGTCTTCAAGAGTCTCCTGATTTGGGCCAGATGTTTGAAAATTCTGGAAGAAATTAACTTGATTAGATTAAATCTCACCATCTCTTTGTGGACTGTATTCAAAAGGAAAACACATAAAGCAAGTTGAGTTACCCAGTAATGCATACTCCAATGTGTTTGACTCCAGTGCTATTTAGAGTAACATGCCCCACATTATTTAAATGCAAAGCTTCCTTTTGAAGCTGGGCCACTTTCCAGCAGGAATACAAGAGGCATGGGAGTGGGTGGCAGTACTAGCAAGAAGACTAACAGCTTTTGCTCTGAGTACTCTGGATATGCATTCTGCTTTCTAAAGATACTTGCTACAGATATGGTTTATTCTGCTAGTTTGCAAAATCTGTGGGCTAGTTTCACACCTTCCTTCTCCTGTATAGAAAACAACCGGCACAGAGAACATTGCAAGTTTTATGTAGAGAAACTCCAAATACTTCATCACTCTGTGGCTTCATGATTATGAGCCTTATGGGGGATGGATTGATTGGGGAGATCCCTGACTTTTTTTCCTATCAATGGTCATTTCTGTATTGTACATTACACATACATTGGATAAAATATACAACATGGGAAGGTGCAAGGACTAAAGTCATTGTTTTTCCTCACCAACGCCAAGTTCAGGTCCTGACCACTAACTAGAATAGTGATATGTACAGCTTTTTGCCCTTTCCACCCCAGTGAATCCTGAATTCTTTGCACAGCCTGGAAGCTCCTTGCCAACAAGGTGCTGACTCTTTTTTGTTCACCCTTTTTGCCCACCCTCCTGCATCCTACCTCAAGAGGAGTCCAAGGAAAGAAAGCAAGCATTTCCAGAGCTTCTAGCAACAGAGCAAGCAAACAAACAGAAATTACATATTTATAAGCAAGGGGGTCTAGTCAGAGCAGCAGCTATTGCTGCATGACCTTTGTTTTTTTTAAAGTGTGATACTTGAAGTGCGAGTGAGGTATCCAGGCTGGCCTGAACCAGTTATGAACATTGGCTTAGCAGAGCTTTTCACAATAGCAATTTTGGACTTTAAACCTGAACTTTACTTTATGTTCTGGAGTCTTTTCTGAAATGTGGCTTGTGAGCATCCAGACAGACAGTACTACACTCTATCTAGGATCTTCAGTTTTTCTGTCGAGGACACAGCTTGCTCTTTCAACACACATTAAGCAACACTCTAGCCTTGTGGAGCTCCATACAATTGTCATTATCCAGGAGAGCAATACTCAGCACTTTGTGTTTTCCAAGTGCCCTACAAATGCTTTACAATAATTAATCACATGTATAAACTGTGGGTTATCTGTACAATACTCAATGACTTCAGCAGCAGTGAAGGTCCTAGTCTCACACAAGGAGGGGTTTACTTCACAGACTCCTTTCCTTCTATCATTTGCTGTCTCTGCTCTCCTTACAGATGACTTCTGCCTCTCCTGTCTTTGGTATTTGAGGGTATGTGAAGATAAGGTTTTTCTGAGACTTCTTTCAAAGCACTGTCATTTTTAAGGGTTTCAGACTATATAAATAGGTACACAAATGAAAATATGACCTCTGAGAATATCTGTTATAATAGAAGTTGGAGAATAATTAATTTTTCATTGTGCAAGTAGTTCTGAGAAATCTGGAGAAAAGCTCATTTGACTCACAGCTGTTCTGTTTTCAGGCATTATTTACATTAAGAATATGATTAAAATACAGATTTGAAAATACCTTTTTAGAAATGCATTTCATTTTTTAATTGAAAAATATTTGTTAAAATAAAGCTATAATATTGCAAAGACTGTCAGTTGTCTTAAATCAGCTTTTCTGGTGAAGTGAAGTTGCAATTGGATTTTTGCCCAATTTTATTAATCATTCCTTACAAAACTAAATGAATGTACTTCATAATTGCATTTTTTAAAACAGAAAGATCTAAGCATAATTTCTGGCTGAATAGAGGACAGTATAGAGCAAGGACTGCATTTCAAGAAACCTTAGGTCTCTGTGGTGTTCTGCAATAGTGCCAGCAGTTTGCCCATACATCTGCTTTTGGTGTCTATCTATTGAATGAACACTGAAAGCACCTCAACTTTAGCTTGACATAGTGAGATGAGCATCCATCAGTCAAGGTTTATGTTAACCCATCAGTCTTCAAACTGCTAAAAGTGAGAAGCTGGCATGCTCACTTCAACCATCCTTGCTCCATATGTGATAACTCCTAGTAGAGGAAAGGGGAAGTGTTAGAAAGGATGTTACTGGTTTAAATGCCTCAGCAAGAATTCTTTGGCCAATGCTTTTGTCATTCAAATGACACTTCTGTATCTACTGCTGAGACACACATTAAAATATGTATATATATATATATATACATATATATATATAAAAAGGAAGTGAAACTAATTTCACTACTTAAGACAGTTGATGATGTAAACAAAAACCTAGAAATGCCCCTTTCAAAACTCAGCTTCCTGAAGCTTGTAAAGAAACAAAATGGAGCCAAACATTTGGAACAGAGTGACATAAATCAGAGACAGTAAGAAACTTCCCCAAGCACAGAAGGAATTTTTTTGTTGGGGTAAAGCTTGTTGAGCTGGTCCCTGATCCACAATTTCTTTGTGACACAGGTAGAGACAAAAAAGAATCTCAACCTTGCACTTTTCTAGGCCATCAGGAGACAAAGGAAATTCAACAAACATTACATGTCCATGTGTGTGCCATACTGGGCACTATTACGGTATCATTACATAATATAACCGATAAGGTACCTTTTCCAAGGCCTCCCTGAAGATCTTCTGCATAACTTAAATAGCCAAGCTCTCCATTACTTCTGTAGCACTTCTAGATTAATCTAACCTGCTGACAGTCAAGAGAAAATATCCTCTGTAGTCACTGTGTGTATATCAAAATTAACAAAATGGATTCTGCTCCACGTATTAGCTTTATACCTTTCTGTCAGTTAACAAAAACTTTTTATTTGAACTAAATATTTTCTGCACCTGTGTTCCATAAAGATTGTATTCGATGGATTTGGATCTGAATGGAAAAGAAAAGATGGTTATATGTTCTAGGCTATTATTAGAATAAACCTTTATTAGAATAAACCAAGCCAGGTTGGAAGAGACCTTCAAGATCATTGAGTCCAACCTTCAAGGATATAAACTTATGTGCAATATAAATTAGAAATCTGTCATACACCTTTGTCCAACTAATACTGTTGCTGGAACCTGAAGACGTAAGAAGCTCAGTTTTTCTCATCTGCTCAATTGCAGGTGAGAAAAATAAAAATCAAGAGCAAACAAACTAAAGGAAGAATGCCTTGGGAAGAATAGACTAGACTAGACTAGACTAGACTAGACTAGACTAGACTAGACTAGACTAGAATAGAATAGAATAGAATAGAATAGAATAGAATAGAATAGAATAGAATAGACCAGGTTGGAAGAGACCTTCAAGATCATTGAGTCCAACCTATCATCCAACACCACCTAATCAACTAAACCATGCAACCAAGCACCCCATCCAGTCTCCTCCTGAACACCTCCAATGACAGCGACTCCACCACCTCCCTGGGCAGCCCATTCCAATGGGCAATCACTCTCTCTCTGTAGAATTTCTTCCCAACCTCAACCTAAACCTCCCCTGGCACAGCTTGAGATTGTGTCCTCTTTTTCTGGTGTTGGTTGCCTGAGAGAAGAGACCAGCCGCCCCCACCTGGTTACAGCCTCCCTTCAGGTAGCTGTAGAGAGCAAGAAGGTCTCCCCTGAGTCTCCTCTTCTCTAGGCCAAGCAACCCCAGCTCCCTCAGTCTCTCCTCAGAGGGCTTGTGTTCCGAGCCCCTCACCAACTTTGTTGCCCTTCTCTGGACTCGTTCCAGCAAGTCAACCTCCTTCCTAAACTGAGGGGCCCAGAACTGGACACAGTACTCGAGGTGTGGCCTAACCAGCGCAGTGTACAGGGGCAGAATGACCTCCCTGCTCCTGCTGGCCACACTGTTCTTGATGCAGGCCAGGACGCCATTGGCCCTCTTGGCTGCCTGGGCACACTGCAGGCTCACGTTCAGTCTACCATCGACCAGTACCCTTTGGTCCCTCTCTGCTTGGTGATTCTCCAGCCACTCTGACCCCAGCCTGTAATCATATGAATTACCAAAAAAATATATATTAAATAATAGATAAAAATCAGCTGATTATGACTGAAAAGTTACACTCCCAATTTCAAAAAAGTAATGCACGGTCAGATAAGTATTGTGTCCAGTAGTCCAGGTTTGGGAGTGTAGCATCACATATGTTTGCACAGCATGGAAGTAATATAATTTGAGCACTTTTTCAATGGTCACAAGAATGTGGTGAGGACTGAGGTACAGTTTGGCAGTGCTGGAAATAAAATTGGGGAAATATTCATATTTCCAGTGGCCTTTTCCAGATGAGGTGGGTTGATACAATGCTCAATGAGTTAGCTTCTTCCAGTGCTGTGGTTCAGAGCACCTCACACACGAGTCCCATGCCATTCTGTGTACAATGTGGCTGACCAATTCAGATCTCCTGTAAGTTGCAGAACAAGGACATCATCTTCTTACTTCTTCATTTCTGGCATGGTTAATTTAGAAGAATTTCACATTCAAGTTGTGCTGCATTCACACCCCCACCTGTAATCAGAAGTCTGAATGTTGAGAAAAAAAAAAAAATCAGGTAACAAAACTACTTCATGGCTACCAAACACATAAAGCACAAGAGTGATTCCAACTTCTCACTAAAAAAAAAAATCAAATGTTATTAATTACTACCTGGAGTAAGATTCCACAGCATATTATATTCTAAAGTAGTCACTACTTTGTTACTGATCCGGGTTGATGAAACAGCACTCCAGCCTTGATTCCCTGGGCTTAGGTAACCGAGCAGTGAGTGGAAACCTGCGAGTCCTCTATTCAGTTTGGTAAACACGGTCTTGTCTGTCACCTCTCATTGTTCCTCTTCAAAGTACAGTCACCACCTTATCTGGCAACAGCTTTCTTGAAGAGTGCTGCTCATGTGAAATAATCTTTCACCACCGAGGCCAGCATTTCCCTAACACAAGAAGAAACATTTATCTTGCTGTTAATGGTTAATTAATTTTGAAAATGTATATTACAACACAATAAAAAAAAAAAAAAAAGGGGGGGGGGAGGGAGGGAAGCCAGGCTGGACAATGGAGCAAAATGTCCCTTCCTCAAATTGACTCCTATTTAGTTCTTCCAATGTCATCCAAAACACAGATAACTTTTCTTTCATGAATTGTTCTCCTGAATGATTTATACATGTTGTGTTATCTGAGGCCCTTTCCAGATCCCCTGTGGTTTCAGCCAGCCATCAGCTGCATAATTGTTAATTTTAACACTATAAAAGGTTCTGATGCCGAGGAGATAAAGCATCGGAGGAAGAATTAATTGAAATGTATCTTCCAATCACACTGGTTCCCTACTTCCAGTTCCACAAAAATTATACATTGGATTTGAGGTTAAAATAAATTTACATTTGTGCTATCCATAAGGCTTTCAGACTAGTAGAAAATAGATAAGTTAATTGTTTCTAAAACCCATAAAGGGTTTACCCTGAGAATAATTCAGGGCAGTCTCCTGTTCATAGCCCACAGCACCGTGAGCAGCCAGATAGAGGATTCTTCCCAAGCTACTGCAGACATAATTGGTCAGGAGATATGTGACAGGAGTCTTTTACAACAGCAGGTGATAGACTGACAGAAAAAGAGCTCAAGCTCCACCAATATTTAATCTGGATATTAAACACTCCATGCTTCCTAGAGCTACTAATACTTTTTTTTCTCCAGTGTTTACTCTCTGTCTATATGCTTCAAGTGAAAAGCTACCAGGTTTTTATTCTTGCATTTACATTTTTATTATAAATGCATACATACAAAATGCACAACTTCAGTTTTAAAGGCTATCTGGATGAACCCAGTTGGTACAAATGAATTCAGAGATCACAGGATTTGTGTTTAATTGACAATTACTTGGCTGAAAAAGACCATCCTCATTTAGCTGAGGACCCCAAAATAGGCTAAGAATACTGTCTATATCCCTGTAGTGCCTTTGTTTGGATGCTATCACTATTAAATAAGTCTTTAGCCAGAGTCCTTAGAAATGGGCTTTCACCGCATGCTATCTATGCTTTCTGTGAGCAGAGGATAGTAAAAACAGCAACAAAGTCTGATGCTCTGCTTCTTCACCCTCTGTTCACATGGGGTGCAAAGCTGCACCAGCTTCTCACCTGCAAAAACCCATTTCAGACCCTGCACAGGGAAAAAAAAAATGTGGAAGTTTTATCTCAGAACTCAGCAAATGTTTGTCCACACAATAAAGATGCCCCATTTTGCTGTAAGGAGATACATTGTAAAAATGACAACAAACTGAGGTGAAGGGGGAGTGGGAAAAGCTGGGAAGGAAAATGTGTGCACCAGGCGCCCACATCATACTTGGATTTAGTCCATTTTGTGAGTCCTACTTTCATGAATACCAAATTCAACAAATACAGTGTACTAGAAGACTGGTATTAGAGTCCCCTTTCTGCTAAGATGCATTATCATTTGAAGAATGGTTTATTGCTTAAAGAAATTCTCATTATTTTCCCTTGCTATTAGGTCTCTCACAGAAAGTAATAGCATGTAAGTTCTTTCAAGTCACAAAATATATGCAAGCATTAAACATCTATAATTTTAGGACACAAAGGCACAGAAACCTAAAGCAGACAAAGATGCCAACGGAGTTGAGACCATATTTAGACATTACGCAGCATCGTCAGAAGCTCTTCTCAGCGCACAGGGCCAGAAGTGGGCAAAGTTTAGTCATTATGATTTGTGAAGAATAAGTCCCATTTCTCAGCAATCCATGTCTTTAATTGCATTTTCTGTATAAGCTGAATGTAGGTAGGTAGAACTGTAGACAGAATTACAATGCAGTAACAGAACACCAGTGATTTTCTAAGCCTGGGTATTTAATTTTGCTTTTAAATCCATACTGTGGCGGGCATTTATGCACACAATAGCAAAGCAGATATGTCCCAATCAGTTTGTAAGATAGTACTAAGAAAATGCATAACAGAGCAACCAGATATAAATATACATCTATATAAATAGAATAATACAATGAAATCTAATCTACTGCAAAGCTATAATACAATCCTTCTACAACACAAACGCAAAAGCTAAACTGGCTTATGAATAACACAGGAATCCATATAGCCAGAACTATATTATCTATGTCAACTCAAAAGCCTCAAATTATTGTTTATTGCTGTTATTTCATTTATTTAAAAATTACAATGCCAAGAAATAAGCATTATTAAATTATAAAATTGCTGAGCACATACAAGAAATGATAAGGTGTATATGCTCTCTTTCCACTCTTCCCTTTCTTGCCCCTCCTTATCCCATTCTTTTTTTCTTTCCTTTTTTTTTTTTCTTGTTCATGTTAGAGGAGGGGAGAAGTGAGTATTGAACATGGGAGGCACATTCCATCTTGGCAATTCTCCTGATTTCAGGTCAGTAGGGATTTGTCTTGTACCTTTCGTCCTGCACACTTCACTGCAGTTCAAGGTTTTTCCTCTAGAAAGAGAAATTTCAAATAGAATCTGATCCTTCTGATAAAACATGTTTATTTACAAAGATTTTATGAAATCTCAGTTCCCTCAATGTGGGAAGATTCAAGTATTTAGCTTGAAGACTTCCTCTCTAGGTTTTATTCTGATGGCCACAGTCTCAGTATTCTGTTTAGGCTCTATCTATTTTTCTCTTGTGGAGTTTTTCTTTCCCTCTCACACACACAATATGCACATAGTTCTCCATTAAAAACAATAGTCAGACAAAGCTCTCTCCTACACCATTCAGCCTGTGCAGCCTATGGATGTGCTGAGATTTTTCACAATAAGATATGCTTTTGATTGGGGCAGAGGTTGCTGTTATTTTATACAACAGCTTAACTGTTTCTTACAGCTTCATTAAAAGAAGGTAATGGTTACAGCCATAGCTTCAATGACATTTCACCCTACCCACCACACATGGTATGGTCCAAGATTAGAAATACAAATGAGTGCTGTCAGAGATGTAAAACAAATATTTTTACATAATTGTCATAGTATATGATAGTTAGTTTGAAGAACCAGGCATCAATGAAGACCATCATCTGTGAACTGTAATAGCTTTGGAGATAATTGATAAAAATGTTACTTGACCATGCGCTCTGGAGCAGATAATAAAGAGTGCTACCTCAGCCACTGGCTGTTGCTCCATGGCTGGTGCAAGAAAGAGACACTGTGACAATGACTGCATTGAGCCACACCTGAAAGAGCTAGGAAGGGCAGCTGTAACTTTAATCAAGAGTAAATATATGCACTTTGTCTAACTGGGGACAGTTGAGAAAACAGTCTTCAATGACCTAAGGCTGCAAGATTAATGCACATAAATTATTTTGTATTAAATGATTGTGTGGATGTCCTCGTTAACTTCCTAAAAGAAACTCCTATAGAGTTTCACATTGAAGTTGAAGGACTAAGCAGCAGTGACATCAAGTAATTTCACTTCTAAATACGAGCACCTCTGTGCAAGTTTTACAAAGCTCATCTTCCTATCTTTGCTTACACATCCTAATTTCCTATGTGAACACACAGTGATTTTTATTTTCTTTTTTTTCCTAATTTGTTGAAAGGTTGCTATCAACATCAAGGTGATTTCTTCATGGACACAAATATCTATTAAGGACAGGTTTATCTTATTGAGGTGGAGAACCCATTTTAATTGTATGCCCTTGAAAGCTAATGGTTCCAGTTCAGTTTTGGGTGCCACTGATAAAGATTGTATTGCAGCTTACATAGCTGAGCTTCTTAAATTTGTTGTTATTTTTATCAAGACGAATGATCTTGTAGCACTATTTGTGGTTTCATCAGTGTTAGAGACAATGAGACAAATTGTCTACTAAGATAAACAAATGTGGTGCCAGGGATTTCTCCACAGAAATTTGCCAGCTCAGTGGGGATCTGGTCCAATTTTCAGGCATGCAGGCTATTATTGAAACATTCAATCATTAAGATATATGAAGCTATAGCAATTTTCCTACATGTTTCAGTGCTATGGTGTGTTACTCTTTGCTAGGCTTACTTAATTGTGGAAAGGTGTCTGTGAGAGTCAGAAGGAACTAGAATCTTGGAACCACTCATGAACCAGAGAACTCTGAAGAGCCTGAAGAGTTCATGGAGAGAGAAATGCAGGAAGTTGATTATCACAGGTTTGGGTGTGACTACAATACGATCAGGACCTTGGAGCTTTGAAGATCTGTTTGTGAGGAAGGTGAGGAATGACATTATGAGAGATTCAACCTCCTTTCTCTCATCTGTTCCTGCATATCTAGTTTAAAAAACAACCAGTCACCAGAGACTTGTGAGATAGTACATCAGGAGTGCAAGAGGCAAGGAAAAGAAGCTTCTTTAGACCTTTTACCTGTGTCACCACTGCCCCTGCTGGCTAAAGATACCACTGCAGTGTTAGTCCACTGGGCGAGAGACACTCTTGTTAGGGCTGAGATGGACATCAAAGTCATATATGGATTTTCCTTCTTTTCCAGAAGAAAAAGGCAAGCTTCAGGGTCCATTCACAACTTGTTGATACTCCAGGCCAGATCCCACTGACTGAGAAAGCTGTTACAAGCTGCTCTGTAATGCCCTTACACACTGATAATCGCTGATAACCCAGATTCAAACACCTTTCTCCAATACCTTGTTGTCATAAGCAAACACAGTGTACAAACGAACTGTCAGTGAAGACAGACCTACGCTAAATCCATCTGATTTTGAAATACTATGTGTTGGCTGCAGAGCTAAGAAGGAAAGGTTTAATTCCTCCCACCACGGAGGCTGTGAAATCGTAATCAGCAGGACTGCTGAGGATGGTGAGCAGCTTTGCAAGCTGGTGGTGATGGGTTTTCTGTCTCAAAAAGAGAATTTAACTTTATGATAACTCCATCCCCGTGTTAGCCTCTCTAAGAGTGTAAATATGCTATCTCACTTATTTGAATTTCAGTAATTGGCACATAGGATGAAGTTTCACAAATGGGTTATGTTGGTCTCAGGGTGTGCGGCTGCTGGAAGGGAAGGTCCCATCTTTGACTTTGTCTTTCCACTGCCTCTCATTCATGAGCATTAGCCATTAAATATGTGTCTGTGTGACTAGTAAAAATTAGTGTATTCTTTCTTTTTGGAACAGTTGGGGTTTAGCTGGATTGGCCAGCTGACATGACTGATCACAGCTTTCAGTGCTGATGCAGAGCAGAAGAAGAATAGTTCTGGAAGAAAGGATCTGGGAATACATATTGGTAGCATAGGAATTCCTCATGGATGTATTAGATCCTTCTCTAGCAATGACTGTTTGTTTTCTGTTAGTTTGGGGGGTTTTTTAATTTAAAAAAAAAAAAAAAAAAAAGAACCCAGTTTCTAACTCAATGCTTCTATGTCTAGACACTGGGGTTAGAAACACTTGCAGTGACATTGGGTGTCATTGCAATGTGTCTAATATGTGCTATCCTTAAATTCTGTTTGAAACCTCACCAGTTCACAGAATGCATCTATCTATTTCAATGAGGGGCTTACATGGAGTGCTTCTATGTTCGGACCAGTATTGTACCTCTTCTAGGCTTCAGTAAGAAATACTCATTTTAGTTGGTGTGTCAGACACAATTGTTCTGGATAATTCAAGCACAGCTATTCACTTTGTATCAAAGAGCCTGGAGCAGATACTGTCCAAAAATCCTATGAGGAGGGTTGAGGCAGGCCCATTCAGTGAGGCATCCCCACTGATATTGCTTTGAAATTCATTTTGTATTTACTTCTCCTCCTATCTGCCAAAACTGAGGTTTGTTGGTCCTGGCATAACTTGGCAAGGCTTGTTTTTGCAGGTTTTTTCTGGATGAAAAGAAAGAACAATAGCAGTGCACCATGGAAAAGTCCTGTCTGGGGGGGGGGGGTCCGGGGTGAGATGAGCAAAAAGGACAAATCCCTACCACAATGTTTTGTGCAATCTGTGAAGTTTGTCCAGCCAGCCAGAGCCTGGGATCGGTTCAGTCTTTGAATCAGACCAATTTAAATAAATAATCATTAAATCGTCTGAGCTCTGATTCCCAACCAATGCAGAAATGACTCTGTTATCTGCCTAGAACTATCTAGTTGGGTTGTTTGTGTCAGCTGAATATACTATCTGGTAAGTTCACACCCAGCTATTTACATCTCTATGTTAAGATGCAGGAACATGTATACTACAGAGAAATCATGCTTAAATTAACTGTGCTTAGCTTCCTGAACAGAGAAAACAGGAAGGGGAGGGGAATACAGGGAAAAGAGAAGCAAAGTTTTCTTGTATAATTTTCTCTTTGCTCCTGCAAATCAAAAACCTACTGAATTATCTCTGATTTATTGTTAAAATAATCACATGTGCACAAATACACAAAGATTATCATTTCAATGTGTTCCGTATTGTTAGACTTCCCATATCCTGGATTCCCTATCATGTTCAGTCCTGTGTAGATAGTTACAGTAATGATATTTTATTAACTTGGCTGGAATAACTGCCATGACTCTCAATAATTACATTAGTGTTTAGGTATTTGTATGTCTAAGCACTTACATAAGTAATCATATCACAATGTCAACTTATTGTACTTATTATTTTGCAAATGTTACAACCACCACCTCCTGTAAAACAGCAAAGAAAGGAAAAGAAAGGAAAATAAAAGAAAGGAAAATAAAAGAAAGGAAAAGAAAATAAAAGGAAAAGAAAAGAAAAGAAAAGAAAAGAAAAGAAAAGAAAAGAAAAGAAAAGAAAAGAAAAGAAAAGAAAAGAGAAGAGAAGAGAAGAGAAGAGAAGAGAAGAGAAGAGAAGAGAAGAGAAGAGAAGAGAAGAGAAGAGAAGAGAAGAGAAGAGAAGAGAAGAGAAAAGAAAAGAAGAGAAGAGAAAAGAAAAGAAAAGAAAAGAAAAGAAAAGAAAAGAAAAGAAAAGAAAAGAAAAGAAAAGAAAAGAAAAGAAAAGAAAAGAAAAGAAAAGAAAAGAAAAGAAAAGAAAAGAAAAAGAAAAGAAAAGAAAAGAAAAGAAAAGAAAAGAAAAGAAAAGAAAAGAAAAGAAAAGAAAAGAAAAGAAAAGAAAAGAAAAGAAAAGAAAAGAAAAGAAAAGAAAAGAAAAGAAAAGAAAAGAAAAGAAAAGAAAAGAAAAGAAAAGAAAAGAAAAGAAAAGAAAAGAAAAAAGAAAAGAAAAGGAGAAAAGAGAAAAGAAGAAAAACATCAGAGTGCCTGAAGGAATCCTCTTGGTTTTAATTTATTGTTTTAAACTTTCTGCGCTCTGAGCCAAAATAAACTAATTGCATCTACACTTTGGGGTAGAACTCTCCTGTTGAACTCATCTCTGCCCCTAAGAAAATCAAAACATCCATAAGCATAACTGTGTTTGAAGAGATCACACTAATACATATGGCAGGCAAGGAGAAAGAAATCCATTCTTCTGAAGGAAATGAATTATGTACTTCCAGTCTTTCCAGCAATGGTAGGAACTGGAAGCCATTAAGCAAGGAGAGGGATAAGCAGAAAATAGGTAACTAGCAACAAAGTGGTTTCATGAACTGGCCTTTTACCTCAGAAGGCCTGAACTTAATAGTGAAGTCATGAAGGCGTTGGCTTGGCCAATTTAATTTACTGCCTGTCTCCCGTGAACCTGGGAGGCAGCTTGGGAGACCCCATGTATTCCAGCAGGAATTCAGTGAGGTCTTTAGCGAACAAAACACACTTTCTATATTGGCTATGTCCAAGATCAGCAAACAAGTGAACTATTTTTTATTTTCTCTCAACCTATCACACACATAAAACCCAGAAAAAAAGAAACTCTGTAATAATCCTATTCCAGAAAACCTCAACAGTAATGTTGATACAGATTTTATGAAGGTGCTTTACATTTTACCTGTCCATGTACTGACCAGGAGAGAAGAAAAGGACACCAGTTTCACATTTTGCATGTGGCAACAGGAACATTTCCGTTCATTTTATTACGCTGAGGTCAAACCTTGTGTTAACTGTGTTTTAAGATACAGCTTATTGCTCTTTTTAACAGGGCCACGATTTCATATGAAGAAAGCAAAAGCATGTAGTGTTTCATTTGTCAAATATGGGTGATGCTATTGCTCTGTTGTACAGCAATATAAGCACATCTACTAAGCATATCTGCAGCATTTTTACAGGATTAAAAGGTAGTATGTCTTGTGGTTAAGGTATATTTCTTTTCTTTCTGTGCTTAAAAGAGAGAGAGAAGATATGACATGCTTGACAGTTTAGCAAAAGGCCATGGCTAGTCCTCCATGAGTTTTCATTTTAGCATCATCTCCAGGTGCTTTCTGTTACACAAAGGTAATATGCATTAGAACAAGCCCCTGTGACATAAGCCATACCATAAATTCAAGAATATGTCATCTACACCATTGTTACTGACAATCATCCAATATTCTTAACTTACAGTGCATGTGAGATGGTTTGTACTTTTCCTTCTGAAGGATAATTTCCACTTATTTTCTTTCCTTTATCCCAAGTGTACCATGCACATAGGCACTTACTGAGGAGCTACATGAGCATGTTCATATACTACCTTACCTCATGGCAACTTGTTCAGGTAACTCCTAGCCCAGCAGGATTGAGTTCTGTTTGCAAAATGGAGTACAGACCCAAACAAATCCAAGAAAAATGAGCTTTATATAGTCCTTGTTATAACCATTGTTCAACCATCCTACTTGGAAAAGAGCTGAAGCATTAAAAAAACTGGAGGGGGTGAACAAGAAACAATACAACAATCTGTTTCTATCATAAAGCACAAATGTGCTTTAGGCCCATTCCATTCAGAGTATACAGATATTTTCAAGGAATTCAGGACATAAAATCCCATTGAATCTCCTTAGGGAATTTAAATCAATGGAAATTAGGCACCCTCATGCTTTAAAATATCTATGCTTAATTCTTTTTAGGTCTTTTAGAGGATACAAGTCTGAATTGTTTAATCTCCAAGTAAATAACTCATTCTGAAAATACAAAATAACTCCTTCTGAAATTTTTTATATTTTTTTAATTGCTGAACTGAAAATATGTCTCAAAAAATGCTGCAAAACTCCTCATTCTTGTATAGATCTATTGTTTATTGTATGCTCTACTCTGTCATTCTCTCTATTGAATCAGTAATAAAAGTCAGATCTTCTATATGAAACACTAATGAAAAAGGCCTTTATCTTTTACATGTCCTATTATAAACATCCTCACATGGGAGAATACAATGTCTGTACAAGATTGTAAACATCCTTGCATAGCAACGATACCCTAAACAACTTCTACATGCCAGGGGCCAAATTTGTCATTGATTTGGTCCACCATTGACAACTTTTTGTGAATACTTGTCAGGGTTGTCATTCATGAACAATGGTAACTCCCCATTTCTTCACCAACATTTTAATAAAAATAATACAATATTTTGTAAAGTTAAATGTTATATTTCTATGGAGAACAAAGATAGATTTGAAATTCTAACAGATATGATGCAGAGAATACATTTTTCAGCAGAGAGTCGAAACAAAATAGAAAGGGGATAAAATGGGGGGGAAAAGAAGCAAAGCCATGTCAGCAACAGGGCTCTTCACAGAGAGAGATAAAATTGTGTTAAGAAAAAAAGAGAAGGCCAGTGACAACTAAATCAGACAGGAAAAAAAGAAAGCTATTTCTTCAGGATGTCAATGGACATGCTCATATATGAACATTTCAGGAACAGTGCAGGGAGATAACACTGGTGCAGGTTACATATGTGGGTAGGAGAGAAACAGTGAAGACATGGGCTGTGAACCAGCATGTGAATCATCGGAATGTCTGGGCTCTAAAGAACAAAAAGGATCATATGACAAACTAAGTTCAAGTTGATTCCTTCCATATCAGAGACCTGTAAAAAGCCAAGGAGAGGAAAACTCCTGTCCTAGGCCATTGTCACTCTTGCCAAATTAATCTCATCTGTTCTTAACATCCCTCAGCATTTTCACAGGCTCCTCAGGCAAGGGGAGGCTCTATGTATTTATCTTCACTATTTGTAGCTTGTTTTTTCCAGTTGGCTCATGCCCATTAGCTTTCAATTTTTATAAGTGGCTTGGTTTTAAAGAACAAACATTTTGATTCCTCCCAACCAAAGAGAACCTAGAAATTGGCCATTCTTACAGAAAAGCATGATGCTAACCATAAAGAAGTAAAGGCCAAAAGTTTATGTCCAGAAAGAAACATAAATTCTTTCTGATACAGGTCCCCGTTCCTTATTCTTTTGTAGTCAGTCAAAAAGTCATTATAATCAGAAGGCAAATGGCAAAAAATTGTGCTTAGCTTTTCTTCATATGGAAATCTGAATCATTTAATTCTGATTTTCTTTTTATCCTCTTTGTGTACACTTAGAAATTCTGAAGTGGCTGCCTAAGGTTTTCAAACTACAATCTTATCCAGTGAAATCGAAGACCTTGTCTTCAAAATTACATGGATTTTTTGGGGGATGTGTGTAGCACCCATGACTAGTAAAATAACTGTGTGTGGTTTACAGTTATGAATCATCCTTAAATAAAACTAGATTAGTCATTATAAAGCATTTAGAATAGAATAGAATAGAATAGAATAGAATAGAATAGAATAGAATAGAATAGAATAGAATAGAATAGAATAGACCAGACCAGACCAGACCAGACCAGACCAGGTTGGAAGAGACCTTCAAGATCATCACGTCCAACCCATCAACCAATCCAACCCACCTAAACAACTAAACCATGGCACCAAGTACCCCATCAAGTCTCCTCCTGAATACCTCCAACGATGGTGACTCCAACGATGGTGACTCCACCACCTCCCCAGGCAGCCCATTCCAATGGGCAATCACTCTCTCTGTATAGAACTTCTTCCTAACATCCAACCTAAACCTCCCCTGGCGCAGCCTGAGATTTATTGCAGAAAAAAAGTCCTCTATGCCTGCTGGACAGCCTTAAGATGTGAAGCAAGATGATCATTGTAGCATAAAATTTCAACTGAATTTAAAAGTAAAAATCTTCAGAGATCTGTTTCCCTCAAAAAAGATCACTTAGTTGAAAGCTTTGTTATCTGTTCCAAGCACATCCAATCTGATTTACCTTTCCACAGTGAGGATCCCTTTGCAGAACAGTTTCCTACCCACTAGATTAAATGCATTCAGCCCTCATTCTTCAGCTGTCCACTGCACAACAAAAAAGGTGAAGGAATGGTTCAGAAGGTAGGGCAAATGAGAGCAGCCTAGGATGTGGGGACATCAGTTAAGGATTTCTCACCTTTGTCCAGAAACTGGTGACATTTTAAGAGATAGTGAATATAAGGAAGCCAGTAGTAGAAGACACCAAACAGCAAGGCTCACCTTTCCTTACAATAAACTATAAAACCACACTATTCAGTCTGTACACTGGTCCATTCCTTCAGGAAGGGAAAGGAATCATGGGTACTACTCAGCTTCTTAGAAGATAAGCTATATTCAATTGCTCAAACAGGAAAACTTGGACCCTGGACATCCATCAGTCTCATCCATATCAGCTCTGATTTCAGCACACAAGGAAGGGAATGCTTACACATTCACATTACACGATGTGCTCCTTATGCTCCAGAGGTATTTAGCTGCTCTTTCTGAAACACTGAAGCCTGCCCAGGAACCCTGCAGAAAGATTAATTCTCGGCTTCACACCCCCAGACAGGGACTAGTCATTTAGCAGTCAGGGACTACCATGTAACCACCTAATTTCTTTTTCTTTTATTTTTTTTTTTCCTAGAGGTTCCTTGTCTGCTGTTCTGATCACTCTTCCTAGGCTGCATAACCACTGCAAGGCTAACAGGATGAAAAAGCAGCAATAAATTTAGTCATTAAAGTACATGAAAATAGCTTGGATTACAAATGGAATGCATGTGGATTAGATAAACTTTAGCAAATCAGAATTGGCTGTCTTTTAAACTTTTCTTTGAGGCTAAAAGTAGGGAGGATCCTGTCACCACGGTCTGCTCAGAACTGCCACTGACAATTGCAAGAGATCTAGGTCTAGTGTTCTTGCAAAGGCAACCCAGGTGTCCTAAAAGACGGAGACAAAGGCTGGGCTTTGCCTTAAAAATGATGGCACACTAAATCACAATGCAAAGCAGAACATACTCTATCCTTACTGAATTCATAACACTGAATTTTCAAAAAAAGTATAGGAGTTCTCCAAGCTTCCCAAACTAGTGAAACTTTGTTAATTCTCTTTTAACTTAAAATAGCAAACCCAATAAAACAATGTGTTTATTATTAAAAGTTTACTCTCTGGCTGAGCATTTGAGTGCCAAGTTCCATCCAGAATCACACTTTCACTGCCGGATTAGAAACTATAAACTTAGAAACCAGTGTTTTATGATAGATCCATTTGCCAGGCACTTCACTAGAGCTTGGGCTACCAGCCGTTCTAATAATAAGCTAATGTTATTGAAAAATAATAATGCTGAGCATTTGGAAGCACTCTGTAAAAGCATATTAAAGAATTTAGTGTATTAAGCGAAGAGGGCTCACGGAGTAAAACTCCCTCTCTCACTACAGGTGTGCTCGACTTTGCAAGAGGCAAAAGATTGATGAGCGCTCGCAGACCTGCTAAACTCTATCTAAGCAGAAACGTTAGCCTTGCTAGCTAGTTACTGTGCTCAGGATACCAGCGTGCCCGGCAACTTCGGACAGCTGAAAAGGATGTGGAGTCGGTAGCTGATGCCCTACACAAAGGAAAACGTCAGCTTCTGAAGTTAGCCTATGGAAACACTTCGGTACACAAAGCAAGCCCTGAAAACGCGATGTGGCTCTGCAAATCCCAGGGAGCGATGGGGCTGTGCAGCCCTAAGCCAGCTTTTCGGGCGGGAGGTACGATGAGGCGGAGATCGCTATCGGGTTAACCACTATTCTTCGCCTACTTTTTATCTCTTTGACTCTTTGACTGATTACTAGACTCAAATAAAAAATAGCAGGAAAGGAGATTGTTTCCTCGAAACTCACTTTAAACTGAGCTTTACGAACAGGAACAGCATACTAACGCTGCTTACAGTACAGACGAGGAGCTGTTCGGTCAGAATACAAGAAATCGGACAGTATTTGGAGTGGACGTAATTCTTACAGTAGATACAAGCAATCTGACGGAGTTATATGGGTATCCAGAAGGTAGTCTAAATCTCCCTTTAATATATTTTTAAGCACTTTGATCTCACTTGGTGGAATACAGCACTGCATTCAGGAAATTCTTATTTAGCTTTCGTGTGATAGTGTATCTGTTCGGGTTTTTAGTTGTTTTTTCTGGGTTTGTCGTGTTTGGGTTTTGTTGTTTTGTTGGTGGGGTTTTTTTTCTCTCCACTGATAATAGGAGTAAAGATTGCGCCCTTGAATTTGCATGCTTTAGGATTTGACAGGTCAAAGGCAAGTAAACCACATTATACACGATTGTATTGTTATTGTATCGATAACAACACATTATCAGAACAATTAACACACTCGCACAAGCACGCGGAGATCACAGTGGTGGTTTAACAAAAATCCAGATAAGTAATTCAGCTCCGATAAAGCCTTCCCTTTTCGTGTTTGGGGATTTGAAGGCTCTCCGAGGGACTCCGTGTGTGCTGTGCAGGCAGCCACTCCGCTCCGCGATGCTCTGCGCCTGTAGATTCCCCCGCGGACAGAACAGCCTTCTCCCACCCCACCCCCGCCCTGGCCGATTCAAACCAAGGGGGAGACCTGGGACCCTAACCCGGGGCCAACCTTACTCCACGCAGAACTGATAAGAGTTTCTATCACTTTGTGCAAACTCTCTTGAAAGGCAATGATTACTAGGGAAAGGCAGGACCTGCTTTACCTGCCACCAATCGCTGAAGTAACTGAGTGTGTCTGCGCTTGAGTAGCCAGGGGTTACGCCAAGCGTTACGTGAGGGGGAAAGAAGCAATTTGGAAACGAGACATTCGAATATAGTATTTCATTTGCGACTTGAAAAATATACTTAAGTCACTACCGAGCCATTTATATACTTCAGCCTGTGAAAGATTCGTGTACGTTAATTTATGACAAATGCTATTACCGTTTTCAATATTTGGGGACTGACGGTAGTCAGAAATATGAGCAGAGGAAGTCATGGGTTTGTAAATGCCGACATTTTTGGAAGTCTGTTGTCCGTGAGTTGAGGGATCTTCTCTACTGGCAGTTACGTAAATGCTTCTTGTTAAGATCACTCTGTGGGGACTTGTGAGATGGGGATTGTGTTGTCCTCCAACAACTGCAGAGTAAAGAGAGGCTCCTCGGAGCTTGTGTAAACACCCGTGGAGCTTTTCCCCACCAGTTTTTGTGGAACAGCTGTCCGGGCTGCCTGCACCTTGCTCTGCCAATTACGTGTGCGCAGGTCCAGAGCTGCAGCCCAGGGGGTTCCAGCAGCAGCCTTGGCGCGGACTGACCCGTTGGCACAGAGTTCGTGTGGGAACTTTCATCTGGGCAGGAACTCCCAGTTTACTCCCGGGGTCTTACCCATGTGCCCGCTCTGAGTGCTTCACGAGGCTCTGTTGAGACACTGGACCGTCGAAGTCCCCTCTGCATCGCGCATTGCTCTTACCTCGAGGGGTACAGGGGAAGTGGATCTGTGAGGGAAGCAGCGTGGCTGGCGTGAAGAGCGAGGAAAGAGCTTTGCTGGAACCTCGCTCGTTCGGGGGTTGAGCCCTCATTGCCTGCGTTGCGCCCCTCGCTCCTGGGGCGCTGGCGGGAGCGCGGCCGGCAGCCAGAGGCGGGACATTTGTTGGTGGCATCGGAGGGTCGCTGCTGCTTCTTTCTCCTCACCGAGCACCCTCCCGTAGACTTTATTGGCTCTCACTCTGGTCACGGTGGCGTCTGGAGACGTACAAACCGCGCTCTCGCTTTCCCCTAAACTGAATGAGTCCGTGCTCCTTCCGTCTGTCACCCACGATGCGAGAGGAAGGCGATCCTGCCGGCATCCGATCTGCACGGAGAGAGCCAGGGGATTAGTCCTCACCCCTTAGGAGTCAGACACAATAACTTTATATGTGAATAGGAGATCGCTTCCCTGATCAAACGAGAGGATTTTACGCAGTTGAAAAACCTGGCCGCTGATCTTAAAGCGGGGAATTACTGGTCGATGGGTTTCTAACCTGACCTTCAGGGCAAAGGTACCTGGACCGGGTTCAGCCCCTCTTGGTAGAGCTCCCACCTTCGAGAAATACCCTGAAAGGTAAAGCTAAACGACAGCCAACGCCAGTACACATCTTAATCTCCTCTCTTTTGACAAGGGATGGAAAGGTATTTTTTCTTTTGGGTTTTTGTTTTGTTTTGTTGTGGGTTGTTTTTTTCCCACGCCTATGGATTGTAGGAGGTCAAACGCTGTCAAGGTGGCTTTCAAGTAGTAGTAAATGGGTTGTAAAACACGAAACGGGAGAAGGTGCTGTTTAGAGAGGAGATACGCGGCGTTTTACAGAGCACTCTTGTCCGGGACAGGCTGCCGTGGGACCGAGGCGCGCATACGTGTGGAGAGGGTTCAGAGGGCACCCGCCAGTGGGTGGCCGGCATTGGGTTTCTTTCCAAACGTCTCGGCACCCCGAGAGCTGTAGGAGACAAGGTGGGGCGGTGGGTCCGGCAGAGGCTGCCATCGCACGCTTTTCCTTAAAAGCTGGCGGAGATTGCAGAACCCAGCCTGCTGCCAGCACGGGAAAGAGTTAATGGTTTATTGGAGTCGGCACTTCCACATACCACAAGGGTAAGTCAAAACCGACCCGCCGAAGTACAAACAAGGCGAGCAAGTTCGCCCTGACTGACAGGCAGCCGGTGAGGAGCATCGTCGGAGAGCTCGGGGGCTGTGGGGAGTGCGAAGGGGCGTACTGAGTGGCCAAAGAAACACGCGTGGATATTCTCGGCGTGCCACTGGATGTACGCCCCTGCCCGAGCAGGGGATGGGAGGACGCTTTCCCAAGCGGCGGCCTCACCCCTCTGCCGGGCGGTCCGCCCCCTACAACGGCCCTCCGCAAGGAAAAGTCCAAACCACCCTAAATTGTACCGCTGCCACCAGCGAGAACCCCCGCTGCCCCGGCAAACACCCCACCCCCCCCAAATTCCAGATCCCGGGCAGTGCTCGCCACCAGTGGTGGGCTCAGCGCGCATGCACTGTCTCCGACCCCGCCCTACCACGACCTGCCAGCACGCGGAGGGGGCGGGGAATGGGGCGGGGAATGGGGCGGGGAACGAGGTGGGGGCCGCCCCTCCCAGGCGGTGGCCCCGCCCCTGCCTGCCCGCCTTTCCTTCCCGCGGCGCGCGGCACGGACAGGCCGCACGCGAACATACAGGGCGGCGCGGAGGCATGCAGAGCGCGCGCGCGTTACCTGCCGCCGCACCGACGGGGCGAGAGGAGGGGGCGACTGCGCCGGCTGCAAACCCCACCACGGACTTTATAACCGGGTCGGCTGCCCGCCGGGCGCAGACCGCCGAGTATTTTAATTAGGAGCCCTCCCCACCAACCTTCCCCTCCGCCTCCTCCTCCGCGGCCGCCACCGCCTCCTCCTCCTCCCTCCGCCCCTCGCAGCTCCTGCCCGCCCCGCCGCCCCTCCGAGTCGGCGGCCAAGAAAACCCAGAGAGACCTGGCGGCTGTCGGAGAAGGGGGAGCGGCGCGGCAGGCGGAGCGCCCCGCAGCCCGCCCGAAACTTGGTGAAGTTTGTCCGGCGGCGCGAACCAGGAGGCCGCGGCGCCCGGCGGCCGGCCAGTATGTGCGAGAAGCGGGCGGCTCGCTGCGCCCCTGCGGGCGGAGCGGGGCGGCTGTGAGCAGGGCAGCCCGAGCCCCCGGGGCCTCCCCGCAGCGCCTGAGCCGCCGCGGACCCCGTCCCGCCCGGCCTCGCACCGCGCCGCGGCGGGCTGCCCCCCGAGCTGCGCGAGCGGCGATGGCACCGGGCGGGCTCTGACCGCCGCCCCGTCCAGGGTTCTTCTCCTCACCGGAGACTTCCAAGGAGCATCGCGCCCGTGACGAAGCGAGTATCCCGCCACCCCGAGCCGTTCGCCTGCCGCCGGCTCCCGCCCTTGCCTCGAAACTTCTCTGCGGTCCTGCCGCACTCCAGCCGCTGCCGTTCGCATCGAGCCCAGAGGAAAAGCCCTGGCCCCGAGATCGGCGGCGCTGAGAGAGGCTCCGCAGCCCAGGCGGGGAGCGGCGCCCGTCCCGCCCGCCACATCTCCCTGACAGTGGGGCGTCGTCGCCGCTCGGCAGCGCCCGGAGCCGGGCCGCCCGTGGCCGCCGCACCACACCCGCCGGAGCCAGGGTTGCCGCGCCGAGATTGCATTTGGAGGACCAGAGTGCGGCGGGGGCGAAGAAAAGGCGGGAGAGGCTACCAGAGGAGGTGGCCACCAGCGCGGGGCGGGCGGCGGCTCGCCGGGGCGGCAAGAGGACACCATGTCCAAGCCGGTGGATCACGTCAAGAGGCCAATGAACGCGTTCATGGTGTGGTCGCGGGCGCAACGGCGAAAGATGGCCCAAGAGAACCCCAAGATGCACAACTCGGAGATCAGCAAGCGTCTGGGCGCCGAGTGGAAGCTGCTGACCGAGTCGGAGAAGCGGCCCTTCATCGATGAGGCCAAGCGGCTGCGGGCCATGCACATGAAAGAGCACCCCGACTACAAGTATCGTCCCCGGCGGAAGCCCAAGACGCTGCTCAAGAAGGACAAGTTCGCCTTCCCTGTGCCCTATGGGCTGGGCGGCGTGGCGGACCATGAGCACCCGCACGGGCTGAAGGCGGGCGGGCTGCACGGCGGGGCGGCCGGCGGGCTGATGCCCGAGTCGCTGCTGGCCAACCCTGAAAAGGCGGCGGCTGCTGCTGCCGCCGCCGCCGCCCGCGTCTTCTTCCCCCAGTCGGCTGCTGCCGCTGCTGCCGCCGCCGCCGCTGCCGCCGCCAGCAGCCCCTACTCCCTGCTGGACTTGGGCTCCAAAATGGCCGAGATCTCCTCCTCCTCCTCTTCCTCAGGCTCGGGGCTACCCTACGCCTCCTCGCTGGGCTACCCCGGCGCCGGCGGGGCGGGCGCCTTCCACGGGGCCGCGGCTGCCGCGGCCGCCGCTGCGGCCGCCGCCGGGGGGCACACGCACTCGCACCCGTCGCCCAGTAACCCGGGCTACATGATCCCCTGCAACTGCAGCGCTTGGCCCGGCCCGGGGCTGCAGCCGCCGCTGGCCTACATCCTTCTGCCGGGCATGGGCAAGCCCCAGCTGGACCCTTACCCCGCAGCCTACGCCGCGGCCCTATGACCCGCGGCTGGAGGATGCCCGCGTAAAGCCCCGGCCACCGACTAGATGGGTACCGGTGCATACGTGCGGCCGGGAAGGGGAGCAAGCCGCCACCGGAGCCGCGAAGTGGGGACTAGGGTCGAGGCTGGGGCGCCGGGGCCGACGACGACCTGTTGCGTGTCGCCGGCTGAGGGGCGCGTACCCGTCCGTCGCCCCGCGTAGATCTTGTGTGTGTTGCATGCGGTCTTTGCAGATAGCCGAGCTGAAAAAGAAGAGAAAAAAAAAAAAAAAAAGAAAAAAAAAATAGAAAAAAGTGGGGGGGGAGAAAAAGGAAAAAAAAAATTAAAAAGTAACCGGCCCGCTCTGTCCCCAGAAGTGCTTAATCGGGACGGACGCGGGAGCTACGTCCCTCCGCCGGTTCGTTCTTCGGCCGTGGGCTTTCTCCTCTGCCGGTCCCCACACCCCGCACGGTACTGGTCTCGGAAAAGTTCCTCTGCAGCACCGCCGCCGCTGCCGAAAAGGAGGCGGAGGGAGTAGTTGGGGTTGAGAGGCCGGGACAGGGAAAGGTGCGACCCCGGTAACGGAGACGGCCGCTGTGTGTTTGGTTCGTGGCCCTTCAAAGGCCAGCGGGAGCAGGATCCAGGCAAAGAACGGTTCGGCGGTGCAGGGTGCTGCCTGCCCCTCTCTGCACCCTGTCCCGCGTGGGTGCCCGCCACCCACTGCTGCGCGAGGCTGACAGGCGTGGATCGCCATTTCCGCGTGACCCTCGGTCTCCGTCTGTCGTGTCCCCCCCCCTTTCCCACCACCCTTCAGACTGTAAATTTGTATATCTGTGTGGAAACGTTAGGTTCGAATTGAAGACTCTTGTTACTTTTACTTCGCCCACGGTTGATTCAATTTTAACCTGGAAGGAAAAAAAAGA